>NW_027632404.1:1085131-1203932 GCF_902686455.1 Sciurus vulgaris
CCAAGTCCACTCCAAGCTGCTCCTGGGCTTAAGGCAAGTCACTGGGCACAGTCAGGGCTGGAGAGAGAGAGTCCAGAGGAGAGGATCTGTGAGCCTGGAGGCCTACCCCATGCTTAATCTCTCCTTCATAGTGCTACTTTGCAGGAGATGACAGCTGGAGTACAGCTCAGGGGAGAAATGGAAAGACTCAGGGCAGAGTCCTTGGGCAGTAATTCCCTGGACCTGGTGAATAGGTGGACAGACCATGTGTGTGAGGGGTGGTGGAAACCCACAGTTCTAGGGCATGGTGATGCTGAGTTGTGGGCATTGTTTCTGTCCTGTGGGCACATGTATGGCCTGGAGTGAGTGGCATCACCTGAGCTGGGGCCTGGGCCCTAGTGTATCAACAGAGACCAGGGCCAAGGAGAGGCTCATTAGGGCCAGGAGTAGAGACACAGGGATGCTGAGCCCCTCCTCTAGAACCCAATGCCCCCCAGGGTCTCCCCACAGCCAGGGAACCTGGTCTGCAGTGGAGGATACAGGACACATGCACACACCTTTCCCACCACTGAACATGTAATGAGCCATAAAAACTTCTAGTAAAGTCAAAGAATTTTGTAGGTGTGTAGTGACATGTGTGTAAGTGATGTGTGTAAAGTGTGCAAGTGGGTGTGCGTGTGGTGTGTGTGCTCTGTGTATGGACACTTGGGTGCTGTGAATGTCATGTGCTCTTTGTGTGCAAGTTGTGTGTCCTGTGAGAGGGTTTTTGTGTGTTGAGTGCCTATGTGACCTGTAATGAGGTATGTGAACACATGGGAGGTGCTGTGTTTTCAGGTGTGTGTTGTGTGATGTGTAAGTTATGTGCGTGCACCTGGTATGTGCTGTGTTTTGATGTGCATTGTGTGATGTGCAAGGATCATATGCACATGCCATATGCTGTGTTGTATTTTGTGTCTTGTGATGTGTAAGACAGTTGCATATGGTGTGTGCTATGCATTGAATTGTGTGTGTTTTGTTAGGTGAGAGGTGTGTGTGCACAATGTGTGTGCTGCATGTTGCATTGGTAGTGTGCTGTGTGATGTATAAGGATGTGTGTGTGCTGTGGTACAAGTTGTGTCTTACATTTGTGTTTTATGATGTGTAAGGAGGTGTGTGTGCATGTGATATATGCTCTTTGTTGTGCAGTCATTGTGTAGTATGATGTGTAAGAAGGTTGTTTACGTGTGGTGTGTGCTGTGTTGCCTGATGTGTGATTTAAAACTGAAGGAAGTGTGTTTACCTGTAGTGTGTGCTGTGTTGTATTTTTTGTGTTGTGTGCTGTGTAAGAGACTATGTTTCTGTGGTATTTTCTCTGATGTGTTGTGATTGCTGTGTACTGTGTAAGGAGTTGCATGCTTGTGTTGTGGGTTGTGTTGCATTTTGTGTGTTCTTGCTGTGTAAGGAGGTGTGTGTACACATGATCAGTGCTGTGTTGTGTTCTGTATGTTGGGTGATGTGTAAGAAGGTGTGTGTGCCTGTGGTGGATGCTTTGTTGAGTTTATTGGTTCTGTGGCATGGGGCGTGTGTTGTGTGTTACATTGCTTTTTCTGTGTGATGTGTAATGAGGTGTGTGTGCATAGGGCGTCTGCTGTGTATTTTGTCCCTCAATTATAGTTGACTGAGTCTTGCAGATCAAGTCCCTCAGGATCACCAGTATTGGTGCCACCCTATCCTCTGGTGGCCATGGGTGATTATGGTGATGACATGATCTGTACATGCACAGAACAGCCTGGGCAGACAAGGAAGCCCTGAGTCTGACATATAAGGAAAGGCCCTAGTCTCCTCCACAAAATTCTAATGTCCAGATGGTAGTAGGCTGGTAGGGCTGGTGTCCAACACAACCCTTCCTACCTCTGCCCAGGGGAAGACAGGCTGGAATCACACTGCCCTCTTAGTGGCACCCCAGAAAATTCACCCATGACTGTGCTCATGTAAAGGTCACGGACCCCAGCAGCCAGCTCATATGACACTGGGAAGGCCACGGGGCAAGGACCACACTGTGAGCTCAGTGGCTGTTTGTAATGCACAGATTATGAGTCTGTAGCCTACGGTGCCATGTGCAAGAGCAAAGGCTGCATTAGGATGCCAGGGCAGGCCCTGCATAGACCAGGTACTACTCTCCACACCTTCCCTCTCTTTTTCCACCACTAAAGCTTCCTGGCTGAGATGGAGGGCAATCCTGGTCCAGCAGGGCAACACCTGCTCAAGGGATTGTTCCTGACCAGGATAGGGCTACAGTGTCCCTTCTCTGGTCTTCTGGGCCAGGGTGCTCTCTAATGAAAGAAAAGCCTTTATTCTCAATATTTATTCTTGGTGTTCCCTGGGCAGTCCTAGAACACCTGCATGCTAGGACTGCCATGGGGTTGGAAAAAGAGATGGGCTTAATGCTCCCTAACTGACACAGCAACAGAAGACCTGGTGCTCTTCACCCCTTCCTGCTGTCTTTAAGGCTTGCAGTCTTCCTGTGGCCTTGGCAAGGAGGGTGTGCTGGCTGAGTGTGGGGCCTTGCCACTGCCCAGGGAAGAGGCTGAGCCCCATCAAGGTGGTACAGTGGGCTATTGACCAGAGAGTCTGACATCTGCCCAGGAGCAGCAGGGACATGGCAAGGACAGCATAGGTGTCAGAGTCCTTGCCCCATCCTAGAGGCATTTGACCCACTCCTTATATCCACTCCTTCCTGAAGAGGTGGCCTCCATGTTTTGCCCCAGGATGAAACCAAGGCAAAAAGTTGATGGCCCTGGGCCTTCCTTGCAGACAGGATGCTGGTCAGACTGGTCTTCAGGAAAACCTAGATATTGTCTCAGCATGGGTGTGTCTCATGCCCCACCAGGAGTGAAGCCCAGCAGAACTGTCTGCAGGACAGACTGCCCACAGGCCAACTGTTCATGGCCAGTCCCTGAATCATCTTCTTCACAAGAAGACATAGAAGGTGGGATCTGGAGGGGGTTCAGGGACCTTCGGTGTGTGTTTGAAGAAGACTGTGGGACCTAGGCTTATCCTGTTTCTTTCTTGTATCCCAGATATGAGGTGGGTCATTTTCCCTGACACACACTCCTGCATGATGTGTTGCCTGACCTCACATCACAAGCAGGCCTGTACTGGAGTCCTTTAAAACTCAGAGTCAAAGCAAATCCTTCCTCCTGCAATCCTCTAACAGTTTGTTACATTCTGGAAATCAGACTTTTGATCTCCATAGTCACCTCACTGTGTCCAGCACTTGCTGTTTAAGCCACAGAGCATGGAGGCAGGAAAGGACCTGGGGGACACTTGAAGTTGGGTCAGGTTCAATATGTCCATCAACATGAGAGAGGAGGAGGAGCCTCTGCAACAAAGTCACTCAAGAGCAGAGAGCAGAATGTGAATGCACTCTGGATGCAGATGCACAGCACCAAGCCCATTCTAGTTCAAGGTAGCACCCCCTTGTGATTCTATTCATGAAACTTTCTAAACTGGAGAAGACATGGGCTTGTTCTAGATCCTGAGAAGGAGTTAATGGGAAGTGGTGGCATGGGGACTTCAGTAGAATATTGCAGTCTGTATCCTGGTGAAGGTCAAGGGTATCCTTAGTGGAGGGCTTTCCAGTGCTTTCCACTCCAGTTAGTGTTTCTTCTCAGTGGTGAGAAGAAATTGGTAGCAGCAGAGCATTCAGAGAAATGTCTAGAGATTAGGGAAGGAAACTGGGGTCTCTGAGGGGCTGAGAGCTTGGACAGAGACCTGAGTGTTGGAACTCATTCTGGTGAAAGGAATGAGCCCCCTCTGGCTGAGTATCTGTAGCAGAGCAGGGCAGTGACCCAGTTAGAGATTCCCTGCAGCAGGGCCAGGAGAGTTGAGACTGGACAGAGGGTATGTAGCTGTAGCCTTGGCCAGGGTGGACAAGGGTGGAGGGCTGGACAAGGAGGCCAGATAATTAGAATCTGCTTCTGCAGCAATGACCTCAGAGACTACCAAGGCAGCATGTACTTGCATCAGGCTATGTGTGAGCCTGCAACCCTGGGGCAGGTGGCCATTAGGATTGCTCCTAGAGAAAGAGAGCTCAGGTTGTGTGGGGGCAGCTGGCCTGGCCTGGCCACTGCTCTCTGCCCCTCTCATTTTCATGGACAGGCCCAGATGGAGCATCCTTACTCCCGAGGGCTCCTGGACCCAGCCTTTCATGGAATGTGGAGTCCTAGCTGGTCCCCTCTGGATCCCTCTACCTCTGTGGTCCTGAACAAATGGGCACTGTGTGTCTTCTGCCCTTGATCATATTTTCAAGCTTGAAACACAGTTAGTCTTTTAAACATTAAATGCTCCGAAGCCCCTCCTGAATGGATCCCTCTCCTGTGGGTGATTGTGCTGTCAGGGGACCAACTCATCTGCATGCCTGCCTCTAGGGGAGGAAATAGGTCACTGTTTTTGAACAGACAAAATTTTGGGGGAGTCTGTAGGCTTCAAATCCAATTCTTCCTTGACAAAATTGTCCTGGCCTCCAGAAAGGATGGTACCTCGTCCAGCAGCATTCTTCCAGTAGTAGGGACAGTGGGCACCCCAGTCCATGGGTGGTGCATAGGACTTAGTCTGTGCATGTGGTGGGCCTGTTTGTGCCCTGTTGTACTCCAGCAGGAGGAACCCCCACTCTGCTGCCCATGTCTACCCTGGTCTTCTGCCTGGTAGCAGGCTCTGTCCCACACTCAAGTTGGCTTTCCCCAACCCTGCCTGGGGTGTGGAAGGCAGACCTGTACTTGTGGTCTCTGCCCTGCTGTTTGGACTCTGGCCCTGATTCAGCCCCACACTCTGCCTTGGGAATGCTCTTCAGTGCTCGCTGATACCCAGGCCATGGCTTTCCTCTCCCTTTTTGTAATATTGACAGCTTCAGGAGTTATTTGCTGGAGAAGTCTGCAACCAAAGAAAATAGTGATGTGGCTCTGGCATATGGCTTTGCTTTCCAGGGTCCTTTCTGTAAGGAAGGCTGAGAGAGAGTCTGGGTTCCTGGGAAAACACAGAGGAGAAGCTATTGCTCTGGCCATGTGCATCTGCAGAGTAGGCCAGGGAAAAGGCAGTGCCACCCACAGCAGCTGGGCTCACCTGGGCCTGGCTGCAGGGAGCGAGCCCTCTCTGGAGATGGGCAGATGCAGAGCTGTGTTGGACAGAGCTTCCCAAGTTCCTCCACCTGGCCCTCTGGCCTTCTGCACTGTGTGAAGAGAAGTTCCCCAGCATCTGGGTCCTTCCTTCAGTGACCTGTGGACACCTCTTTGTCTCTGGATAGCTGGTAATGGGATCAGGCCTCACCCCTTGGTATACACACCACACCAAGCAAGTGCAACCCAAGTGAGTGATTCCAGAACAGGCACCTAAGAATTCCTTGTCAGCCTCCTGGCCTTCCAGCCTGGAGAGGAGTGGGGAGCATGTGTGGGGCCCTTGCTGCTCCTCACACACTGCTCTCTTCCCCTCCTCTTCTTGAATCTTCTTTCACAACAAGGAGAAATGGAGTCATGGTGGTTGAAGATGCAGAGTAATGTTGCTCAGAGGAGAGAGAAAGCTCATGCCAAGGAACACCCTAGAGAGTTCCAGAGTGGCCACAGAGGACACTCCCAGGCCGCACTTGGCACCTCAGGCTCCTCGCACCGCCTGGCTGTGAAGAAGGGTGATAAATTTGGTCTCTGACAACATTAAACCAATAAATGAAATATGCACATTAAAACAATTATAATTTGATTGTATTTTCTTTCCTTCTTTCCCATTTGCACCTCTGCCTCACCCACCTGGCTCAGTCTTTGGCTTTTGGGAGGCAGGGAAGGCTGGGGGAGGCTTTGCAAGCTGTTGATTTACATTGTGTGAACAGGGAAGGGCTCTTCCTGGCTCATTTTGCCCCCTTTGCTTAGGCTGTCACTGCTGCCAATCCTCATGTTTATTTCTCTGTGCATGGTGAATATCTTGTTTTCCTACTCCCGATGTCATTATTGCATAGAGTGGGTCCTGCAGTGTTGCACCTAATGAATTCCACTGTGTCTGCTCTGATCCCCACCTTGTTGCCAAAGCTGGAGGTGTCAAATTAAACCCAGTCTAGAGAGAGTGCAGGAGAAAGCCCAGAGCAGGAAAGAGTCCAGAGCAGGAAAGCAGGAGGTGGGGACTCATCAATTGTCCTGCCCTCTGAGCAGTTGAGGTACAGTGAGAAGGACTGGGGGCAGAGGCTGGAGAGGGCCTGCAAGAGGTGACTGCTACCTATGGTGCACTTGGAGGGACAGCCCACACCCTGCAGGACCTGATGCCCTGCTCCTGGCCCTGTGGGCTTATCTCAGACCTGACTGTGGTGTGTCACCTTCCCTAATTGCCAGGCTGATTTATTATCATGGCTTATTCAGATTGGGCACCTTGCAAAGTAGACAGTAAGTGGAGCATTGGGGCAGCCTGAGCTTGTGGAGGGAGGGCAACCATGCACAGTGTGTGCAGGGAGTGTAGAGGCACGTGTGAGCTCCTGGCTCAGTGGCTCTGATCACCCACACAAATCCAGGTTCCAAGATGGTGGCAGAGGCACTCACCATGTGATCCAGTGTCTCAGTGGGTGCTCCCCAGATGCCCTCCCTCAGTGCACCTGGCATAGAGTGTTGGTCCCTTCATCTCTGATTCACAACATAGTGTCACTTACTCTACACAGTACTGGCATTTTGTTTTCAGAGCACTGTGATCAAGATAAGCCTTGGTATCAACCACTTCAGATGGGCAGGTGGGAATGGATGCCATGATTCAGTGTTCAAGATGACAGAGGCTGAAGGGAAAAGAGGATTACCTTTCATGTCTTCTGCTTTCAGAACTTAATAATTTTTTCCCTTAGACCACTAAATTCTCTAGATTTTGTGAAGAAAGGGAAAAAAAAGCTTGTAAGATAAAAAATAGAAATCAATCTGTGCTCAGTAAAATGGTATGTTCTGCAAGTGTAGCCAGAACTGCAGTTAAGTGTGAGACTCCACCACCCTGGAATGCTTCCTTCTGCCCTCTATGCCTCAAACAACTCCAGGTACAAAGTAGCACTCACCTTCTACTCTATGGTGTTTGTCCAGTCTCACTTTTTATACCAGTTTGATGTTATGTGTTTAATCACATAAATGATAGACAAAACTTTGGGGCACATGGACAGCCAACTAGCTCTGTCTGCTCTGGACTCAGTGACTGACCAGGCTGCCAAGCAGTGGGGAGGGGCTAGATCAATCTGACAGGCAGGAAGGATGAATGGGCTAGCCCAGGCCACCAGGCAGGAGGGATGGATGGGCTAGCTCAGGCTGCCAGACAGGAGGGATGGATGGGCTAGCTCAGGCTGCCAGGCAGGAGGGATGGATGGGTGAGCTCAGACTGCCAGGCAGGGGGGAGGGGCTAGCTCAGGCTGCCAGGTAGGGGGGATGGATGGGTTATCTCAGGCTGTCTGGCAGGAGTGAGGGTCTATCTTAGGCTGACAGGTAGGAGGGAGGGGCTAGCTCAGGATGCCAGGCAGGAGGGAGGATCTAGCTCAGAATCAGGGTGCAGAGGTTCCTCATCCCTCAGTTCAGAGTGGCACTTGATGGCCTGGGCTTGTTTTCTCTTGGCTAGAGTCCATGCCCTGAGGAACAGGGAGCATGGTGAGAAGGCAGCATTTTCCTTCCTCAGGGTTTTCTTTGTGGATTATTTGATTTTAAAATTCTGGTCCTTTGGGGGATTAAAATAGGATTTTATTTTTGAGAAATTTAGATTCTTTTTTTTCTAAACAGAAGAGTCAATTTAAAAGTAGAAATCTCTGGCAGTTGTGCTTAAGCCCACTGCTCTGGGAAGAGGACTGTGACTCCCCGTGGACAGCACAGACTGAGGAACTTGGTATTGAAGTAGCAATGAAGCCCAGTTCCCTGACTTACAATCCAGTGTGGTCACTGAACCACAGGTGTGACAGGGTGCCACATGCATGCCTGTGGTGCCTGGGCCCCTCAGTGCTGCTTACAGGGACAGAGAAGAGCTGGGTCTGGGCCCTGGTTGGGGTTGACATCAGGATGAGACCCCAGTCCTGGGTTAGGGTTGATCTAAGCTCTGCTGTATGTCCTTGCCTGGTCTTCTTCATTCAGTTCTCTGCTGGTCACACTGGAATGCGGAGCAGATGGAGAATGTTATGGAAAGATCAAGTGAAGCAGAAATTTAAATTAAATCAAGTGAAGCAGGAATTTAAATGCTCACACCCTCTGAGCTTTCCTGGTGGGGTTTGTACTTTCTAGAGTCAAGACCCAAACCTCTGGGCATACCCTCATATAGCTCTCTTCCCTGCCCCTCACCCCTAAAATTCACAAAGAGAAATGCAGTTATGTAGCAATTCAGGACCTATTTAGGAAAGGCACATTTGTCATCTGTTGATGGAAAAATCAAAGGAGTTAACTAACTCTAACGCATTTATGTGGTCATTTGGCACCATCAAACTGGGTACAGAAAGTAAACAAGGCAGCCTGATGTGGTGCTTGTAATCCAGACACTGGGAAAGCTCAGGCAGGTGGACCTCAAGTCCTGGGCCAGCCTGGACTGAGTGGCAAGACTCCTCTCAAGACACACACTTATAGAGAGCTGGGCCATAACGAGAGGTAGAGGCAGGACCAGCTCCCAGGAGCCCTGGGTCCAACTGCAGTACTGCAGAATAAAAAGACCAACCAGTCCTGCCCTTGAGCTCATGGTTGACATGAGGGGGGATGAGTAGAGCACCTTCACAGAGAGGATCCCAGGGTGTTGGGAAGTGGCCCCCATGGCCTGCTTGGGTCCAAGCAAAATATTTGGCAGGATAACACAGGGAAGGAGCTGGTGTCATGGGTTGCAGCCAAAGGAGCAGCTCAGTGGTTGAGCATGACTCCCCTGCCAGGCTCCAACCTCCCTTTGAGGTCCTTCTGTGGGGCTCCTGTCATGGGTGTGCTCTGGTGTGGTAGTGGCAGAATCCTGTGTTGAATGGACAGAGGTGCTGAGGATGTGGCCTTAGGACCACTCTGAATTTCCCAGGCTGAGCTGCTCCACATGGTCCTAGTGCCACAGTCATAGCTTTTCCATGTTTCTGATGCCAACGAGCCTTCTCCTTGTGACAACCCAGTGCCCACTTCCATGCTGGGTGCTCAGTGGCCTGGACTGTGGTCATGTTTTGTCTGTTTGCACTGGGCTTCCAGTCTGTGAGCTGTTTTATACAGTTGTGTCCTGTAGTTTCCCTGAGGTGTTGAGGCATGGCCCTGTGTTTTACATGGTTGGTTTTACATGAAGATGCTGCAGTCACTAGAGTGTACGTGGCATAGGACTTGGTGGAGGTATCATGTGTCCAGTGAGTCTGTGGCTGACTTCAGGGTCAGCAGGAATATGGAGCTGCTTACTGTGACCCTTAAGTCCTGGGACTCCAATGCAAACAGGGAGTCATCAGCAGCAGGTGGGGGTGAAATGAACAATGCATGTTCTTAAGTACTTCAGAAATCATACTTTTAAGAGAATCAAAATAAGACACTCTATCAGGTTAATTGACCAGGAATTGAACTGCTTAGTATAACTGGATTATTCTTAGGATCCATCAGCATAGCCACTTGATGGTAGAACATGTCAGGTGGTCATTGGTTTAACATTTATACTGTTGTGCTGTGCTCTGACCAGGTATCCATGGCTCATCTGGGGTCTAACAGCAGAAACACTGGGTCCTGATGACATCTCAGCTGCACTTGAATAGCTACCAGAATCGGGGTCTTTCCCAGGCAGTGGTTCAAAAGGCAGATGCTTAGTCTATCTCTTAAAAATGTTTGTACCAGCTACATTTGCCCATTAGAATGTGTGTTCTTCTAATGACTTTAATTCATATTCTACAAAGTCAGGAAGTTAAAGTAATAATAGGATTCATCTCATGAGAATTAGTTTAGATCAACCTCTGGTCATGTCAAGCCTTTCCTCTTCCTTGAAACAAAATTCCATAAAAGAGTTCTTCACCGCATTTCAAGACCAGGTAGGCTCCCAAATCTGTACAGGACTGCATTACCGCTGTTTCCTTCACCTTAAACAAAGGATGAGAAGAAAACCACCTGGAATCTGGCTGAGCCACGGCATGCCATTTGATCTCACTGGAGGTTTTGCAGTGTTAATTTAGGATTCAGTAGTGGACACAGAGGAAATGAAGGGACAAGCCTAATGTGAAATGGAAAGTATAAGGGACAATAAAATGCCAGAAGGTCCAGGCATTCCTTGTCGCTTGCCCAGCTGTGTGTTCTGCTTGTATACATCAGTTCTGCCCTGGTGTCTTCCTTGTATGTATGTGACACCTGATTCAGCGCATCATATAGAACACATGTAGTAAGTCCTGCCAAGCTTGATGGTAAGAACTATTGCCAGCTGGTGCCTGGCATGCGAGTCATGAAGGGATGAACTGGATTATGAGTAGGGTAGCAAGCTTGTGTTAAAGTAAAACTCTTCTGTGTGTATTTGACTGAAGCAATAATATTAAAACAATAAACTCTTCCAGTCGAGTTGGTAATGTTCTCCTTGATGCAATGCAGTGCCACACAGGGTGTGCTGCTGGTGTTTCCACAGAGCACTTGCGGAGATAGTGCATTTCGGCAAATCATGACATCATGGAGGCCTGGTGTGAACAGGGCAGTTGCACCCACTCCTCTTTTAGGACTTGGGAGGTACATCCCACATGGATACCTGTCAGAGGTGGGGCATCTGCTGTCTCATGCATCATATTATAATGATGTGCTCTGACTGGATTAATCAAAGTGGTAAAGCCAAAGCAAAGCTGGTGCTTGTGCCTCATGCTGCATGTGGGTAAGGTTCACTACAACATCAGTGTGCAGCCATGATTGCTCAGCTGTAGCACACTCCTCAGTTACTGCACTTGTGATTGCCACAGGATGCTGGGCCAGCTTGGCTACTCCTGAAATGCAATGTTTGCACTTGCTGATCTGTGCTACTTGACCTGAGGGGTCCTACTTGTTCTTTTTCTGGGATGGGGTCCTGCTCAAGTAGAAAGGACCACCCAGAAGCCTCCACTTTGATAGTGTGGTCCAGAAAGACCTGTTCTCCCTGCTGCTTAGCTGGGCTTGCTGGCTTGCTGCCTCCATTCACTCATGGCCCCACATGACTGTGTCCCGTAACATCTGCAAGCCCAGGGAGAAGGCCAGGCACTGGGTGGATCTGCTGGTTTCACAGCTAGATCCTGTGGCTCCACCACTGTGGCCCCCTGTGGGCCATCCCAGAGGTGGTTTTGGGGTGTCCTTCTAAGACACCTGGAGAGGCTCCTCCTTGCCACTCAGTTTCTATGCCACCACTGGCATGTGTACCCACCATTAGGTAGGTTCCAGGAAAAATGTGGGGAGAATGACTGGTGGTGGGCTGTGGGCTGGAGACCCAAGGCTCAAAATTACAGCATTCCTCTCCCCCCTCCCAATGGCACACAGAGTGGTCAGTTACAAAGAACAAGCAGAGGAGAGGGACAAGGAAGGAAGGAAGGCTGTTGGGGGAGTGCCCAGGTGGCCAGGCCACTCTTCTAGGTCATGTAGCCCTCACTTGGCTGGTATATGAAGGTGGCCTGTGCCCAAGAGCAGTCGGCCTGACGTGGAGATGTCTCCCCTGTTGGGCACAGAGTTTCTGGCCAGGTCAGTCCTGCCTCCCTTAGACCAACTGCGAGAAGTGCAGACAACTGCTAGAAGAGAGGTGCTGAGCTCTGTTACCTGCCAAAGTCACTTTCCTCTGTCCACGGGGCAGAGTAGGCCTGCAGTGTGGTGTCCTGAAGGCAATGTCCATGTTTAGTTTCCAACCTGGGTGTGGCATGCTGGTTCTGGGAGGCAGCCACAGGGAAGGTCCCACTTTCTGGCTTCATACAGACTCTCTTACTGTCCCCAAGCCTCTGCTGCACATTTGTAAGATGGAGTTTGGCAGTCAGTATTTACTGAGCATGTTCACGTTCAACAACTGAGTGAGGGACACAGGAACCATGGGCACAGCACCTGGTGCAGGACAGTGTTCAGCCCTTCACCAGTGCTTTGCCAAGGACACAGAGGAGGAGCTTCTTTCCTAGAGAAATGGGAGTTAGGTTTGCTCCAGAAGTCATGTCCTGGGACCGTGCCATGCCCAGGTTTGAAGATGCATCTTGAGTCGCACTGTCTCCCCTTGTGAATATGCCTTATAACTTCCTGAGGAGGCAGGGCCAGGGCCCACAGAGCTCTCCCAAGTCTTCAGCATTGAGCATGCAGTTTGCTGCTGCCTCTGTGCCGGGGTGCAGTTGTCCTCCTTCTTCAATACCTGTGATCTCTGAGAGCTGGGACAGCAGCATCTAGGTTTCTCTTGTGAAACCAACTGCCTTGAACAGTACCAGCATGCTGTGTATTCAGATGGTGCACACTGAACAAAGCAGGGTGCTGGAGTGAATAAAGGGAACTTGCAACTTGAACTGAGGAAGCCAGGGACGAGTCTGGGCAGAGCACCTTTGCCTAGGAGGGGTTCCCTCACTGTGGGGAGTTCTGGCAGCTGAGGCACATGTCCCCCTGTGAACCTCACCCCTCCCTGCCAGCTTGGGCATGAGGAGCACTTAGCATTTGGCCAATTGAAAGTATGGGCCCAGCCTTGAATTTTGGAGGAGTTAAGCAGAGAGACAGGAGGCTCCAGATGCTGCAGAGGTGGTGTGGGTGAGTCTCCACAGGGGTCAGTGCCAGTGCCTGTCCCAGGCAGACTTCCCATGGCAGCACCTGGCAGTGTTCTCAGCTGCAGTTCTTATTTTTCTGAGCTTGATCCCCAGGTTTCCTGTTGACTCTGGGAGGCCCTGCCTGTCTGTCCAATAAATTCCTTTCCTGGATAGGTGAGCCAGAGTCCACCTCTGTTGTGTGCAGCCAAACCCCTGACTGGCAGAAGAGCTCACAGGAGAATGCCTATCACCTTGACCCTGCTTCCCAGAGGGAAGTGAGGAGAGGACCAGGGGCCCTCCTGGGGGGAGCTGATGGTAAGGACAGGTTTCTTGGGTGAGCTAAATATTTTTGTTAGAAAAGAAGGTTTGAGAAATATGGAGAGAAATTGCTTTTGGCATTGAAATACAGGGGAATGTTGTGCTAACCTGAAATACTGGTTTGAGCTTGAAATTAAGTCCTTTGAGGACCATGCCTGCCTGGATCATGCTGGGGCCTGGTGCTTTGGGGAACTTAACGCTGGTTTGAAAAGCAGCTGCCAGGAGTCTGAGGAGTCACCACTATAGCTGCCAGGGCAGTACCCAGACACAGAACACCTGCAGGGGAGGTTGGCTGAAGGGCAGGGACACAATGGGGTGTCCCTGGGTGTCTTCTGGGGTGAAGGGCAGGGTCATTGCCATTAGGTGAACTTCTGTGCTGCTCTTCATTGCCCTGTCTGCTAGATGAAGCCAAAGCAACACCAGCCGAGGAAGGAGGAAGGGGTGCTGTCCAGAGGCAGCCAGGGAAGCTGTGCTGACACCTGCTGCCTTTGCTTGGGTAGCAGGCAGGGCTGCATCAGGCACTTTATATTCCTTTTATTTAAGATAATTAGAGGAGGATTTAATAAAGGGACTATTTGCAAGGTTTGGGGAGGTCACAGGGAAAACATAAGGTTATGTGTAATACCCAAGAGACTAGTAACAGCTTTTACCACTCCTAGATCTGAAGGTCCAGAGGAGAGAGACATTGTAGAACCCAGAAAGAGAGGGTTGTGTGGAAAGGGCAACCTTGAGAAGAAGGTCTTTTTTCAAAAGACACAATCAACCTAAGATGATCTGGTGGGAAGGGAGTTGAGGGAAGAGATGCGTCAACCTTATCCTCCTCTTTTCCTTGTCTCCTGCTGCTGTCTCTGCTTGGTTGTACCCAACTGAAAACTAGAGGGTAACACAGCAAGTTGGTGTAGTTCATATAGGTCAGCACTCCAGAGCAAAGGGCAATATGGAGAAGGGTAGACAAGCAGGTCTGGAGAGGCAAATGGAAAATATCCTGTACAGCAGGTTTCATTTACATGTTGAATAAATACCTGATATTTCAATCTTGATATCTTAGCAAGGCAGGGGAACCTGTGGGAATAGAACAGGCAACAGGCTTGGGGTTTTTGTTCATTTGTTTTTCAAATCTACTGCATACAATACACAAAGTATTTCCCAGAAGCCCAGAATGACAGAGGGGTTCCAGAAAAGCATTGTATTCTCCTTCTTGAATGTATTTTTAAGACCATGTCCCCACTCTATCTAAGCTCTTATTTATGTCTCTGAATAGTAAAAATGTCCCCACTGATCTCAAAATTAGATGCTGCTTCCCTGGAAGTAAGAGAGTTCAGACAAAGCACGCAGGTTCTGGATCTTCTGGCTAGAGGCTGGCAGTTATGTTCAGGCCATGTTGGTGCCCTTTAGGTAGCACCTCAATGGTCAATTTTCATGCAGGGAGACAAGAATAGGATCCATCCATGTGACTCTGAAAATTGGACCTGCTCTTATGAATGGAGTGGATTGTGGTCTCTCATTTTCTGCATCGGGGAAATCATTCCCCTCTTTAATAAGGTCCTTCACAAGAGGAAGGAATGGGTGTCCTTCAGTGACATAACTGACAAGCAAATCAATTCATGCCATTTGTTTCCTCTTTGAAAACAGCAATTCTCAAGCATTACATAACCTAATCTTTAGGCCTCACTGCTTTGTTCTGGCCTCCTGAGGAATTGGCAGATGGTGCCAATGTGGAGACTCACGCACATACCTCACAAGCCTCATGGTAACAAGAGCATTGCTCACAGTGTCTGTCTCTTTGCTGTGGGGTCCCTTGCTGGCATTTGTTTCTCTGGATTCGTTTGCTCTTTAGCATTCTTTGGGCACTGCTGGCTTCTTGCCTTGGGCTCTCATTCCAAGATTAATTGGAAATGCAAGGCCATCCAAGTCTCAACACATGGTATTACACCCCATAGAGTGAAGCCTTTCCTTTCAGCGTGTTCTTCCATGCCATTCTGGCTCCTGTGTTTGTATGTAGTGGTGTCACAGGGTGCCTTTATCCTCCCTGGTTCTTTAGTTCTCTGCACCTCTCATCCTCTATCCAATGTTGTACCCATGAGGAGTGTATCCTGCCTATATTCCAGGGGGTTTGGGTGGTTCCGGGGCACTGTGAAAGCTTCCAGGAGTGGTAAAGAAAACTGCCAATGCTACTAGGGTCTCAGCCTCTTTGGGGAAGTTCCAAGCACTTTATTCTTGAGTTCAGAAAGCCAGTGTGGGTTTTTTTGTGGGGGGAATATTGGGGTCTGTACCTACAAATGCACAATGCATTAACTGTTTATTCTACAAATGTTTTTTCTGGGATTCATAGACTCCTCCCTGCAAACCTGCTTTCACACTCCTTTGCATACCTTACCCATGGTAACAGAAACTTGATTAAAATATGCTCTGTTTCCTGCTAGGGAGGTGCCCAGATATCTGCTGGTCACAACAGCAACACTGTTGGAGGGGACACTTGGCTGGTTGCTGGTCTGCACACCTACCTGATCAGACACAAGCTGGTGGACTCAGGAGGAAACCTCTTTTGTGTTCACTCACTCTTCCTCTCTGGGCAGCACATGCTGTAGAAGCTGGGGCCTGCTGTGGCCTTTGCCCTTTACTTCTTCAGCAACAGAGTATCACAGAGAGAGGGTGCTGTGCATTGAGCATCTGTGAATGAGGCCCACAGAGGCCCTCTCCTTGGGTGTCTGCAGGGCCTCCTGCCCTGTGTCACCTGTAGGAGGAGAGCCCAGCCTGTGTCCCCTTGGTGTGATCTGGGGGCTACTAGCACTTCCACTGTAAGCCAAAGTAGATGTCATTTTACTTTGTCAAGCAGCAGTGCCTACTGGTTATAGATTAGAAAGAGAAGTCGGAAGACCTGAATATACCAGGACTGCCTCACTTGCCTGAAAGTTTCTCCTCAAATGCTCTCCAAACACTATCAAGTCAGTTCCTCCCAGACTTGAAGAAAGAGCCTTTTTAAAAAGCTCCTCCTTTGTCTGCTTTGAGATGTTCATCCTGATCAGACATCAGGACTCCTGGGATATAGGTCCAGGCAGCTCATTAGAGGCTAATGGACCCCTGGAGCCTGGAACAGCTGGGGTTCCCAATGCACTCCGTGGGTCCACATCAACCTTGAACCCCCAGGGTCAGTGTGACAGGTGGACGTCACTACGATGGCTCAGGGCCAGAGGGTGCATGTGCAGCTCACTCCAGACAAAACTGGATCCACTGGCCCCAAGCATCCCTTGTGGAATCCCGGTGTGTGGGCCTCAGTACCCCTGTTTGGGGCCTGTGGTGTGGTCTTGTTGTGGGGGTGTCACCTGGCTGGACATGCCTGCATGACCATCGCATTCATGCGTCCTTCTATGCCCACCCCTCTGGGTCCTGTCTGCACACCAGCATGAATGCCTAGTGGAGTTTTGGTAGTGGGTGGTTAATGTATAGAAATTTGATTAGAAATAAGTATTTTCCTACTCTTGAACAAGAAGCACCTTCCTCCTTTAGTCTCTTGTTACTGAGTTACTAAAAAGAGCTGCAGCTGTAAAACACAGATGTTTTTAAATCCAGCAAGACTCAGATACATGCAGCAATCCCACAGTGGGTGCCCAGGCCGCCCTGCTTTTTGCGCATGCCCAGTTCTCAGGCGGCTGAGACAGGCCACAGCTGGACAGGCGGATACCCAGCTCAGGTCTGGTCCCGCCTACTCTGTGTGTGCCGGATCTCTGGAGGCCTTGACTTCTTGTCTCGTGTTGGTGTCTGGCTGCTTCAGCACTGATGCAGACATATTGCCTGGACCACGTGATGCTGTGGTTGCCTGACTGCCACCCTGCACTAGGGGAAGGCCACACTTGGGAAAGGCAGCCACCCTCCAGTAAGACCGCTGCCCTTGGGTAACACTGCCTATCACTGCACTCAGGTAAGACCTCCTGGGTAATGCAGCTGCCCAAGAGGAAGGCCGCTTCCCTTGGGTTGGGCTGCCCTCAGGGAAGGCCTCCAACCTCCTGGAGATCTTAGGTTGGTGTGTCCTGGGGCAGAGGAAGTGTGATCTGAGACCAACTCCAGGGATCTGGGCCTCAAGGTCTGGGATCTTTGACTGGGAGGCCTCGGAGGCTGGGCTCAGACAGATGGGAGGCCAGGGAATCTGCAAGCTCGACCCATCCTGTGGCAGTGACCACCATTGGTGATGCACACTTTCGTGGTAAACTCTCTGTCCTCAATCCAGGCCACCCTCTGGTCAGGGCAAAGCCAAGCAGGGTGGGGTAGGGCAAGGCAGGACAAGGAGTAGCGGGGCAGGGCAGAGTGGGTTGGGGGTTGGGACGGGGCAGGGAGGGGCAGAGCAACATGGGGCATTACTGAAGGCTGCACAGGGTGGGTCAATGTGTGCACAGTCATGTGGCAGAACACTTATTTAGCATGTGAGAAACTGTGGCTTGGTTCTCAGCAGCACAGGCGCATGCACACACACACACACACACACACACACACACACACACAACAATAAATCATCCTAATTAAGATGACTTTATTCTAAGAAAAATTTTCAAATCCTTATTAGAAAATAGAAGCAGAATGGTGATATGTTTAATGTCAGCTATATATATGGCATGATATTTAAAACCACTCTGTGAAATTTCCTCAGGACTCAAATCATTATAGTATTTAAAAGACAAGACAGAAGTTACTTTTTGTAACTCAGATTATTTATAAACACAATCTTTTGAAAATCACTTTCTTTTTCTAATTTTCAAACTTAAAAAGTGTAACCATTTATCTTCCTAAAGTTGTACATTCATCAGAAAAATTTTCTCTTATTCCTTGCCATCAAGGGGAAGGGCCTATTTTCACAGGAAGTGCTGTGACTAGGTTTCATCGTAATACCAGTGCCCCTATGGCTTTCAAATCAAAGTCAGGTATACCTCTCATATTTGTTGAATTTATTAACAAAGAACATAAAATTTTTATTATATTTGAAATGTCATCAAATGTGAATTAGTAGAAGCAGGGGTTTGACATGTTATATTATGAGTTGAACGCAGTGCAATTTAGTTTGATCATTTTGGGAGGTTGGCATAATGACTTCTGCCCTGTTCTGTGATCAAATGTCTGGCCTGCACCATTTTTTTGGCAGCAAGAATTGAATCAAGTGACCATTGTAGAATGTGCTAGGCAAGCACTGAACTACATACATCCACAGCCATTTAAATGTTTTATGTTTGAGACAGGGTTTTGCCTAGTTGCCCAGGTGATTCCCAAGTATGTCATCCCCCTTCCTTAGCCTGCCAAGTGCTGAGGTAACAGCACTTGGTGTCATAGTACCTGACTTGTCATGGAGGATTTGATGTATTATATGATTCTAAAGTGTCTTTTCCTAAGCTAGACCATATCTATTTTCCCTTGTCAACAGTCAGTAAAGGGTTTTTTGTTGTTTTGATGTATGTTTAAGATGAACATGCTTTATGATGAGACACTACTGTTCTTGATAGTCTAGATGTGTGATCCACTCTGAGGGAATATTTTTATTTTGATAGTGTACACTATTTCAGGTCTAACACATTTTGCTAGAAGTGATTATTCATTTTGTACTTGAACTTGTAGTTCTTTTTTTTTTTTTCTTTTCTTTTGTGATGCTGGAGGTTGAACCCAGGGCCTCCTGCATGCTAGACAAATGCTTTTCTGTTGAACTGCATCCCCAGCAACTAGATCTTTTAGTTATCATAAATTTTATGACAAGATAGAGTGATAATAAAACCACTTAGAAGTTCAACTCAATTTAGAACCATTCAAGATTTTGCACCTCCAGTAATGGTTTGTGATTTCTAAAAGGAAAAGTAATTTTCCAAAACTTAGCAGCATTAAGATCAGCCATGGACTATGTTTCCCCAGTTTCTTCACTTCCTGCAGAGCATCGTTGAGGCAATGGCCTCTGGTGTCCTTCTAACCTCTTCCTCTCAAGGCATCATCCACTGTGGTTGCTAATCCTGTTTACCTTTTTCTTCTCTTTGACTATTAGTCAAATGAACATTTTGAATCTATTACTGCTAAAGAGTAAGAATAGAAATTAAAAAAAAATAGGACAAGGATTCTTGGGGAAAACTGATCTAGTCACAGTGAAAGTCCCTCTGTTAAGGAAGTTCAGTCATGAGTTGAAATAGTCTCTAAAATGTTATTTTAGTTCAAAGTGGTAAAGTTTTTAGAAGCTGCATCTAGAACCCAGTGACTGCATAAAATTATAAGTTGACCTACGTGTGTTCTTATTTCAACATAAAACCTGTAAAAGTGGTACTATCTTGAATCATATATTAGGTGAAATGGTTTACTTTTCTATTAAAGTACTTTTAGAATTCACAGTAAAATACAGAACTAGTTAGAATGTCATTTATCAGCAATTATAATTGTGTAAGCAACCAAGTGTTTAAAAACATATAACCATGTCTTAAGGATTGATTTTTGAGTAGATTTTATCTTTATACAGAAATTGCAAAGAAAATGCAGAGATTTCCCAGTAGACTTGTCCTCGTTTTTCTTCTTATATGATTTATATGCCCTATCTCTGATGGGTTAACATCCTAGGAAAGGTGCCATGAAGAACACACACTATTGTGCTATCACTAAGTGCAGTTGCATTTCCTTTGGATTCTCCGTTCTGCCTCTTCCTGTTCCAGGACCCCATCCAGGATCCCAAATCACATTCAGTTCCTCTCCTGATAGAATTCTCTTTGAGGGTGAACAGTTTCTCAGACCTTCCTTGTTCCAATGACCTTAATAAGGTTGAGAAGGACCTTTCAGGTACTTTTTACATTGTTCTCTATTGGGGTTTACCTTTATCTTCATATTTATTCTGGGACTGTGTGTCTGGAGGATGCAGGTCACAGAACCGAACAGCATCTTTGTTTTCAGGCCCTGAAGGGGAATATCCTGTTAGTACTGACTGTGCTCACCTGGCTGAGGCAGAACCTTTCAGGTTTCTCATTGGGAAGTTTCTGTCTCTGTGTGTCCACATTTCCTGTGATCTTTTGGAGGAAGTCACCCTGCATGCCCTGCACATAAGGAATAGGGTGTTAGCTCCACCTCTTTGATGGCTGTATGTGTGCCCCAATTATCTGAAATTCTTCTGTACAAGTGGTTTCCAGTCAACCCACTTATTTATCTATTCAGTTATTTATTTATATCACTGTGGACATTGGAGAGTTACCTTAGGCTGTTATTTATTATCCAATTCTGTAGTTCCTCATTCATCAATTTATTCCTGGTTTAACCTTTCGGGTCTTTTCAGTGGGATCTTTTTTCCATTATCTCCTGTTGTCCTTTAGCATATTTTCTTACTTTGTCCCAAAGTTCTTTCTGATACTTAAATGTTTCCCTGCCTGTATACTTACTCTCTTGGTTCTAGTGTTTGCCACCGCTTTAAAGAGCCCTGACTCCTTGGATTAGAAAATGATATCAAAATCTTATTTCTGGCTGGGTATGGTGGTACACACCTCTAATCCCAGTGGCTGGGTAGGCTGAGGCAGAAGGTTTACAAGTTCAAAGTGAGGCCCTAAGCAACTTAGAGCCTATCTCGAAATAAAGTAGCAAAAAGGGCTGGAGTGTGGCTTAGTGGTTAAGCACCCCTGGGTTTAATTCCTGGTACCAAAATTAATTAATTAATTAATAATGCACAAATTTCTATTACAAAACTTTCATCTGGAAATTAAATGTGCCCATTGCATTTTTTCAAATGATGTTTGATATATATAGATATATATATATATGTACATATGTATATATATATGTATGTGTATATACATATATATATATTTATACAAACATATTTTAGCTTTCTTATTTATTTACTTATTTATTTATTTTTAGCTGAGGATGGACATGATTACCTTATTTTCATTTATTTATTTTCATGTGGTGGTTAGGATCAAACTCAATGCATCATAGGATTCAGGTGAGTTGTCAGTCACTGAGCTACACCCCCAGCTCCTACCCATTGCATTTGGGTATTTTTTTTTGTTTGTTTCATCTCCTGGATTTATTAAATAGCATGAGGCCACAAGATGAGGGGGAAGTCTCATTCCTCTGATATTTTAGCTTAAAAGGTGTGATAGCCATAACCTAGTTTAAGTACCAACTACATATTTAAATTTATTTATTTCCAAAGATCTCTATTCTAAGGCTACCTGAAGTATAACATCAACAGGATTACAATTAGCTACAGATTTTCAGATCAAGACCTGCTTTTCCTTCCAAGCTACATCCAATCACTGTCAATACACATATGGTAAAACCAGTTTGCTTTTACAAGAACATTTCCCTTTCATAGCCAGTCACAGCACTGTCAATATCCTGGTTTAGTATTAGTTATGTAAAACAATGCCACTTGAGGAAACTGGGTAAAGAGTATACAAAATGTATTATTTTATCAACTTCCTGGGAGAGTGTAATTATTTTAAAATAGTGTTTTACTTTATTTTGTGGTGATGGGGTTTGACTCCAGGGCCTCCCTCACACTGCCAGTGCTCCACCACTGAGCAACATTCCCATCCCTTTTTACTCTGAGACTTGTCATTAAGCTGCCCAGGTGGGTTTCCCAAACATGTGACCCTCCTGCCTTAACCTCCCAGAGTAGCTCATAGTAGAGGTGTATACCACCACACCTGGCTCAAAATGTTTTAAAAATCTAAACAAAAATGTTACTCGTAGAAAAGAACAAGAGGAGGCAAACACACAAAATTAAAAAAGATAATAGGAATGGCCTTAGAAGAGAGTCTGGGAGTCACCTGATCAATGGAGGACATCTGTCAAGGAGATTGTTTCACCCACTGAAAAAGGATGAAGGGCTTTTTTATTTTTGTGATAGTGAGGAGAAAACCCAGGGTCTTAGGCTTGCAGGGGAAGGTGTTACTCTCCTCAACTGCACAGTCTGTCAGGGCTCCAACCTGGACTGCACCAGCCAACTGCATAGTCTGCCAGGACCTGGACCTGGACTGCATCAGCCAGTTGCACAGTGTTCCAGGGCTTGACATGGACTACACCAGCCAACTGCACAGTGTGCCAGGGCCCAGACCTGGACTGTGCAAGTCAACTGCACAGTTTGCCAGGACTCAGACCTGCATTACACTGATGCACTGCACAGTCTGCCAGGGCGAGGACCTGTGACTGAACTGGCGAGTCAACCAGGCTCAGAAGAACCTTTCCTTTTACTCCTTTTGCAACACTGGCTCCTCCAACAGCACCTGGTCCACCTGATCCTTGGTGAGAACTTCAACAGACTTGTACTTCTCAGCCTAGAGCAACTTGTTAGCCTCAGGGTAAGGCTGGTGAGCTGGGATGGTGCGCATATGGGTGGACATGTACAGTTACTGGTCATCCCTCATGTCGCAGTCACACTCTGGGGCATGCAGCACCCACCTGTGCCCCACAGAGTCCACATCCAGGATTCAATCAGGGAAGTTGACCCAGTGGGACAGCAGGAACAGGCAGTGGACCTGGTAGAGTCTGGCATGGGCATTGATACCACCTCATACAGGAGCCAGCAGAACCCCAAATCCACATGGCACAGTCAGCTGCAATAATACAGCCAGGGGAGGCTCTGTATCAAGCCTTCACAGTTGCAGTTGCTCACAGCCAGTGCTGGCAGCAGGACAGCTGCAGATGCATCCAGCAGCACCCCTCCAAGTCTGCCTCAATACACTGAGTAATGCAGCAGAGCCCACAGGCTTCGCTTCACCACTGGCCCCATTTCCAGCCTTAACACCTGCTTCTCCATGGCCTCAGGACCTCAGGATGCCCATTGTATCATGTTCCTCAAAATGGACAATGCGAGGTAGTATATATGTGTTCTAATCTCTACCTTCTCCTATGTTGATTTGAGACCGTCTGTGTGGATCTTAAGTTAAATGTGAGTTTATGATGATGTGTAGTTGGTGGATTCTGATCCATTATAACATAGATCACTCTCCTTTCTCCCTTTGCTATTGTGTGACTTCACTCCCCATCAGGGGGAGACCTAGCTCCTATTTTTTGCCATGTCATTAATTTATTGTTCCGTTATGAGCAATGAATTAATTTCTGTTCCAGATTAGAGTTTGTGACAAAATAAGAAATACCATTGACCTCCACCCCCAATTCCTGGCCCAGCATTCCTACAATCTTCATATCCTTGAGTGATTAGGGTGTTAGGATCATTGTTCCAGAGTGGGTTCTTTGTCTTGGTTACTTGCTCAGAGTTGCTAAATCCTGCAGAATCTCTGGGGTGGTAGGAGGGTCTTTCACTCTTAGAGGGACTTTTGGTGGACTCTAGGGCAGCTTCAGGATGGATGATGGTCATGAGAAAGACCAAGTGATGACTTCATCTTGCAACTTCCAGTCCCCTGCCCATCATGTGGGGAAAGGACCTAGAGATTGAGATAATAATCTATCATGCCTACAGTATTTGCTCTTCACAGAAGTCTCTGAAAGAATTAGTTAAGGGAGTTCTTGAGTTTCTGAGCACAACCATGCACAGGGAGGGTGGGGATCCCAGACTCCATGTGGATGGAGTCTTCTGAACTGGGGACCTTCCTGGGCTTCATCCTATGCATCTTCTAACCTGACTGCAAGTTTGACTTTTCTAGAATGTCATGAAAGTTGGAACATGCAGCTTCTTTGGCCTATCTTATTTACTTAGCAGCACACCTGGTAGGATGCACCTGTGTCTTTATGTAGGTCAGTAGTTCAATTGTGCATTCATCTATGGATGAAAGCCCAACTTATGATCTGATCAGCATCACAGAGCTCTGTTGCATAATTACATGCTGGTTTTGTTCTTACATGCTCTGCAAAGCACTTATCTAAATGCAGTTAATTTATAGGTACACTGTTGGGTCACAGATTAGACTTATTTTGCTTTGAGAAGAACTGGCACACTGTCCTTCAAGGTGGCTGTGCCATGTGTTCTCCCAGCAATGCCTGAGGGTTTTGGGGTCCCGCATCCTGGAGCTGTTTGTGCAGTGCCTGTTCTTGGAGTTCAGCAGTCCCTAATAACTGTGCCATGCTACCTCAGTACTGTTTTATTTGTGATTCCCAGATGATATGAAATTCTGAACGTCATTTTGTATAACTATTTGCCATCTTTATATTTTCTTGGGTCAGGCATCTGTTGAGATATTTACCAATTTACTTTGGGATTTTAATTGTTGGTTTTTAAGAATTCTCTGTGTATTTTGCATAAAACTTTCTTTTCAGAAATGTGTTTTGTAAATATTTTATCTTGGTGTTTGGCTTGTCATTTTGTTGTCTCTCACAGTATAACTTTCTTTTTTTTTTGGTATGGTGTTAGGGATGGGATCCAGGGCCTCACACATGCCAGACTTTGCTCAACCACTGAGCCACATCCCACCCTTTTGTGAATCTTCACATCTGGCCTCAAATTTGCAATCCTCCTGCCTCAGCCTGTTGAGGAATTGGGAGTGTAGGCATGCAATAAAGCACTTGGTAAAAATTTAATTTTCTAAAGTTTATCTTATCAATATTTTTTTTCTGTAAATTGGCTTTTGGTATTGAGAATTAAAACTCATTTCCAGGTACTGGGGAGGTAGCTCATTTTTCCAGCGTGTGTGTGAACTTGCTTTCAGTCCCAGTACTAGAATACACACACACACACACCCTCATCACTAACACTAAGATTACACAGATTTTCTTCTGTCTCCTAGAAATTTTTAGTTGCCTCAAATTTTAATTATCAACTATTATAACTTAAGTTTGTTAAGAGTTTCAGTCTGTGTATATTTTAATATAGTTAAATGTTAATATATTAATAGTTAATATATTCAGTATATTTTTCTAAAACTTATTCAATCATCACTTTTTGAAAAAATCATGTGTAATGGTTTTTATTTATATTTGAATTTCTAAAATCATGGCCTTGAATAATCTGGACATAGTACTGAATTTTGTCCATTTGTCAGGAACATCAAGAAGGGTACCTGTGTCCTTCTGAACTCTGGCACCCAGTGGCCACCTGAGGGCCACCTGCCTTCTAGGACCCAGCAGCATCCTGACACTGATGTGGTGGTATGATAATGCTCATGTGCTATCCATGTGCGGCCTCTAATGCTAATCCATCATCCATAGTGACCTTTGATGCTAATGAGTCCATATGTGGCCTTTTGACACTAATTCAGCATCCACAGGGTGGCCTTTTCCACTAATATAACACAGTCATAGAACCTTCAATATTAATATGATGTGTACACTGTGACCTCTGGTATCAATATATTATCCATACTGTGGCCTCAACACTAACATATTATACACACTGCAGACTCTAGTACTAATAGAATACCCATACTGTGACCTCTGATACTAATAGAATATCCATTCTAAAGCATCTAACACACATAGACCACTTTTTGGACTTCAATATTAATGTAATGTCCAAATTTTGGCCACCAATACTAATATAATAACCACATTGTGGCCTGTAATACTAATATAACATCCATGCAGTTGGATCTAACACTAATATAGTAGGTACTCTGTGCTTTTTATATTAATGTGGTGTTCACACTGCATCCTCTAGCAATAATAAAATAGCTGCACTGTGTCCTTTAGTGTTGATATAAGGTCCACACTGTAGTTGAAATACCAATATAATATCTTTATTTTTGCATCTAGCACTAATTTAATAGCTGCCCTATGGCATTTAATATCAATATATTTGCCATACTGTCTCTATTAAGATCAATATGATATCCATATGGTTTCATGTAACACATATATAAGAGCTGTATCATGTTTTCTAATGCTAATATAGACTCTTGTGACATTAAAGTAAATATAACCACATTGTGGCCTATAACATGAAAATAATAGCTTCCCTGTGATGTTTTATACTAATATATCCATACTGTAGCTCCTAAAACCAATATAAGAGCTGAGTCCTGGACAGTCAATATTACATCCGTACTGAACTATCTGAAATTAATACAATAGATGTGCTGAGGCTGGGGTTGTAGCTCAGTGGTAGAGCTATTGGCTAGCACATGTGAGGCACTGAGTTTGATCCTTAGCAGTACATATGAAAAATAAAGCCTTTATGTCCATCCACAATTAATAAAATTCAAATCCTCAGGTATTTCATACTAATATATCCACACTATACCATCTAAAACTAAAAAAGTAGCTGGCTTCCCTCTCATCTTTAACTTTAACATATTATTCATAATCTACCAAATAACAACTGCCCTTGGCCTTCAATAGACTTCTGTTATGTGGATGCACTTCCATGGGAATATCTTTCTCTGAAATATGTGATGGGTTTCATCTTTTAACCCTCGCATGATGCTGATCACTCTCAATCTTGTTATCTGTGTAGCACATTGAAGGACATTTGCGTGAGTTGAGCCACTTTATAAACAGTGGAGGTTTTCCCTGGAGAAGGGGCTTCACAGGGCAGTGCCCGCCATCCTGAATACATCAAACCCTTTGAATTTTGGGCACTTTCTTATTTGCCATAAACTCATGCAGTTTTAAAAGGAAAACCAACAGGAAAAATTACCTCTGTTGTATTTTTATTTTCTGTTTTGTAGTTTTAAAATATTCATAACAATGAACCATTTTATTTAGATGAAAGCAACTGCTTTTCAAAGTCATGAACACATGCTGTTTGCTAATTTAAAAAGCAATTCAGCAACTGCTATGGTGTTTATTATGAAGCAAGACAGAAGGGTTCTGGTGGTTTTAATGGTTCTAGCTTATGAGAGCTGTCATTAATTTCATCTGTCATTTTCCAGTTGAAAAAACGTGCAGTAGATAAATAGTCTATACTTGTTTGGCCACACATGATACATAGTGTATTCTGGAGATATTTGTCTCAACCACAGTGATCAAAAGTAATGGACCTACTATGTGCAGTACTCGGAGAGTGTGAAACAGCAGTAGTGTGGCACATGAAACACTCATCAGTGGAAGTTAGAATCCATCATCGATGCCACACCTGCTCCATGTCACAGGTTTGTGCAGGTCAGCACCTTCAGTCACAGCCTTACCTGGGAGCAGGGACAAACTCCCACATCCAGGGTAACCACTGCCTCTCTCCTCCTCAGGAGGCAAGGAGTGAGCCTTAGAGTGTGCCTTCCCTGCATCTTATTTTCAACAGACAAAACAACTTGTTTATATTTAAAAATTCTTTGAAAGTGTGCAGAAGTGAATTAAACTAAGAGAGGGATTAGCTGATCTTCATGAAATGGATATATATCTTCAAGTCAGAGTCTATGAAAACAAAAATCCTTGAAAGTGTTTGCATCCTTTTGATAAATTATTTGATGGCATTTAAAATTCTTAGTACTGATGGGAATTTGATACTGCCACAGAACTCAGACTTCACCTTCCTTTTACATTCAGATGATTATAACTTTTTTTCTGGAATTTTAGAAGTAAATGTAGGTTATTGTTGATAAAATTTTTTCATGGTATATTCTGGGAGCATTATATAGGTTTGGTTTCAGGTTACTTGTTTAGGCTGACATTTATTTTCCCTTAGAAAGAAGTATGTATTGGAAAGGATGTAGAAATGTAAAAGAATCAGATTTTAGTAAATCCATTGGAAATCTTTTGGTTTAATTTTTGAGATTTTATCCCTTTCACAAACACAGCTGATCAATTCTTATTTTTTTTTAATTCACTCTAATGCCTTATACATGTGAAATTCAAAACACTTGTGGACAAGGAAATCAGGCTTCTTGTTGCTTTTCTCTCTGGTTCCCAGCATCTGTAGATGTGTCTCTTAAAATCCTTGGTATGGACAGCAATCTCTGTGGGTTACTCATAGAGTCAAAATGGGATTCAAGGGCAAGGAAGGGTACTCTGTTTCTCAAAGTGAACTTCTAATTGTATGTTTTCATGTTTTGATTAACATCAAAGGCATGAACTCAGGACTTGTGTTCATGTTACAGATTGATGCCGAGGCTGAAGACAAAATGCTGCAGACATACTCTGAAGGAATGGACAGTGAGTTAGCACACAGATTACTGATGCTCTGCCCACCATACCTTGAAAGATGGGAGTGCCAGAGTCCTGTTCCTAGCACTTATTCAGAATAATCACTCATTCTTCAGGCTTTTTTGTTCCAATCAAGCCAGAACACTGACCCTTGGCATTGAGAGAAAAAGTATTATGAACCAAGAGTTAAAGGACTATAGAAAGTCCAAATGATATATGGTGCTAATATTTACAAAATGCAATCATGAGATTTGAATATCATACAAAACTTCATAAGGTTCAGTAAGGGAGGAATGTATCATGGTCACTTCAGATTATGAAAGCAGTCTCAAATGACTGAGGGAAAAACCAATCATAAATTTATTTCTAATACTGATTTTAATTTTCATATTAGCTTGTTTAGTAGCTCCCAGTTTGTACTTTGTTCAAGTAAAATGATGATGTTTGTTTTTTACCTATCCCTTTGGGGAATTTCCAGGAGCTCTGCAAAGTAGGTTTAGAAGGTTTAACTTGCTGTGTATTCCTCTCTTTCTGTAAGCATTAGATAGTAATGTAATATTGAGATGTAGACAAGCCATTTATGACCTCAACATCTGGAAAACAGGATTGACTGACAATAACACCCTGTGAAAAATAATTTTTAAAATAATTAAGTATGTGTTTGTGACCCTCAATTCTAAGTGGGAGATTGTAGTTTCACCATGGCCCTGACAGCACTCTGGAGACTGCTTTCCCCACCCCACCTTGCTTAAGAAGAGCTGAGCCTGGCTGTCACCCTGCACTTATTTGGAAGGGTGTTGATATTTGCAGTTGAAAATGGCCTGTGAAGTTCCACATGTTCATTAGCTGTATGTTTACATATGTCTAGGTAGTTCATTGCTGTCCAAGTGAAGTCTGAAATCCCAAATATTTTTCAAACATTCAAGGATAGTTCTTTTTTTAGTCAAAATGTGACTGGTGGCCATCATTGGCATTGACACACAAACTTCAGAATAATTGTGTATCATAGAACACTTTTCTCTACCCAAACACATTATACTGTCTTGTTTTCAATTTTAGTTTAACTCAGTATCAAAGTAACCATATTTTTTGTATCCTCATATTTGAAATATATTTCTAGACACTAAATTTTCTTGGGGTAAGTGTATTAATATTAAACAAATTTCAGAGTTTACTGTCATTATTTAAGATAAGCTCATGCCTGCCATATACACCAGCATTTTAGAGATTGTACTGGGAATCTTTCTATCTCTTAATTTGGTGTCTCAAAGCTCACTACTCTCTCATACTTTCTAAAGGCAGGTCTTTAAATTTGCAGTTCTTTTTCAGACTTTAAATTCTTTTGGCACATGCACACATGTCCTTAAATAGAGCTTGTAACCTTGAATAACACCTGTTGCTGGCCTCAATGTACTGCTTGTCTTGGGTATAGTTGGTATTTGTAAACATGAATTCCAGTAGTTCCAAGCATCTGAGTTAGAAAAAAGCAAAGCCATTTTTTTCTAAAAGTTTCTCACTTTTAAAAGGTCATTGGTGGGACTGGGATTGTGGCTCAGTGGTACAGCACTTGCCTAGCATGTGTGAAGCATTGGGTATAATTCTGAGAGCCACATACAAATAAATGAATAAAATAAAATATCTGTCAACATATGAAAAAGTATTTTTTAAAAAAGGTCATTGGTACTAACATTTCTGATGCTTATAAGCATATCTTTTTATTCCTTAGGTAGAAAGTTTATGAAATAAAATCTTCTGACATATTCATTTTTAAAGTCTTGCCACTTTTCTTGAATACATGTTTAATGTCATTAAGTATGTCATCTGGACACTGAGCGTAACTCAGTGATAGAATGTTTGCTTAGCATGCATAAGGCACTGGGTTCAATACCCAGGATCACCCAAACACACACACCTGCACAGAGAGAGAGAGAGAGAGAGAGAGAGAGAGAGAGAGAGAGAGAGAGAGAGAGAGAGAAAATAAAACAAATTCTTGTGATAATCTCTTATTAAAATAAATTTTATTTTAAAAAAGTGGAGATCTTATATTTTCTTATAGTTTTTCAATGAACCTCTAAATACACGTACATCAAAAGTCCAAACTGTGACTAGTAAGTCCAACAGTAAGTAATCCTAGGACATCCCTGCCTGTCCTTGTATCTCCAGAGAGGCAGAACAAGATAAAAATCAAGCCACCCATTGAGCGGCACTGACCATTCCTGGTTATCACCTCTAAGTGGGTGAAAAAGTTCAGGCATCCACTGATTTACTCCTTTCCTTCTATTTTTCAGTAGTTCCAATGGATTCCATAATCAAGGAGTTCAAGATCTTCCCTAAATTATTTTTTCTCATATTGATTGGCTTTAATTATCAGAATCATTTGTACATTTCAAGCCTCACAATACTTGTTTTAGGGTAAAAAATGAGCCAGAGGACTTCCTTCACCTAGACTCTGTACACCAAATAAGCCAAGAATGGGACTTCTGTCCTGATAATGACCCAAACAGTTGATCTGATATTCCATTAACAAAGAATAACAAGATGTTGCTATAATGCGAATAATTTCCCACTGTACTTCATGAAATGTGGGCTGCCACACATTTTCTAAACACCAAATGGTTGAATTTTATAGCAAAGGTCAGTGACCTGAAGTGCCATCTGTGAACCTGAATAGTGGATCACCCAGATCCCAAATTATACACATTTTATTTTAACAATTAGACAATTTCATCCAGTAGCCACAATTGGTTCTTTTCAACCTACATGTTGGAAGGTAATGTGACAAATAGGTTTTTTGAAAGGGTCCATATATTTCTACCTTAGGTATCATAACTCACCTCTGAGCTAATGTACTTTGAAAGTTCTACCTGGTTTTGCAGTATAAATTGCCATTAGATTTTCTTTCACAGAGTCTTGGTTGAGGTATAGTAAAGAAGAAAATGATAAAAAATGTACTTAAGGAAAAAAGAGAATGTGCTGATGATTCATTTTCTATCAGAAATAAAATGATCCCCTTTCCTGTTTCCAAGGTTTGCTATGGCAATTTCAGAGAGTCCTAAATTCACTTTTAGTCCACCTTAATTTTAAATTTTTATGTGTTTTAATTAGTTTATGCATGACAGTAAGAGTGTACTTTGCTACATCATATATAATGGATATAACTCTCATTCTTCTGGTTATACATGATGTAGAATACCACCAGTTGTACAGTTACATATGTACATGAGGTAATAATGTCTGAGTCACTCCACTGTCCTTACTAACCCATACCCCCTCCACTCCCTTCACTCCCCTCTACCTAAAGTAACTCTGTTCTTCCCTAGCCACTCCTCATTGTAAATTAGGAGTAAATATCTGCATATCAGAGAAAACATACAGCTTATTTTTGGGGGATTGGCTTATTTCACTTAGCATGATATTCTCAAGCTCCATGGATTTATTTCCATAATTTCATTCTTTTCTGAGGCTGAGCAATATTCCATCATGTACATTCATACATATATATGTATATCACAATTTTTAATCCATTCCTCTGTTGAAGGGCACCTAGGTTGGTTCTATAGTTTAGCTGTTGTGAATTGAACTGCTATAAACATTAACGTGGCTGTGTCAGTGTAGTATGCTGATTTTAAGTGCTTTGGGTATAAACCAAGGAGTAGGATAACTGGGTCGAATAATGGTTCCATTCCAAGTTTTCTGAGGAATCTCCATTCTGCTTTCCAGAGTGGTTGCACCAATTTGCAGTCTCATTGGGAATGTAGCTTTTCCTCCACATCCTTGCCAACATGTATTGTCACTTGTATTCTTGGTAATTGCTATTCTGACTGGAGTGAAATGAAATCTTACAGTACCTTTGATTTGCATTTCTCTAGTTGCTAAAGATCTTGAGTATTTTTTCATATATTAGTTGATCATTAATATTTCTTCTTCTGTGAGGTGTCTGTTCAATTCCTTTGTCCATTTACTGATTGGGTTATTTTGTTTTTTGGTGTTAAGTTTTTTGCATTTTTTATGTGTTCTTGAGATTAGTGCATGTGGTAAAGATTTTCTCCCAATCTGTAGGCTCTCTCTTTATGTAATTATTTTTTATTGATTCTTGAATTTACTTCTTGTGCTTTCAGAGTTAGTCCCCCCTTTTGAAAACAGCAATGATCTATATATGTTCTAGGTGTGTGTTCTCAGGGAAAGAATTATCTGGTCTTGAAAAATCAGAATTATTTGGTTTGAAAAATAGAGGATGTGTTACAGTATCTGGCATGCTTGCAATTTAGAAGGTATGCATTGAAATTTACATAGTTCTTTTTCCAGGCAGCCATGCTGTTGTTCCCTGGAACACAGGTTGCCTTAGCAACTTCCCTGTTGCATATGATTAATTCTGTCCCAGCCTTGGTCCACCCATTTAGAGGAACATATACCTGTTAAAACTAACCTCGATGCTCTTCTCTGTAGAAGTTTGCTGGTAGGAAATTTTTATGGCCCTACCTGTGTTATTCTTATCATTAAGAATTTTGGGAACTGAGGAGATAGCTCAGTCAGTAGAGTGCTTGTCTTGTAAGCACAAGGCCCTGGGTTTGATCCCCAGCACCCCCCCCCAAAAAATATTTTTTTTTGAAAACTTTTAATAAAAACAGGACATGTAGTATATCCACACAATTGGGAAGGATTAAACTGTTGAACTACTTGGCTCCTTTAGAATCTTGGTTTTAAAATCTAATCTCATCTAAAATTCCTTTGTAGAGACTTTTATGTCTCCTGTAAAGAGTTAAAAGAAATTTAAAACAATCAAGAGATCAAAGTTTGAGCAATGTCTGTAGCACTATGAGTGGTTTCCTCATGGTCTACCACAGAAACAGTGCCCATGTCCAGAATAATAGCACCCCAGTGAACATATCTGTCAGCCATTTAGGGAATCAGACCATTCAGAGGGCAAAAATAAATCTTTTGTGTCATTTTGCACAGCACTCTGCTGGTTAGAATTTTCCAAAGGAAAATTCCAAAAGAAAAATTAAGAAAAAAAGGATCAAAAAAGTTGTCAGTAGATAGTGAATATAATGACTAGGTATGCAATGGTGACTGATCCCCAAAATCTCCTTCATACTAACAACCTGAGCATATTCTAATACCCACATAGTCCTGTCTCTCCACATGCCCTGTCTTCCATGGATCACTGGTATAATTTTCTGCTCAGGGATCAGCTGCAAACAGTATCCTCCTTAAGTAAAGACCAGATAATTTTTTCCCTTAGAACACACACCTAGACAATGGGTCTTGACATGAAAAAGGGTATTTGCAAGATTGTTGTGAAAAGAAGAATTAAGAATTTCTTAGTCATTGATTGGCTTTGTCTAGGGTTGCTTCTCAGCATAGATCATCACAAACACAGAACCTCAGGGGATCAAGTCATGTACTCTAAAGGAGATGTTCCTGTGCTGACTGTAGAACCCATCCCTCAGGGTGCTTGCTTGGAAAGTGGACAAACCAGGGTGAAAATACCCAGAAAAGTGGGATAGAAAAATAAATAAGTAAACAAGAAAAAACACTTCTGAGGATGCCACCCTTCCATCTTTTCAACCTTTTTTTCACCCTTCTTTTAATCAGTGGACTCATCACTGTTCAAGAAGTATCATTTTCACATATGAGCAATTACCATTTACACCCTTCAGCCCAGAGCTTCACTCAAATGGAGTAGTGCATCCCCAGTCACCTGCATCACTTAAGAATATGTGTTCCTTCACATTTTTCAATTCTCCTTAGTCCAAACGTTACATCTCACACATGACTATGCTATCCCCATCTTTTCCCAGAAACTTCTCCAGATAGGCAATGTGTACCAGGTTTCAGTGGCAGGAAATTAAAAATGACACCTCACTGGCCCTTGACAATTTTGAGACTTTATGGATACAATCCCACACTGCCAATGAAGGGGACTTCCACAACCCAGCACTTTCCTTGTGAAACACCAGGGCCACTGGAAAATGAACTTGCCAATGCAAAAGACAGCCACCCTTGGCACTGATTTTTCTAGTCAGATTTACTTTGCATTGGCTTACTTATGACTTGATGAAAAATAGAAAGATTTGGGGCTGAATCCATGTTAGTGCTAATACCATTCAGTTGAAACGTGCTAATTTACCACCTACTCTCCCACTATGACTGGAGCCCAGGGTTAAAAGAAACAGAGCACATGTAGAGACTCTGGTTAATTTTGATGCATTTCCTCAATAGATGCACTGTGGAAGTGGGAAAAGCATATGTTGTTCTCACGTTTACCACTGATCTGGGAATTATTGGATTGTTAAAAAATGAATAAATAAATAAACATACATTGCAAGAATTCACACTGAAAGGAGAAACAAGTAACATTAAGCATGTTGCAGGTTGGTGGTGGGTAGGAGCAAGTCCAGAAATAAAATGTATTTGAAATTTGCCAATGCCTGGGGTACAAGTTTTCTGCTCAGTGAGTCCCATCCCACATTTGGATAATCTTGAACCACTCCTGTTTTGATATTCAGGTTTTGCCCATGTTGAGTCTTCACTTTTGTCTTTTAGCAGAGCTCTTTCTGTTTACAACTTTGATATTGCGGTGCAGTGTTTATTTCAAGAGCTGGATTCCATGCTGCATATTCCCAAGTCAACTCGTTTGAATTGTAGTTTATGGGTATAAGTGCTATGTTTTGAAGAAAGCCTTTTCTCATCATTCTGTGCCAGAAAATCTATGAATCAGCCTATTTAGAATCAGCTGTCTCTTGAGAGCAAGAAGAAAGTACCATGAATTTGCAAGGGCTTTGAGGTCCTTGCAAGGGGAATTAGGGTCTGTAATGATGGTTGCTTACAGGATGAACTGACAAGTACTACTTCCTCTATTTGTAGAGTATGTTGAACCTGAAGATGTGTTGTGGAATTTGAGGGCTGTCCATGACATCCTACTAGTATTAGAATGTCCCTTCATTGAAGAAGGCTTTCAGCACCACCATCCTTCTGCTTTGGTGCCAACAAAATTTCCTTGCTCTCCCTATTTGAATATTCATCTTGGAAGCTTTTCATCATAGCACTTTCAGTACGGCACATGTTCCTATCTGGAGTTCTGCCATGTGATGCTGTGTTCCTCATGCCATTAGCAGGCTCTTATATGATCCACTGGCTTGTAGGTGATATCCTCCTGGGGCTGCTAAGAGGACTGGTGGAAATTTTCCACAGGGCCTTGTGTTAGGCAGGCTCTATTCTGCTTAGGAGAATGAATACATATATGAAGACAGATAGGCCAGTCATTTCTGCATCTCGAGATGAGTTTTATGTGGCCCTGGAATTTGCAAGCAGGTAAATATCTGAGTGCAGGCTAGTTGTAAGGCCACATCCAAGGAGGTGTGGCCTTGCTGGTGCAGTGAGCGCAGAATATCTCTCCTAGAATGTCAGCACCATCCAATCCTCCGTCCAACATGCTGACTGAATGACTCCCACAACTCTATATTAACCTTCAGCAGAGGCACCCACCTTCACCTAGAAAACCCACTTCCCAGGTTCCAGCTGTCTCCTGGCTTAACTTTCTGAGAAAAAGGGAAAAAAGGATCAACCCTCAGGATTGTGTGTGAAGTGTCTCAATTAAAAGATTACCTAAGCCACCATGGTCACTGCATGCTCCACTGCGGTACACTCTCACCAGTCATGATTTGGTGTGATTGCTAGGCCCCTAGGCTAGTTTCCTGACTAGAATATTCCAGGTGTGCCTAGTGCTAGAAGAACGGATCAGAAGGAAACAGCACTGGAGCCAGTGCTCAGTGTGGTTATCCATGTGTTCCAAAGCACACCTCCACCCAAACAGGCCCACTGGAATATGTGGGGGATAACTGCGCTCTATAATGATGCCCGGTGCAGAAAAATGAGTGCAGTGACACATAGCGATTTGCAGCTTAATGTGAGCTGTGAGGCTTCAGGGGAATACATTTTTCTACCTGGACGTGAAGGGATCCATGGACCACAGGGCTGTGCTGTCCTGCACAAAGAGGTTAGAATTACTTTCTGGAAAACCTCAGTTCCCTGGCACTCACTCCTTTTTTCTTGCCTCTGACCATCACACTGAGCTGGTGCTTGTTTTCAATATTGCTGTGAAGTGTCCAGGAGTGGAAGCATCTCTAGTTTCCATGGGAACTGTGATGCCTTCATGCTGTCAGACCTTTCTTCTGTGACCTGAGGCAGAATCTGCTATGTAGGTGCCAGGTCACAAGAGCCACTGCTCAAACTCCATGTTGCACAAGGCTCAGGAAAATCCTCTGTGGAGAGAAACAAACTATTCTCCAATTGTAGACTGGAATCACCAAGCCATTCCCATCTGACCTGCTGGATGCCTGTTCCTTCCACCTAGATAACAAGAGCTCTCCCATTTTTGCTCTCATGTCACAGGAGCACTGGTAACCAAATGAGGTGTTGTCTTCAGTGCAACTGAATGCAAATGAATAATTGAGAGATCAGGGATATGAATTTCAGCCCTTATCCTACTCTAATAATTATTGAGAATAAAAGCTACAAACATGCCGAGAGGAGGATTGAAATTGGATAAGGAATGTTTCCTTTCTTCCAGCAAATATGGGTTCTGGTAAACCAGAACATGAGAGCCATAACCACTTGACTTTGTCTGTTTATATTTCCTGACTTCATCTGGCTAAGTTGATGAGGCATTCACTCATTGAAAGAAACTGGCCTTTCCCAGGAGAAATGCCTTCCTCTAACTCACCCCTACCTCAGATGATAGGCAAGATCCACAACCATCCCTGACTCATGCATTTTGCACAAAATTTTGCTGGTCAGAATTTTCCAGAGTAAAATGCCAAAAGGAAAATGAAAAGAAAAATAAAAAGAACAAGAAATGTGTCAGATGATCGTGAATGTAATGGCTGGGGATATAATGCCAAATGATCACCAAAATCTTCTTTTATACTAACAACCTGAGCATATTCTAATATCCACAAAGACCTACCTCTCCTACTGTCCTGTCCTCCATGGATCACTGATATAATTTCTGCACAGGGATCAGCTATAACCTGTTTCCTCCTTAAGTAAAGAGGGGATAATTCTTTCCCTGAAGACAAACCCCTAGATTGTAAGTCCTCAGATGGAAAAAGTGTCATTTGCAAGATTGTTGTGAAAAGGAGAAATAAGAATTCCTTAATCATTGATTGGCTTTGTCTAGCATTTCTTCCCTGCATAGAAATTCACAGACACAGAACTTCAGGGGATCAAGTCATTTACCTTAAAAACTCATCCTGTGCTGACAATATAGCCCATCCCTTACAGTACTGGCTTTGCAACCTGAAAGACCTGAGTTCAGATCCCCAACAACGAGAACTGCAGGGTGGGGGGGACACATGAAAAAACACTTCTGAGTATTCCAAACTTCCATCCTCTAAAATTATTTGCTTTTTCACCTCTGTTATTCAGCGAACTTGACACTGTTCAAGATCTACCAATTTCAACAGCAAGCAATTTCCATTGACACCTTTCAGCCTGGAGCTGCACTCAATGGGAGCACTGAATCCCCAGTTACCTCCAGAGCTTAAAGGTATGTGTTCCTTCACATCTTTCAACTCTCTTTAGTTCAGACATTACATCTCACACATGACTATGCTCTCCCCAGCATTTGCCAGCAACTTCTCCAGATAGGCAATGTGTACCAGGTTTCAGTGGCAGGAAATTTAAAATCACACCTCACTGACCCTAGGCAATTTTGAGACTTTATGGACACAATCCCCCAGTGCCAATGAAGGGGACTTCCACACCTGAGCACTATCCTGGTGAAACCAACACTATCCTGGTGTCCTGTAAACCAACATGTGAATGCAAAAGACAGCCACCACTGGCCCTGCTTTTCCTAGACAGTTTTACTTTGCATTGTCTTCCTTATGACTTGATGAAAAATAGAAAGATTTGGGGCTGAATCCATGTTAGTGCTGATAGCATTCAGTTGAAATGGGGGGATTTACCACCTACTCTCCCACTATCCCTGGAGCCTCAGGGTTAAAAGGAACAGAGCACATGTAGAGATTTTGGTTAATTTTGATGCATATCCTCAGTAGATGCCCTATGGAAGTGGGAAAAGCGTATGTTGTTCTCATGTTTACCATGGATTTTGGAAGTATTTGATTGTGCTTCATAAGGTAAAATATAAACAAATAAATAAACATTCATTGCAAGAATTCACACTGAAAGAAGAAACCAGTGTCATTAGGCATGTTGCAGGTTGGTGGTGGGTAGAAGTAAGTCCAGAAATAAAATGTACTTGACAATTTGCCAAAACCTGTGGTACAAGTTTCCTGCTCAGTAAGTCCCATCCCACATTTGGATAGTCTTGAACCACTCCTGTTTTGATATTCAGATTTTGCCCATGTTGTGTCTTCATTTGTTCCTTTTAGCAGAGCTGTTTCTGTTTACATTTGTGATATTGAGGTGCAGTCCTTATTTCGAGAGTTGGGTTCCATGCTGCATATTCCAAATTCAACTCGTTTGAATTGTAGTTTATGGGTATAAGTGCTGTGCTTTGAAGAAAGCCTTTGCTCATGGTTCTGTGCCAGAAAAATCTATGAATCAGATTATTTAGAATCAGCTGTCACTTGAGAGCAAGAAAAAAGTGCCACAAATTTGCAAAGGCTTTGAGTTCCTTAAAAGGGGAATTAGGGTCTGTAATGATGGCTGCTTATGTGTTGAACTGACAAGTACTACTTCCTCTATTTGTAGAGTATGTTTAACCTGAAGAGGTGTCATAGAAATTGAGGGTAGACCATGATGGCCTACGAATGTTAGAATGTCCCTTCATTGAAGAAGGCTTTCAGCACCACCATCCTTCTGCTTTTGGTGCCAACTCAATTTCCTTGCTCTCCCTATTTGAATATTCATCTTGGAAGCTTTTCATCATAGCCCTTTCAGCATGGTGCATGTTCTTATCTGGAGTTCTGCCATGTGATGCTGTGTTCCTCATGCCATTAGCAGGCTCTTATATGATCCACTGACTTGTAGGTGGCATCTTCCTGGGGCTGCTAAGAGGACTGGTGGAAATTTTCCACAGGGCCTTGTGTCAGACAGGCTCTATTCTGCTCAGGAGAATGAACACATATGTAAAGACTGATAGGCCAGACATTTCTGTATCTTGAGGCGATTGTAGGTGGCCCTGGAACTTGGAAGCAGGTAAATATCTGAGTGCAGGCTAGTTGTAAGGTCACAGCCAAGTAGGTGTGGTCTTTCAAGTGCAGTTAGCACAGGATAACTCTGCTGGCATGTCAGCACCATCCTATCCTCCATCCAAAATGCTGACTGAATGACCCCCTGACTCCATATTAGCCTTCAGTAGAGGCACCTACCTTTACCTGAAGACCCACTTCCCAGGTTTCGGCAGTCACCTGGCTGAACTTTCTGGGAAAAATAGAGTAACCCTCAGGATTGGTTTTGAAGTGTCTTGTTGGGACAAAAGTCATATTAACTAACTCAGTCTGACTCCTTACTCCCTGGCAAGTGAGCAAGATGAAGGCCTCAAAGGCAGTTTCAATAGTTAATGATGATAAATTAGACTACCATCAGGGATTGGTTAACAACAGTTCCGTGAACGTGATCAGCTCGTGCTTGACATATACTCCTATGGGACTCTCACCTGCATGAACCCCCCCCCCGTGACTTGCTGACCTTTTACGCTAATTGGTTTCCACCTAGGCCCCACCCTACATAAAATATGTGTTATTTTCTCAATAAATGAGTTTTTGCTGTGATTGGTCTCTCTGACGTGTCTGATTGTCTTCCATCTGGAGGGCTGTGTGCGGGCAGTCAGTGGGCCCTCCCTCTCCCAGTCTGTCCTTGTTGGGGAGTGTCTCCTTCCCTTGTCACTGGTTGAGAAGAGCATGGGTGCTGAAGACCTCGACATCTGGCACCCAACATCAGGCCCCTCAAAGCTGATCCACAGCCAAAGAGAAGAGGCAACTTCGAAACCCAAAGTACCGGCAGATTGGGCCAAGCGAGTTCCAAGGTAAGGACACTCTGAAATGATGGTGCAAACACACACCACACATGGTGACCCTGCACTTTCAGCTCCTAGGCTCATGCTGAAGAGTAGAGGCCTTCAGTTGTCTGATACAGAGGTGGAAAAAACCTGGGACACCTTTACTCGGGTGGTCCCTTGGCTTTCTGCTGCTAATCTTTCTGACACTCCACATGGGATCATGTAGAACAACTTGTTAAGAAGAGGGAAATAAATTTTAAGGGAGGGTCCCCCATTGGCAGTCTACCCTACATTATCTGCCCTTAAGGCCTGCTTATCTCCAGGACCTTTCAAAGGGGGCTCCAAGTTTCCCCCCAAAGAGCCACCGCCTAAAGAACCTCTGGCTCCTCCCATTGCATCTCCTTCTGGTAACTTGCCACATAGTAAGCAGTGTTGGGAGACCTTTAATGAGGAGCCCAATCCATCTTCATCTGCTCCTCCCAAGGTTGAGGAACCAGGAGGGCAGCCAGCCTCTACACATAGCTGGGGCCCACTTCCACCCCAGGGAGGCTAATTGCCACCATCTTTTCCAGATGGCAGAAAATCTTCCCAGCAGTCATTTTATGATACTGGGGGAGAACACACTGACTCTACCCTCCCCCCCTCCCTGTATCGCCTTCCCAGTAAATGCTAGCCCAGGGGGTAACCGGTCTGCTATATGGTACCCATGGGAGGCACAAGATTTAAAGGAACTAAAGAAAGCTGTTTCAGAGGATAGGCCCAATTCCTCTTGGGCTGAAACCATCCTCCAGTGCCTCACCCAGCACCAGTGCACCACTCAGGATTGGAAGAACCTAACTAAAGCTGTCCTTCCCGGTCCTTTATATCTAAAGTGGTGGGCCTTTTTTAATGAATAATGTCATGCTCAGGCTGAACGGAACCAGGCTGCTAACCCTCCCATCTGGGTTACTTATGGGATGCTCTCGGGATCCAGTGAGCAGTTCTCTACTGGCCTCTTACTGGCTGCCATCCTGGCCCCATATTGAGAACAAGTAAGAGCCCTAGGGTTAGCGGCATGGAAAAAGCTAGAGGAGGGCCCCTCAGAACACCCCATTGCAGGGATTACCCAGAAGGCAACTGGGGAACTAGCAACCTTCATTAAAAGGGTATAAAGAAGCCTTCAGAGAAAATTTCCTCTGGGGCCCCTGAGAGATCAATTTGTTAAAATGTTAGTTTGGGAAGGAATGACTACCGATCACAAATTGACCTGTGCAGGGATGAAAGATTGTGCCATGGGAAAGCAGATTTTGGCTACCAAAGATATTGGCACACAAGTGCATCAGTCTCAATCCTTGGTTGCAGCACTACAGGGCCAAACTGCCTCACTTACTGAGGCTCTCATGGCAGCCTTGTCACCAGTTGCGGCTAAGGGCAAAGGAGTATGTTATACCTGCGGGCAACCAGGCTACTTCAAGAGGGATTGCCCCACTGGTCGGGTGGGTTCTGAGGCTCTGCCCGGATGTTCTACGGGTTCAGCTCAAAGGCCGGCCACCCCTAAGATGCCTTGCCCAAGATGCAGAAAGGGATTCCATTGGCAGAATGACTGCAAATCTAAATTCAACATTGAGGGGAAACCTTTAAACTAATCAGGGGGCACCCTCCAGCCCCGTCACACAAAGGATATTTCTCCACCAATAGCCCCCCTAAGGCACATTTGACTGTTCCCATTGTCCCCGGGGTCAGGCCAAAAATGGATATTTTTATAGCAGGAAAGAAATTCTGCTGTCTCATCGACACTGGAGCAGATAGGACTGTGTTAAGAAAGGAGGAAGTTCTACCACAATGGAGGTTGATTCCTGGCCCACAGTTTCTTGGGGTAGAAGGTAATACTAAATCAGAAGAGACCAAAGGTTGGCTCAAATGGCGGGATGTGGACAGTGCCCAGGGAGACGTGCACCCCCTCGTGGCCTCAGGTCGAACTGAAAATTTACTAGGACAGGATATCTTAGGGGAAGCAGAGGTCTATATAACAACTGATCATAAGGCAGTGTATGATGACCTCCTTGAGCAAAAGGAATATGAACAACAATTCAATCTGCCTGGCCCTTTTAGCAATTACAGAGGAGACCCTCTTTTTGAGGCATCTAGGCAGAAGGTCCCAGCTCCCTGGGTAAAGCCTCACCCCAATTTTAAGGGCCACTTTTCCAATAGTGCTGGCCATCCAATGGCTCCCAGGTCCCCCAATATGGGTGGAATTGTGGCCATTACCCCAAAATAAGCTTCAAAATTTAAGAAATATTGTACGAGAACAACTAACCTTAGGTCATATCAGATCATCTATAAACCCCTGGAATAGTCCAGTTTTTGTCATCCAAAAAACATCAGAAAAATGGAGGATGCTTCAGGATCTCAGGAAAATTAATAGTCATATGGTTCCAGTGGGAACCCCTTTAAGAGGTTTTCCCTGGATCCCCTCTATCCCAAGAGATCTCTTGCTTCTTGTCATTGATATCAAAGATTGTTTCTTCTCAATGCCACTGCACCCAGGCAATTGTGAGAACTTTGCTTTCTCAGTGCCCTCTACCAATTACCAAGAACAAGATGAATGTTATGAATGGGTGGTTCTACCCCAAGGCATGGCAAATAGCCCTGCATTTTGTCAACATTTTATTTCTGAGCTCCTTCAACCCCTATGAAAAAGGCCACAAATTACTTTGTATATTTACATGGATGACATTATTATAGGAGCCACTAATGTCCTGCAACTAAGTTCAGCATAAAAGAACTCCAAGGCCTTCTGAAGAAAGGAGGACTACATATATCTAATGATAAGGTGCAAACTGTCCCTCCTTTCAAGATACTGGGAACTGAACTTAAAATGGATTCTGTTTGTCCCCTTAAACCTCAATTACTCCTCCAATCCTCTTATTCCTTGGTTGTTTTACAAAAATTATTAGGGAAACTTAATTGGTTGAGACCATGGCTTCCTATCTCTATGGAGGATAGCCTCTCTCTCTTTGACCTGCTACAGTACAAAGATCCTACAAATATTGTTACCCTAACTCAAGACCATCAACATATACTCCAAAAAATACAAGTAGCCCTTAACTCTACCCGGTTAGTTCAATACTGGCCTGAAGACCCCCTTAGCCTCTGGATTCTCCCCGGTTCTTAGCTGTTCAATACAGTCCTAACTCAGCAAGAGGAGCCCCTTCAATGGACACATATAGTCATAGGGGCAGCTCCTAGGGTCTATGCTCATCTCGACTAATTGACTGATCTTATAATTAAAGGCAGGGATATTGCCCTTAGGCACTATGGAAAAGAGCCTAACGTTTTGAGAGTGCCCTATCACCTATCAGATTTTGAATGGATTCAAAGGAATAACAATAGAGTATCTTGTGCATTGGGGGGCTTCTTAGGGAAGATTTATTGCCATTCTGGGTCAACCAAATGGGTGTCCTCATTTTCAAAACTGAAATGGGCACCCCTATACTTTTTTCCACTAAACCCTCCCTAAAACTGCAAATGTTTTCACAGATGGAGAAAAAGAGGGATCTGCTGTTGTAATTTACCCCCTTTCTCCCAGATTAGTGAAACAGGAAGTAATTACCCATTTTGAACCAGTTATCAGGTCAGCACAATTTAAGGAGTTATATGCAATTGCTATGTCCCTAACTCAAGTACAGAACCCATGAATCTTTTCTCAGATAGCCTATATGTGGTAAACTTGCTACCCATATTGGTCTCTTCATATATCAAGTTAGATAAAAATCCTATTACCCCCTTGATGATCCCGGTACGGCCCTTGTTAAAGGAGCATGCTGAACCCATATTCTTACAACATCTAAAAGGACATCAAAATCTACCTGGCTTCCTTGCACAAGGCAATGCTATGGCTGACTATTTAGCCATATCAGGGATGTCAATAGCTATAGCCCAAACTCAACAGGACTTACAACTAGCCCAAGGCCTTCATTACCTGACCCATTTAAATTGGAGAGTGTTACAACATAATTTTCCTTTGGTCCCAGTAAAGAATTTAAAAAAGATTATAAGAACCTGCAAATCTTGCCTACTTTTCTTACAGGTTCCACCTCTCCAATCTCCCAGGGTAAACCCCAGAGGTTTAAAACCTAACATTATCTGGCAAACTGATGTAACCCATTATGCACCATTTGGAAAATTAAAATATATATTTATGTCTATTAATACTTACTCCCATGCCTGCTGGGCTGCTGCTCAATCTGGTGAAAAGGGCAAGCACGCTGAAAGTCATTTCTTACAATGTTTTGCCATTTTAGGCTTGCCTCAACAAATCAAAATAGATAATGGACCCTGTTTTACAAGTAAATCATTACAAGAATTTTTCAACAATTGGCATATTGAACACACTACAGGAATCCCATATAATCCAAAAGGAGAAGTCATAATTGAAAGACATAATAAAACTTTAAAATATCAACTAATAAAACAAAAAGGGAAAAATAACCCCCAATTCAGAATAGCAATGCTTACATTAAATATTTTAAATTTCTCAAAAAATCAACCTTTAACTGCCTTCTAACGACACTGGGCCTATCAGGTGCCTTATCTGAGAGTTGAAGTTCAAAGGAAAGATGCTGGTGTAGTCCTGATCCACTAATAAGGGCTGGCAGAAGTTTTGGATGTGTGTTCCCATTTGGAGAACTGCACCCTATCTGGGTGCCCGCCAGGAACCTCAAATACCATCAACCAGAACAATATAATTTACCCAAGAGCACACCCTCTTGAAGTATGTTTACCACAAGTATTATAAAATCCCTCTTCCTCCTCCAACTCAACTCAGCTGTTTCTGCTTCCATTCCATGGCCCAGCCCACCTAGTCCTCCTGCCACTAGGTCCCACATACACTGGTGTGGAGGAAGTAACCAGCCCATCCATCAGTGGCATATCCCATAAGGAGTATAATATAGTAGTCCCATTCCCCACAAGTAGTGGGAGGTAATTATTTCACAATTTTTTGCATCCAAACCTGAATTGATTACTAACCAGGAAAAAGGGTTAAAATGCCCTAGGCATCAAGTTTCTGCTGGAACATTTTAGCCCCTTTCAGATCCAGATCTCAGTCAAGGCTTACATTGAAATGTAAATAGAGAAAGCCTGAATGCTCAGTAGGAGACCAGTCTCAAACTCAAGGAAGAAAAAAAAAGTTAAAAAGAGTCTTACCTAAACTCCAGCAAAAGTAAATTTCATGGTGCTTTACTAAAGTAACCAATGGCTGTATCATTTTTCCAGGACTCTTTTTTTTTTAATTTTATATTTTTTGAGCTCATGATTTTTTTTGATCAGTTCTATTTTTTTATTCAACTAGAGTTTTTGAATATCTGTTACATTGCAATGGAGATTCACCCATAAAGTTACAAGGCCTTTGATTTTGTGTTATTTGTATGTCATGCTGTCTGATGTCATGTTTTGTCTGTATCAAAATTGAGCACTCCTAAAATTAAAATTTAAAAATGGATCCAAATATGTTTAATTCATGTGATTTTAAAAGGTTCAATTTAAATTGGGTAAACTAATAGAAATAAAATGTCTTTAAAATTAACTCACAAGTCTCTAGGTGGTCAAACAAATAAAATGTTGATATTTATAAAATGTCTAACATCAATTTTTATAGGACTTTTCTTCAACAGGAAAGAGATGTCAAATACTGTTTACATTTGTCTGATACCTTGTTTTTTTTACACTTGTCTCATATCTTGGTTTTTTTACAATAAGATGAGTGAATTAGAGTTGATAGGTATGGGATTACTCAAATGTGTTTGTTAGAGACATCTGATTAATTTACAAAGTTATTCTGAAAGAATGGACATTTTTTTAAGCTGTCTGAGGTCACCCTCCCAGTCATCTCAACTCCCTAAGGTCACCCTCCCAGGAATGGGAAAAAAGCCCTTAAAGCTGTTCCAAGAAACAGCCCCAAACAGAGAATAAAAGGGTAAATTGAGCCAGATAGCCAGATAGTGATCAAACAGAATGATTACCAGAAACTATTGACCAGAATCTACGCCCTGTTGTAAAACATTGTGAAACATATTGTATGTTATCAGCAAACCCAGACCCCCTTTGAAATTTCCCGGCAGCTTTGTCCCCCTTTCCCCTTTCATGTGTGACCCCTCCCGATGTGTGTTTTCTGCCTTTATAAACCTACAAGATTTTCTGCTAGGGACTCGACTCCTGGAGTGGGGTCCCAGCACACTGGAATAAACACCTCTTGCAGTTTGCATCAAGTGACGCCTCTTGCGGTTGATTGGGGTTGCCGTCGATCCATGGGACAGAGTTGGGGTTTCCTTTTTGGGGGCCTTACAATTCCATTGACTAACATAATTAAAAACATTATTCTTTATATATTAAACGTGTTCATATTTTCCAGGTATACAAGACTTTAAAGCAGAAAATTTATCAAGCTTCTAGTCTCCAAATTAAACTTGTCTGTAATGGTAAACTTATCATTTAATATTCTATATAGGACCTGTCATCAATAGGGTATATGTAAAATTTGTTAAATGTATTTCTAAAAGTTATTGAGAGCCTGATTTTTTTAAAGGTTAAGCATGAAAGCATTTTACCACTTTGCCACACAAAAGGAAACTTAAAATCTCTCTCAGCCTTTCTTTAATTCATATTTTAGATATAATGTTAAATTGTGTTAACTAATGTTCATGTGGACTCAGGAGTCAATATATGTAAACTGCTTAAAATGACATTTAAGAAAGATCGTAATGCGCAGTAGCAAAAATGGGACAACAGTGATTAAGATTAGGGTTTCTACCTCATGACTTTGGACAGTGGACTTCCTTGAGAGCTACACAGAGCTCCTAACATTGCATGTTGCAGCTCTACCATCTTAGATCTACAGGTTCAACTTGATTCCCTGGCTGCTGTTGTCCTGCAATGGAAGGAGGGCTTTGCCTGTTCCTTGGTGAAGAGTGCTGTTTCTATGCCAAATGCTCTGGCATTGTACAAGATAAAATCAAAAACCTACAAGAAGATCTGGAATGTCATAGGAGCAAGTTCAACTCAAATTTCTTCTGGACTGGGTTATACAAATGGCTAATCTACCTCCTCCCACTTATGAGACTGCTAATCACCATTTTCCTTGTGTTTACCTTTGGGCCTTGCATAATCAATAAGCTTATCCATTTCCTGAGAAGCTAGGCTAAATATGTGCAGCTCACAGTGGTCTGACAACATTATACCACCCTTCATAATGATGATTGGGAGACCTATAGGAAAATGGATCACTTATATAAGGACACTGGGGTCTAAGTGTCTTTCCCTTAAGTCCTGCTCCTCCTGAGGGGCCCACCTGAAGTGCTAGGGTGGTAGTCAATGATGGGTAAGATCCTCAGAGGAGGACAACCTAAGACAGGCACACCTTTGGGTAAGGCAGACCCCCAAACCGCTAGGGTGATGTTCCATGATGGGTAAGACCCTCCCAGGGGCAACCTAAGACAGACACACCCTTAATATAAAACAAAAAAGGGGGATATGTTGAGACTAATGACACGTTAACTAATTCTGGCTGACCCCTGACTCCCTGGTGATTGAGCAAGATCAAGGCCTCAAAGGTGGTTTCAATAGTTAATGACGATAAATCGGACCACCATCATGGATTGGCTAACATGGTTCCACGAAAGTGATCAGCTCGTGCTTGCCATATACTCCTATGGGACTCTCACCTGCGTGAACCCCTCGTGCCTTGCTGACATTTTAAGCTAATTGGTTCCCGCCTAGGCCCCACCCTACATAAAAGCTGTGTGATTTCCTCAATAAACGTGTTCTTGCTGTGACTGATCTCCCTGACGTGTCTGATTGTCCTCAGTCTGGAGGGCTGTGTGCAGGCGGTCAGTCGGCCCTAACTATCCCAGTCTGGCCTTGGTGGGGAGTGTCCCCATGCTTTGTCACTGCTTGAGAAGAGCAAGGGGGCTTAAGATACCGAGAATGTCCCAATTCAAAGATTACCTAAGCTCACTGCATGCTCCACTGCCCTAAGCTCTCACAAGCCATGATTCAGTGTGGTTGCTAGGGCCTTAGTCTAGTTTCCTGACTAGGATATTCCGGGTGTGCCCAGTACTGGAAGAGCAGGATCGGAAGGAAACAGCTCTGTAGCTGGTGCTCAGCTTGGTGATCCAAGTTTCCCTAAGCACACCTCCACCCAACCAGGCCCACTGGAACTGGTGGAGGATAATTGCACTCTGTCATGATGCCTGGTGCTGACAAACAAGTGCAGCAACACCTAACTGTCTTTCAGCTTAGTGTGAGCTATCAGGCTTCAGAGGAGTACCTTGTCCTGCCTCATCCTGGAGGGATTCATGAACCACTGGTCTGTGCTCTCCTGGACGACAAGGTTAGAATCACATTTTGGAAAACCTGTTTCCTGGCACTCACTCCCTTCTCCTTGGCTTGACCATCACAAATGAGCTGGTGCTTGTTTTCAAACTTGGTGTGAAGTGGCTAGGAGCGGAATCTTCTCTAGTTGCCATGGCAACTGTGATGCCATTTTTCTGTCAGGCCTTTCCTCTCTGACCTCAGGCGGAATCTGCAGTGCAAGTGCCCAGTCATGGGAGCCACTGCTCAAGCTCCATGTTGCACAAGGCTTGGAAAAATCCTCTGTGGAGAGAAATCGACTGTTCTCCAACTGGAGCCTTGTATCTGTGAGCAATTCCCACTGGAATTCCTGATGCCTGCCCCTTCCACCTGGATAACAGGAGCTCTCCAATTTTTGCTCTCATGTCATAGGAGCACTGGTAACCAAGTGAGATATTGTCTTCAGTGCAACTGAATCATTGAGAGATCACAGATATGAATTTAAGCCCTTATCCTACCCTAATAATATACCAAGAAGAAGTTTGAAATTGGATAAGGAATGTTTTCTTTCTTCTAGCAAATATGGGTTCTCGAACTCAGAACATGAGGGCCATCACCACTGGACTTTGTCTTTTTATATTTCGTGACATTGTCTGGCTAAGTTGATGAGGCATTCCCTCATTGAAAGAAACTGTCCTTTCCCAGGAGAAATGCCTTCCTCTCACTCACCCCTACCTCAGATGATAGGCAAGATCCACAACCATCACTGGCTCCTGCATTTTGCACAGCACTCTGCTGGTCAGAATTTTCCAAAGTAAAATGGCAAAAGGAAAATGAAAAGAGAAAAAAAGATCTAGGAAAGTATTAGTTGATTTTGAATGTATTGGATGGGGATGCAATGTTGCATGATCACCAAAATCTCCTTTCATACTAACAACCTGAGTATAGTCTAATACCCACAAAGACCTGCCTCTCTTAGAGCCCTGTCCTCCCTAGATCACTGATATAACTTTCTGCTCAGGGATCAGCTATAACCATTTTCATCTTTAAGTAAAGTCAGGATATTTCTCTCCTTCAGGACAAACCCCTAGATTGTATATCTTGAGATGCCACAAGTGTCATTTGCAAGATTGTTGTGAAAAGGAGAATTAAGAATTCCTTAGCATTGATTGAATTTGTCTAGGGTTGCTTCTCTGCATAGAACTTCACAGACACAGAACCTCAGGGGATCAAGTCATGTACCTGAATGGAGCTCATAGTTTGCTGACAATATAGCCCATCCCTTAGAGCGCTGGCTTTCCAAGCGGAAAGGCTGGGGTTCGTATCCCCAGCACTGTGGTTCTGGGGGTGAGAAAATATAAGAAAAAACACTTATTAGGGTTTCAAATTTCCATCCTATTAAACTATTTCTTTGTTCTCTGTTATTTGGTGAAATTGACACTGTTCAAGATCTACTAGTTTCACCTGCAAGCAATTTTCATTGACACCTTTCAGCCCCGAGCTGCACTCAAAGAGAATACTGAATCCCCAGTCACCTGCAGTGCTTAAGAGTATGTGTTTCTTCACATCTTTCACCTCTCACTATTTCAGACGTTACATCTCTCAATTGTCTATGGTATCCCCATATTTTCCCAGCAACTTCTTCAGATAGGCAATGTGTACCAGGTTCTAGTGGCAGGAAATCAAAATGACACCTCACTGGCCCTTGCCAATTTTGAGACTTTTTGGACACAATCCCACACTGCCAATGAAAGGGACTTCCACACCTGAGCACATTCCATGTGAAACACAAGGTTACTGGATAACTAAAATGTGAAGAAAAAAGACAGCTGCCCCTGGCACTGATTCCTAGTCAGATTTACTTTGTATTGGCTTACTTATGACTTGATGAAAAATAGAAGGATTTGGGGCTGAATCCATGCTAGTGCTGATAGCATTCAGTTGAAATGGGCTAATTTACCACCTACTCTCCCACTATGCCTGGAGCCCCAGGGTTAAAAGAAACAGCACATGTAGAGACTCTGATTAATTTTGATGCATGTCCTCAGTAGATGACATGCTGTGAAAGTGGGAAAAGCATATGTTGTTCTCGTGTTTACCACTGATCTGGGAATTACTGGATTGTTCTTCATAAATTAAAAAATGAATAAATAAATAAACATACATTGCAAGAATTCACACAGAAAGAAGAAACCAGTGACATTAAGCATGTTGCAGGTTGGTAGTGGGTAGAAGCAAGTCCAGAAATAAAATGTACTTGAAATTTGCCAATGCCTGTGGTACAAGTTTCCTACTCAGTATGTCCCATCCCACATTTGGATAGTCTTGAACCACTGCTGTTTTGATATTCAGATTTTGCCTATGTTGTCTTCACATTTTGCTTTTAGCAGAGCTGTTTCTGTTTACATTTGTGATATTGTGGTGCAGTCTTTATTTCAAGAGCTGGATTCCATGCTGCATATTCCAAATTCAACTCGTTTGAATTGTAGTTTATGGGTATAAGTGCTGTGTTTTGAAGAAAGCCTTTTCTCATCATTCTGTGCCAGAAAATCTATGAATCAGCCTATTTAGAATCAGCTGTCCCTAGAGAGCAAGAAGAAAGTGCCATGAATTTGCAAGGGCTTTGAGGTCCTTGCAAGGGGAATTATGGTCTGTAATGATGGCTGCTTACAGGATGAACTGACAAGTACTACTTCCTCTATTTGTAGAGTATGTTGAACCTGAAGATGTGTTGTGGAATTTGTGGGTTGTCCATGATGTCCCACTAGTATTAGAATGTCCTTTCATTGAAGAAGCACCACCATCCTTCTGCTTTGGTGCCAACAAAATTTCCTTACTCTCCCTATTTGGATATTCATCTTGGAAGCTTTTCATTACAGCCCTTTCAGCATGGTGTATGTTCCTATCTGGAGTTCTGCCATGTGATGCTGTGTTCCTCATGCCATTAGCAGGCTCTTATATGATCCACTGGTTTGTAGGTGACATCCTCCTGGGGCTTCTAAGAGGACTGGTGGAAATTTTCCACAGGGCCTTGTGTTACGCAGGCTCCATTCTGCTCAGGAGAATGAACACATGTGTGAAGACAGGCCAGTCATTTCTGCATCTCGAGGTGAGGGTAGGTGGCCCTGGAATTTGCAAGCAGGTAAATATCTGAGTGCAGACTAGTTATAAAGCCACAGCCAAGGAGGTGTGGCCTTGCTGGTGCAGTGAGCACAAAATATCTCACCTGGCATGTCAGCACCATCCTATCCTCTGTCCTACTTGCTGACTGAATAACTCCCATGACTCCATATTCACCTGTAGAAGAGGCACCCACCTTCACCTAGAAAACCCACTTCCCAGGTTCCAGCTGTCTCCTGGCTGAACTTTCTTGGAGAAAGGGATGAAATCACAGGATTGTGTGTGAAGTGTCCCAATTGAAAGATTCCAGAATCCACCATGCTCCCTGCATGCTCCACTGCCCTAAGGTCTCACCAGCCATAATTCGGTCTGGTTGCTAGGGCTCTAGGCTAGTTTCCTGACTAGGATATTCCAGGTGTGCCCAGAGCTGGATGAGCAGGATTGGAAGGAAACAGAGCTGAATCTGGTGCTCAGCTTCGTGATTCAAGTGTTCCCAAGAACATCTCCACCCAACCAGGTCCACTGGAGCATGTGGGGGATAATTGCCCTGTATCATGATGCCCAGTGTGGAAAAATGAGTGCAGCAACACCTAGCATTCTTGCAGCTTAGTGTGAGCTGTCAGGCTTCAGAGGAGTACCTTTTCCTGCTTTGTTCTGAAGGGATCCACGAACAACGGGGCTGTGCTCTTCTGGGCAAAGAGGCTAGAATCACATTTTGGAAAACCTCAGTTCCCTGGCACTTGTTCCCTTCTCCTTGCCTCTGACCATCACAACTGAGCTGGTGCTGGTTTTCAAACTTGGTATGAAGTGGCCGGGAGCAGAAGCTTCTCTTTTTGCCATGAGAACTGTGATGCCATCATGCTGTCAGGCATTTCCTCTGTGACCTCAAGCAGAATCTGCGGTCAGGTGCCAGGTCATGGGAGCCACTGTTCAAACTCCACATTGCACAGGGCTTCGGAAGAACCCTGGGCGGAGAAGCCAACTCTTCACCAAATGGAGACTGGAATCACCGAGCCATTCCTGCCAGATGCCTGCCCCTTCCACCTGGATAACAAGAGCTCTCCCATTTTTGCTCTCATGTCACAGAAGCACTGATAACCAAGTGAGGCATAGTCCTTAGTGCAACTGAATGGAACTTGTTAGGGTCTGATATCAATTGGTCCCCTATATCAGCTGGTCCCGTATATCATCTGATCCCCAGAGATTCAAAGTGCACACAGAGTAATTCAAACATACAATGAAGTTTTACTGGAAGCTCGAGCCTGGCCAGTAACCAGCTTCTCAGACCATTTCAATGGCTGAGTGGGGAGTGGCACCAAGGGGTGAGAAAGCCCTCTATTTAAGAGATTTCCAAGCATTCACACACAAAGACTTGTATGTTATTGGTTAACATTTGAACAGATAACATTAGTCCTCCTCTGGTTGGGTCCTGCCAATCTATTTGATTCTCATTGGGTTCCACCAGAACTTTAGGGTCCTAGAGGAAGAAGGGAGGAGGGAAGGGGTGAACTATGCAGGACATGAGTCAGGGCTAGGCCCCCTTGTACTTGATAGATAAGGTTTCTAGGCAGCTGCACATTCCTGAGACAAATATCTCTTAATTACCTTGATAAGCACAGGGGCCCGGCAGTCCTGTTTGTCCTGTATTGACTCTTGAGGGTGCAGTTGCAACTGCCTGCATCCTGATGATTAAGACAGCTGCACAGATATCACCCTGTTCTCAACAGTCTCCAGCAGGCATCTCAAAATGGGATTTGCCCCACCTAAAGATCAGAGATATGGCTTCCAGGATTATCCAAGATGGCTGCTCTGGCTTCCAAATGTGTTGGGAAATGGGGAGTTGCAGCTCAGGGTGTGTACATGGTCAGTTGCAGGTCCTGGAGGTGGGGTGCAGTTGGTCAGGCAGGGATCCTGGAGGTCGGGTGTATTTGGTGTGTTTGTGGGATCCTGGAGGCCAGATGCAATCAGTCAGTCTGGGGTTCTGGTGATAGGGTGCAGTCAGTTGGTCTGGGGGTCCTGGTGGCAGGGAGAAGTCAGCCTATGTTCTCAACACTCCCCCTTTCAGTTGTTCATAATGAGGAATTATGCTCATTCGGGTGTCACACATATTCATCTTCTGGGCCAGTGCTCTCTCATATTGTCTTAGCACCATTATTTGGACTGTGCTTACATGGTCCTTTACAAAAATTATTAACTTATTTAAAATGCAGGGGCCAAAAGTTAAAATAAGGAAAATCATAGATAAGGAGCCTACTAGGATAGAGATTGGGGTAGCAAGCCAAGGGGACCTATTGAACCATGCTTCAAATCAATTTTCTTGGGCCTCCCTCTCTCACATTCTCTTGGTGAGAACTTCTCTTACATTAGCCATGGATTTCCTCAATACTCCAGAATGATTAGCATAAAACCAACATTCTTCTCCCAGGGCTGCACATAGATCTCCTTGCTTACAGTCTTTAAAGGCAGGTAAATTTGGCAATCAATGAGCCTAGGCGATCCTTAACATTTTATTCTCCCAAGGGTCTCCAACTTCCAGAGGCAGATGGCTTTCATGGACTTCACTTCCTCGATTTGACCCAATCTCCCATTTCTACACTAACTACCTGTCCCCAATTCTGGCTTCATTCCCCCCTCTAATTTTAGGAACTCCTTGTTGCTATAGGGAAAGGGGGTGATGACTGTTCTGGCTGCTTTGAGTTGGAAGGGGGCAGCATGGGGCAAGTAGTTTGGAGTTCCCTTTTAAAAATCAGGTCAATTGAGGGGTCCATGCTAGAAGTCTGGTTGGGGAAGAGCAGGTTGTAAAGTCATCAGGGAGTGGGTGCTTCTATGAGAGAAGAAGAAAAAGACATGAGTATTGAAATGAGATTGGTACAAAGAAAATGTTGCAGCATCTGGAACATGCCAATGAATATCATAAAGATGACAGAAGTCAATAATTCCTCACCAGGGGGTAGAAGAACTGAGAAGTTTTCCCATAACAAGGCCTAGCAATGGCTGAAGAGGACAAGGCCTTTATTTGGGGACTTTAACATTGTCCAGGTTATCAGGAATGTAAACACAACATTTAACTCTTAATGTCATTGATGATCCCAGAAAATATAGTTAAGCTACTTAATGTCATCTGATTTTTGTAAAATATCCCTTTATTGGTATAGCCTGTGTTAAGTAGAGATCTCTGTATTTCTGTTACTTAGGACAAGAAAATCATACTAGCAAACATAGATTAAGCCTACCAGTGTCTGTAGGCCTTAACTGACTAAAATCTTGTGACTCTGGCAGTTTCTCTTGATAGTTTTCAGGTACATTTGCCTAAGAATCTTTCTTTTTGTAGCTTCCACTCTACAAAAATTATTTTAGTGGGATAACACAAGTATACATCTTCAGTTACATTCAACTATTATTTCTTTTGAAAGCCCAAGAATGGCTATATTTTGGTATTAACTGTTTTGCTAGGTGTCTAAGATCAAGCTGGTCAACATGACCTGTTCCTGTCTGTTAAAGAGTCAACTGAGTTCCCACAGGGGTCACTCATAGAGAACTTAAGACCAGCTTCTTAGCTCAGTTAGTGCCATTCATTAGGCAAGGTCTCCTTGATGAGGTGGATTCCCTTGGAAGCATGAGGGATGTCTCCCTTTTCCAATGACCCTCATCTGCAGCAGTGCAGTGATTGGCTTTTATCCTCCTGTGGTCTCATCAATCTCCCTGATTGGGAGATTTTGTGACTCAGAGTTGCAAAGGTCCTTAGAGTAGTTTAGTTCTCTTGTTCCCTGGAATCAGGCTGACTGAGGGCAAGATCCAAATACTGGCTTTCCTTGGCCTCCGTATTTAATCTCCATCTCTAAATTTGATCTTAACCATCCAGCAAGTCAGTCTCACCAGTCATAAAGTAAGAGTACTTTATGTTTATAACTTTTCAATGTTTATAACTTTTCAGTTATTTATCCTTTTATTAAAGTACTACCATATACTATCTGTTTTGTAGGTGATGGTCTATTATCACAAGTTACGTAGGTTGTATATTCTGGAAGCAGCTACTTTTGCAAAACAGTAAGAGGCAACAGTTTCACAAAATGATATTAGCAAGAGTAAAAACATTAGTTATTTAGCTTGTATAATAGCTATCTTGAATTTTGGCTGAGTTCTTCATTATATACTCTGTTTGAGATCACAGTAATCTTTACAACAAACATCAGACTTTTGGATATAACTTTAAATGAGTTAAAGTCTAGCTTATTTTGGAGCCATTCTAAAATGCAGCAGGGTGAGGCAGAGCCTTATCTCAGGTAAGGTGGGGCTCTTCACAAATATTAAGTAAAATGTTCTAATCCTGAAGCTATTTTTTGCCCCTTTTGCCATGACCAGCATGAACAAATTTTCAAGTTCAGTGAGGGGCAAAGGAGTATTAGAAAATAAAGGTTTATAAACACAGATTTTGAAGATTAAGCTGAGATCAAATGGAACTCTGTTCTCTGATGGAAATACAGATCAAAAGAGTTATGTTAGCAATCTTTTTACTTGTCTTATTATTAGGTTAAAGACTATGTAAGCATTATTCTTTGTTTTCAGGAGAGTTACAGAGACTAGGACATCTACATAACTTTTTTTTTTCACAACTGCAAAGTGCAATGTTATGATATCTGTGTAGCTCTCAAGGAAGTCCACTGTCCAAAATTACTGAAAAGTGGGCAGGAACTAGAGAAGGGAGCTGATGAAACACTGGTTATCTAGCAAAACAATTTATTTCTGCCCAAGAGCTATGTGCCTGAAATCAATGTAAGAGCTGATAGGACTCCTGTATAGAGCCTCCCCGGGGGGGGGGTACTGCCACAGCAGTTAGGCATCTTGTGCTCCTACACAGGAACACAGGCACCAGGCATGCTACAGTCATGAGGTCAGAGACCCCAATCTGTCATTGTTGTCCCATTTTTGCTATTGTGATTTACACTCTTTCTTTAAAGTCACTTTAAGAAGTTTACATATATTGATTCCTGAGTCTATATGAACATTAGTTAACACAGTCTAACATTATATCCAAAACAGGAATCAATGAAAGAAAGGCTTAGAGAGCTTTTAACTTTTCTTTCGTGTGGCAAAATGCTTTCAAGTTCTATGATATGAACCTTTAAACAAATCAGGCTGTCACTAACTCTTAGAAATACATTACATTTAAATTTTTATCTCAGTGAAATAAGTGATAAATTTTACATATATCTTATTGATAATAGGTCCCATAATAGAACATTAAATGATAGAAATAAATCCCCAATAAAATGTACTCTTTAAGTTTAAAAGTAACATTACAGATAGGTTTATTCTGGAGAATAGCAGCTTGATAAATTTCCTGCTTTAAACATGTATATCTGGAAAATATGAACACATTTAATATACAAAGAGTGACCATTTCACAATTACCTTGATACATTTATATTAACCAAATTTAGTTTTGAAAGAAAAATTTAGACTGTAATGTAGTACAATACCATAACAGTGGTTTAACCATAATTGTATAAACCTCAATTTTCAAGTCTAATTGTCCTAAAGAATGAAACTTAACAGATATAATGTTAAGAGTAAATTAGTGTCTCTAAGAAATCCTTGTCAATTTAACATATAAATTAAACTTCAGTTTATATCAGTACAGTAGTATTTGACTTTACAAAAAACCTTAAACAGCTTTAACTGATTGTCCCACATACTTTTAACCAACTTAGTTACATGCAAACTTGTTGACATTTGCCCTTTACTTACACAGACTTTTTTAGCACTTACTTAGACCCTCATGTATTTCATCACATGAATACTTTCTTATCCAGAAAGATTTTGTTCTTCACTAAATATAGTTCCATTTCTAGAGCCTTTTATTTTCTCTTTCCTATCTGTTAACCCCTTTTGGTTCACATTCTGAAACAACTCATGAAATTTCTGAATTTAGGTAAATTACTCCATTTTCGCAAGATAAAATACTTTGTTGTTTATAGTACTCTAACTGAAATACAGTGAGAGGGGAGATGGTAACTCTAAATCCAAATCTAAGATCTCCTTGGAGGTTTGCAGAACTGGAGGGGGAGGAGGGGGAAGTGGTAAGGGAGCAGATGGAATGCTCACCCTCTGGGTTGGGGTTTTACCGGTTAGGACATAACTCTTAATAACCTTGTTTTTAGTAATGACACAAAGCAATTTTAAACCTTTTTAATTGACCAATCTATGAAATCGTCAATAATGTTTAAGTAAGTGACACCATGGAATTTAAGGACTTAAGAGTACTTAATGTTATTTAACAATTAGCATTTTAACTTTGCAAATTAATCAGATGTCACTAACAAACACATTTGAGTAGTCACATACATGTAAAATTTAATTTACTTATTTTGTAAAAAATAAAAAGTTGTCAGACAAGTTTCCTGAAAAGTATTTGCCATCTCTTTCCTGCTGAAGAAAAGTCCTAGAAACAATTGATATTAGACATTTTTTAACATCAACATTTCATTAGTTTGACCACCTAGAGACTTGTGAGTTATTTCTAAAGACATTTCACTTTTATTAGTTTACCCAATTTAAATTGAACCCTCTTAGATTACATGAATAAAAGTATTTGGATCCATTTTTAAAATTTTAATTTTATGCATGCTTATTAACTATGTCAATTTTGTCAGGTATATACATAGAGAATATAACCTTAAACAATAATATATACACATAACACAAAAGCAAAGGCCTTGTAATGTTTATCTCCAATGCATTGTAACAGATGTTTAAAAATAACTCGAGTTGGATAAAAATAGAACTGATCAAAAAAATCATTAATCTAGGTATGTAGGATCAAAATTATGAGCTCAAAATTACATCATTAAAGAAAAATAAAACAAAACAAGAATCCTAGAAAAATGAGTTAATTCTGTGTAGCAAACCAGGAGTTTAAAACAGACACCTTTTTTTTTTTTTTTCCCCAGTCTCAGATTGCTCCCCCCACTGAGACTGCTGCAGTACATTCCAAAGCAGGCTTCAGCAAGGTCAGGCAGGGGAAATTGCCTAGGACCTTTTAACCATTTTTTTTCTGGCTGAGAAATCAGGTTAGGTTTAAATGCAGAAAATCATGAAACCTTATTTCCCACTACTTTTGAGGAATGGAGCTGCTATATCATACTCCTTACTGCCATGGGTACTCCAAGGGTACAAAGGGAGAGGGGCAGATGGCAGGAGGCCTTTGTTATTATTAGTGTCTGTCTCCTCCTCCTCAGAAGTTACAATGTTTGAAGTGAAGGCCTGGGGGATCATTTTATTGTCTTTGGTTTCACCTTAGGCCTGCTCTGCAAGCTGGGAGCTGCGGAGCTCTCTGCCTATGGGGATTGGAGTAAACAAATCACTAAGGAACAAGGAGAAGGACTGTAAAGTAGTCTGCAATAAGTATCCCTAAGCCTAAGATAGGGGACCTGAGGGAGGACAAATGGAGCCTATCTTCTGACAAACAGAGGTGTTTAGGATCTGATATATTTTGGTGCTTCACAGGGAACTTCTGTGAATCACAGCCGTCTGTCCCGCACGGTGTCTCTGGTAAAAATTTCCACAGAGGGAGACTTGGGGGGGCATGTAACTCAAGCCGGCTCTCATGCCTTTTCTTGGAGGGTCTCAGGGGAGGGGTTGATTTTAAATGCCTCCCTCTTGTAGTTTAAAGAGAACACAGTGAGCACATCTAAGCACAGGAACAGTAAGAGGGAGACTCTAGATAGACTAGTGATGGCACTATGGGAACAAAGGGAACCTGGGCATTCCCATACTAATTGTCCCAGGTCTTAATCCTACAGTTTGAATTCCTATGTCTGACCAGCAAGGGAAGGGTAGCATCCAGGAGGGAGTGGATGTGTGGGAGTGTTGTGTAGCTCATTTTGCTCTCCAAAAATGAAGAGACATAAAGCTGCACCTCAAACAGATGTGGGGTGCCTGGAGAGAGAAGCTTACTTACCTTGCTCGGTGTAGATCTTGGTGAAGATTGGCTACTCCACGGAGAAGAGTGTAGCAAACTCACTCTCCTTTAGGTGGTCTACACCAAATTTTCATCCTCTCGTGCAGACCTCTGAGAAGTGACTCAGGAAGAAAGTCTTAAGAGTTACCTGAGCCCATTCCATAATAATGAGGAGAAAAGGAACAAGCAGGTGGAAAAAGAACAAGGGAGGCAATACATGCAGTAAAACAAATTTTCACAGGACTCTCCAGTATCCACCGGCTGGTCAACCACACCACTCTCACAAGTGCAATGTCCTTCTCATTCACACTACCAGAATAAGACCAAGGATCCTTACCAAACAGCCTCCCAAATGGCATCCACTGGGGACATCGGCGCAACTCCTGATTGTCGGGGATGTCTCCCACATCATTCGACAGTGGAACCTCCAGGGTCTCTCGCAAACCTTTTCTTCCACCAAATGAGAATTCTCACCCAAACTCTAACCAGGACTTAAGTCCTACCAGAACTTATGTCCTACCAGGAAGTGGTCAATCCTCCTTCAACAGCAAATTTCTTTAGAAACCTTGGTACCATGGGCCATTTGTCTCTCCTGAGGCAGAGTCAGACAAGTCTATCCCAGATGAGCCCCCAAATGTTAGGGTCTGACATCGACTGGTCCCCAATATCAACTGATCCCCAGAGAGTCAAAGTGCACACAGGGTAATGCAAGACACACGATGAGGTTTTATTGCAAGCTGGAGCCTGGCCTGCAACCAGCCTCTCAGACCACTGCAATGGCTCAGTAGGGAGCTGCCCTGAGGGTGAGAAAGCCCTCTATTTAAGAGATTTCCAGGCATTCACACACAAAGACCTGTATGTTATTGGTTAACATTTGAACAGCTAAACATTAGTCCTCCTCTGGTTGGGTCCTGCCAGAACTGAAAGGTTCCTAGAGGAAGAAGGGAGGAGGGAAGGGGTGAACTATGTGGGAGATGAGTCAGGGTTAAGCTCCCCTGTCCTTGATAGATAAGGTTTCTAGGCAGCTGCACATTCCTGAGACAAATATCTCTTAACAACCTCAATAAGCACGGGGGCCCAGCAGTCCTGTTTGTTCTGTATTGGCTGTTGAGGGTGCAGTTGCAACTGCCTGCATCCTGGTGATTAAGACAGTTAGCTGCACAGATATCACCCTGTTGTCAACACTATTAATCTCCCAACTTTGAGAATTTGTTCTACTTATGTAGAACAAATTATTTTCTATAGTTTTTGTAATTAATATGATGGAAGGTAGCTTTCTGATTTATCTTTGAGATTCTAAGACTGAGTTATAAGGAGGTAAAGGACAGAGCTATAAATTTGCTTATTCTATAGCTTTGCAAGTTGACAATTGTAGTTCCACCAATACTTTACTCTGCTGCTCCTGAGAAGATCATGAAAAATCATGCTTGTCCAAATAGGTTCCTGGTCTAGAATCAGAATTTTGGTATTGGTATAGAATGAAATATACAATCTCTCCAACTCAACTAACTAAATGTCACATGATTCTGAAGCCAGGATTGGGGTCAGACAGGGTAGAAATAGGGGATCAGATCAACGCCTGGAAATGAAGGCCATGAAAGCCATCTGCCTCTGGAAGTTGGAGACAGCCCATGGGAGATTGGAATGTTAAGGAACTTTGGAGCCCATTGATTTTCAAATTTCCGTGCCCTTATCAGGGACTGAAAGCATGGAGCTGCTAATTAATGCCCCCTGGGCCCTTGTCTGGCTGAATCACTTTGGCTCTCCCCCTGCCCCATCTGCTTCTCACTTTTTACATTTCACCTGCAAAACTAGGCCTAGTTACTAGGCAGGAAGGAGAGATAAGGGGGGAGAGAACTGGAGAACAAAAGAGATCTTAACACATAAAAGATGTAGGGTGCACTCACTTCTTGGGACTTTAGAACATCAGCCATGGCCCCCGTCCCACTCCCCAGAGAAGTCTGTATTATTACCTTTAAATAAAACCTGCTTAATATGCTTTCCTTGGTGTGCTTCTCTAGTGTTCAAACTTGAACATTAGAAGGAGCAGAACTCATCACTGGTAAATGGTGGTATCAATTCTCCACAAGCCAAGTTTTATCATTAATGAAAATGACTATATTGTAATTCCTAGACCTCTTATTTTCACTGGTGATGAAAAATGAGTAGAAATTTCAGAAGGATTGTAAGGAGCAATATTAAATGTGTGACATTCTGTATGCTGTATAACTCGCAAAAAGTAACTTGAGTGCTCTGTGCTGTAATGAGGTAATGATGTGGTGTTGCCCCAAGATAAGACTGATGTTGCCCCCAAGTTGGAGACACTTGCAACTGACCCCGAGTAAAATAACTAACTTCCCTTGGATCAAGACTGGCTGGCAGGTTCTGATAAAAAGGGTTTAAAAAGACTCATGTTGAGCCTAGCTCCTGTCTCCACTTTGCACCAATGACGCCCATGCTGCACCAAGCCTGGAGGAGACTCACTGACTTGCTTATTCCTTGCTGGAACATCTGTTATCCTGATCATGACTGAGACATTCCTGTGGAAGTGACCATGGAGCTTCCTTGTCTTTCAAGACAGTGGAGCTTCCCATGTGCATCCTACCTGAGATATCTCTGCCCAGCCTTCCTGCAGTGACCTCGCCACCTTCCTTCACCTTCCAACTATTCAATCAGGACTCCAACTGGAAGGAGTTCCCCAGTGAGATCTCCTGAGCTGTCTTCCTGACTGACCTCTGGCAGTTGCTACCTTTTGATTCAAGATACATCACATAGGAGTGGACCTTAGGAACAAGTCTCAGTAAGGAGTGAGTCTTGCTTATTCAGGGCTTATAATAATTTAGTGATTAAGTATTATGTGATACTGGTGTGATTAAAGTTAAAATAACTGTAATAATTGCATAATCACCTTCAAATAAAGGCCAAGTGATTTTGGACCAAATTTACTCTCATTGACTCCTCCTTGCTGCTCGTAACAAGGATCAAGAACAACTTACAGTATAAAGACTCAAACTGAATTGACCCTCACTTACTTGAAGCCCCAAATGTATTTACTATGCAATAAAATAGATAAAAATGAAAGCAACAAAGTTGATTGTATTATCTCATGGAAATATCAGAATTTCTTTTTTCTCTCTTTTTTCTTTTCTTATTACTGGAGATTTAACCCAGGGCCACTTTACAACTGAGCTATTATTTTGAGTCAGGGTCATGCTAAATCATTTAAGGGCTTCACTACCTTGTTGAGGCTATTCTTGCATTTGCAATCATTCTGTCTCTGTTTCCCAAACCACTGAGATTGCAGGCATGCATCAATGCACCTGGTAGTAATCAGAATTTCTTATTGGTCTGTGAGATGACAAAGTTTTCTTTGCTTCCTTTAAAGAAGTTAGAGGCAAAATTTTAAGCACTCAGAGTATTCCAAGATAAAAGTGGATTTTGGATGGTCCTTGACATTCCTTTTGCATTTCAAATACTCATGAATATTTCTTTGTCACAACCATTCATTTTGCCACTATGTCAAAGAGCAGTAAATGCAGTTTGACAAAGAGAGGAGGGGTGGGGACAATTAAAAGGGAAATAACAATGTAACCTATTTTTAAAAGTCTGTATAATCTATGCAAGCATATGTAAATAACTTGTAATTTTTTGTTTAAACATAGGTGGCCCACTCGTTTCCTTTCTAAGGAAGGAAATGTAAATAGTAATTTACCCTTTAAACGAAGAGCAAAATACTGAGTAGAAGTATACAAATTGCCAAAGATGAATTCACCATTTAAAAAGTAAACTTTTAATCCATTACTGAGTAATAACCTGAAATACTCATATTTTTAGAATTTAATAGAATTTTTCAAAAGGGAAACTACTATAATAATTTGTGAAAAATTAAGAATTCAATTTTGGAAAGCTGCATGGGTTTTTAAAAAATAAGTTCTATCAAAGTATTCTGAGAGTAACAAAAATTTCAAAGCTAATTTACAATGATTTTTCTTCTTCTAGTAGAAAAAAAAATTACTCCAAACAAAAAGAACAACTAATTTTGATTTACTTTCAATTCCCTTAAAATCAGATTACATAAAATGATATAAATAAATAACTACCAATTAAATTACTAAACACATGATAAATGCAGTCATGGTGGTAGGCATAAAAAGGGACCCACTTTCAGAAGTGGATTTTAAATTCTTGGGTCTTGGAACTCATTTTAAGTTCCTAAAAATTATTAAGGACCCCAGGTATTTTTACTTATGTAGATGACTGCTGATGTTTGCCATAAAATGAGAAAAATTAAAATATTTAGTTATGCATTAAAAATACCTCTCATGTTAGCATTTTTATGAAAAAAATTTTTCCAAAAATATTAGTTAAGAATGGTCTTTTTCAACATTTTAATAAATTGTTTAGAGTCTATTTTGATAAAAGACAGTTGTATTCTATATTTGCTTTTGCTTTCTATCTGTTGTGATATGCTGCTTTACTCCATATCACATTTCATAATATATATAGCTATGTGAAGAAAATCAAATCTCAGATTGAGAAAAGAACAGAAGTTGGAAAAGTGGAGAAACATTTTAATAGTATTTTATACTTATTGTTAATAGTGTTGTTTGATATATTAGAAATAGATTAAGTTCTTTCTTCAAGTAACTTAAATTATATCCATAAACTATTCATACTTTTGTGAAAATTCACTGGTCTGTCTTGCACTTTAAATGAATCTTTTACCATGCATGATTTATAATATGAAGTGCTGGTTACTGGAAAAATATTTATTCTTGAGTTATAGATTGAAATTTTTATATATTTATTCAAAAAATGTTTTAAAACCCTGTATGTGTTTATATCACAACTGACCTCATCAGAAAAGTTTCTAAGTAGTGGGAAGATATTAAGCTTAAAGGAGCAGACACAAAAACTCAAAATCTAATTGATATTTGTAAATCTGAATTTTAATATTGGCAAGAAATACCTACAGTTTATTTCCTTGAAGTGACAAGCTTAATTCATTAATTTCAAGAAAAATCTGCCAAATATCTAAGTCTGAATAACAACAGTTTTTATGTTTGTCATTTTTTCTAGAAAAAAATGATGCCCCTTAAAAAACCAGGGGGGACAGGCTAGTTCAGCTTGTAGCCAAATAAACACCCAAAAACTTTTCTTTGTGATAACTGTAGTATTTCTGTGTACACTTCATTTGTTTTTATATGATTCCCATTTCATCATACATATACAACACAAAAGTACCATTCATTTACTCAAGGATGGAAATTTAATAAAGTTAATGCATTTTATTCCTTGGTAAAATATTTTAAGTGTAACTGATAATTTTTCTCTAAGAATGTGCAGTGGTGAAGAATACCATTATATACTTTGGTGGCACTACCTGAACGTATACTCGGAAAGAGCAGATTTATTCTTATCACTTCTGGAAAACCAGTGCAAATATTAACAGGGAAAAAGCAAATAACATTTAGTGCACTTCTGAAAATACAGTTTTACCTGTGGACACTCCCTGAAAGGATATCAGAAACCTGGGGTCCATGGCCACACCTGGGAACCCATGCCTTTTAGTATTTTTGCTAACAACCAACGAAAACCACCCACCAAAAATTCTGTCAAATATTGTTCAGTGGGCTTGTAAAGATAGAAAGAGCCTACACCTGTGTAAATACAAATACAAGGCTCTTCCCAAATTGCCCCCAACCCCTCATAAAAGCTGCAAAGAATTTTCATCTCTTATCTTATCTGTAAAGCCCAGGTGACTGACCCAAAAGCAAACTTTGCTGGCACAGAAGCAAACTTAAAGATAATGATAACCTTTCTCTCGGAGGTCAGGGTGACCCAGAACTTAAAATAACATTGTATACAATTTTATATGTTAACCAATTTAAAAGAACACTGTAAAACTGCTTGCCTTTCATTATAAAAACCCTGCTGAACAAGGGCTCAGGGCCTCTTAGCGTCACCGGTTACCGAGTGCATGGAGGACCAGGCTCGAGCTTGCAAATAAATGACTCTTTGCTGCTTGCATTGATCGTGGTCTCTGATGGTCTATGTGGGGTCTCGAGCCACTGGGCACAACAGGCTCAGAGAAAATTTCCAAACTCACATGAAAGTATAACACATTGTGACAGTGGTTGTTTTTATACCTAACCACCTAGAGAAATTTATAAATATTAAATCATTCCATACCAAAGTGTGCTAGATTTAAATCCCCCTTTTTTTATTAATGAGAAAGTTCTGTGGTTTCAAGTATCTAATGCAAACCATGCTTCTGTGGCAATAAGTTAACCCACGTAGAATTTGGTATGGAAACAGCTACAAAAGAAAATAAGAAAAAATTAGTCTTACCCATATCAACATATAATTTGATATTAGCATAAGCTATGGTAAGTAGAAAAGCAACTGGTCTAGAATAGTAAAAAAAAAAAATCAAGAAATTATATCATTTTAAGGACAATGCCTTTTCCATTTTGAGTTGTTTTCTCAATTTTAGTTCATTGTTCAATTTAAAGCATCTATCATTATTGTCAACAGTGTCTATGAAAATAAATATTATAACAAAATTTTGTTTTCATAGTAATAGTTTATTTATTAGAGAAAGCAGCATAAACAGACATATCCTCTATACTACTAAAGCTTATTGTTTTATTATAAAATTACAGTATATCAAACAAACACAGGCACTTACTCCCTTAGAAAACAATCTGATCTGAGTCAGCACCTTTAAATATGGCATTGGACTTGGTGGCTTTATGTAAAGTCTCAGGTATCAGAGAGAATGGGGCTGCATACCCTTGCAAATCACCAGTTATAAAAATAACTCCATCAGTTTTTAACACCTACCTACTGGATACTTTACTTTTAGCAATTCCTACTCAGTTTCAAGATCAGCTGTGATTCATAAAGGGGTAATGCACTCTAGTGCTCTGAAAAAAACAATTCCTATCAGGCTAATGGTAGAGGGGGTTTTTTTTGGTGTATTGTGGTGAAAAGGAAGATGTGGAACACATGTTAATTTTCTGGGGTTACCAAAAAGAACTTGAAGTACTAAAGACTCAAGAGGTACCTTCAGTTTACTTGTACATAAAAAAGGACATCTGAATACCAAGAATAAGCCAAGGCAGCAGGTGATTTATGGCAGGAATGCCTGTAATGGTTTTTTGGAAGGGGTGTAGTAGGGATTGAACTCAAGAGCCCTCTACATCAGAGCTATGCCCCCAACCCTTTTGCATTTTAATGCTGAGACAGGGTCTCATTAAATTACTCAGGCTGGCCTCAAATTAGTGATCCTCCTACCTCAGTTTCCCAAGTAGCTGGGTTGTGAGCATGCACCACCATGCCTGTTCTGAATAAATTGTAAGCTGTGAAGTCTTCAGACTCCACATATTTATTTATGTGTTTTGAAAACTCTAAAGTTGCTACTTTAATATACTACTGTTGGGTTGCATTGGGGTTTCAGTGTTGAGTACAGCTACCTTTCAATATATTCCTGTTAAATTTTACATTTGGAAAACAATAAATGCAATTTTAACAAACAATAAAATATTTTTAAATATTTAGACCTGATTTAAAAGAATTCTCAAATCTCTGTCAAATTATTTCCAAATTAGTTCTAATATAAAAGCCCAAAAAACAGAATTTTAAAAACTGAGATCTATAACCTTCACAACACTTTGCAAAGGAAAATATAAACTATGATGAAAATAATCCTCATGAAATATATATGGAAATACTTTTAAAACCTTGTTCTAAAATTCTTAGCATTGTGCTCTCCATATGTTCAGATCTCTCTTTCAACAAAAGCAACTGGCTTTCCTTTATATTTACCAAATTCACTATTAAGAAAATGTAAGTTTGAGGTTACTAATTTACTATGCACAGAACTATAAAGGTCCCAAACACACAAGATGGGACAGTCTGTTTTCAAAATAGGTGTCTATAAACTGTTGAACTTTGGACAAATAAAATCCTTGGAAATGTAAAATATACCACTCAGAACAAGGAAGTCTATAAGAACACGTTTGTCAAGTGATTTTATTTATCTAATAAATTCTGGGTTTCTTCTGTATCTGATTATTATAGCAAACTTCTTTAGCATTATTTGAATTTTTAGATGTATTACAAAACACAATTATCTTACTGTTCCATCTGACAATACAGATAGGTACTTCAAGCAAAGCAATCACAATACCGACGTGTTTCTGGCCTTACTTATAACTCTTATTCATAATGTATAACCCTGAAAAGTCACTGTTATTATATAATTTAATACCATTTTGAATATATTAGGGGAATTCACCATTTAAAGGCAGCCTTTTGCAAAATGTACCCAACATTTGGATTTGTTTTTCAGAAAGTAAAATATATCTGCAGATTTATTCTACACATGTAGGACAATCAGTTATAATGTGAAATAAAACATCAAAAATATTATAAAAGACTTTTAAGATGAAGCAGTTTTACAAAATGTATGATCCCAGGAAAGCTGTAGTATGGTAAACAGAGTTTGAGTAAATAAGCCAAACAGAAAATTCCAAAGATTGGTTATAAGGTTGGTATATTTCACTGTGCAATCTAGCTCATTTTCTTTACACTTTAACATTACACAATAAACACACCTTTACATTGTGCATACTCACGATGTTCCCACAGTCATCCATGTACTGTTTTAGGTCTTTACTCTGAAAAAGCACAGCATTTCAGTACATGATAACACAGTTTTCAGAATTCATGGCTGATTAATCTAATAGTAATTAATTTTTAAAGAAAATTGTTTGTCTGGAAAACATACAAAATGTACAATCTAATCTATTTAAATACCAATATATAAACAACAGTGGTCCTGGGGCTATTAAAAAAGTCTAACTTTCTATTACTAAAGAAAAGTAAAATACTGAGTATTTTTTAAATGCTTACCAGATACTCAAGGGTCAGATTCAAAGATTTATCTGGATGAACAATGTCATGTAAGGTTTGCATGTTTTAAATCCATTAAAAGTAAAACTGTGAAACAGAAATGAAAGCCAATTTTTTAGTCTCTAGAAGGTCAGATTTTAAAAAATCTTGAAGTAAGTGTAACATATAAACCAACTTTTACAATATTCTCTTAAGTTTAAAACACCAATTTGCCAAGGGGATGAATAGTAGAAAAACTGAAGCTATCTACTTTTATTTTTTTTATGAATTTGAGTTTGATATTATAATACCTAAGGTCATCCCTAATATTACAATTCACCATCTTCTGCTTTTTTTCTTTAATGTTAACTTTTTGAGTCTCTGGGATTAATTTATATATAGTTCGAGGTAGGTTTTCTTCTGCTATGTTGCTAATCAAGTTGCCTCAAATATTATTTATTTATTTGTTTTTGTACCAGGGATTGAACCTTAGTCACATCCCTAGCCCCTCTTCTTTTTGTTTAATTTTTATTTTGAGGCAGGGTCTAGCTAATTGCTTAGGTCCTTGCTAAGTTTCTGAGGCTGGCTTCAAACCTGCTATCCTGCCTCAACCTCCTGAGCCACAGGGATGGGGGAGTTTACCACCATGTCTGAATCAAACCAATTTTGAGTAATTCACTTTTTAAATAAAGTGGTATCATCCTGACATTTTTATGTACAGTTCATTTATTTCTTATATTTAATATATGAAGCTAATTTACAGTTACCATGTTTCCCATGTACCAATATGTAAAATTTTCCTATCGATATTTATCTATGTTAGTAGTTTTAACGGCTTCATAGTATTTCACTATACGTTAAGAATATTAATTTCCTTCTACTGAATATGTTAGTTTAGAAATAATTTTTAAAAGTCTAATTATATCTTCCAGTCACTTATTATTTCTATCTGCTTTTATTTATTAAAATTACTCTTATACAGCTTTGGTTTTAAAACAGCCTAAATAAATGTACCTTCTCTTATAGCTGTACTGGGTGTGCCTTCTTTGTGTTCCAAACAGATCTCTTTTAATGCCACCAAATTCTCTGTCAGCTTACATCTTCCTTTATAAACTGTTGCATATGTACGCTATAAAACATATTTTGGAAGAACAAGAGTATCATAAGAAGGTAACAATGAAGAACAATAAACAGCCCTAAATGGATTTCTAATTTCTAAGCATACTAAATTCCATCTTGCAAGAAAACTCCACTATGTCCAGTATTAGATTTTCTTATGGCAAAGATGACATTCAGTTACATACACATAGCTTCCATGCTTTCATAAGACCAAAAAGTATCTCAAAAGTATAAAGCAAGAATTTAATTTACATTTTGTGCTTTATTTCAAATTAAGATTTGGATCAATAGTATTAAAATCAAAGGTGTTTTCCTGTCAGTGTGTATGAATACTGCAGGACACTGAGCACATTAATTGAAAGAATACTGTTAAATTAAAAAAAAAATGTTTTAGCCAGGTTTCCAAAATTTTCCAAATCTTTAATCATTATTTTAAAAAGTAAAGAAGCTTCCCTATCAACTGTCTATTATTTTCCTTCCTGCTGTTTATTATTTATTACTTCTTTTTATTTCTTACTGTTTATTTATTACTTTTACATATTATTTTCTTGCCCTTTATTACTGTGGAAGATAGAATGTTTCTAAACTAGTCACATTACAGGTAGTGACAAGTTCAAGAAAAAAACACTTTTTTAAGAATTTCTTGCCTTTCAATGAAATGTTTTATTTCTGAAGATATTTTTCAGAAATTTTAACTCATGGCTCTTTCTGCTTCCTGAGGGTGTGAGCTGCTTCCCTCTGCCACACCTCTGCCATGATCTTCTGCCTCACCTCGAGCCCTAAGGAATGAAACCAACCTTCTGTGGATTAAGACCTCTGAAACTGACCCACCAACATGGGCCACGTTCGCACCAAAACTGTGAAGAAGGGCACAAGGGTTATCATAGAGAAGTACTACACACGCCTGGGCAATGACTTCCATACCAACAAGCGTGTGTGCGAGGAGATCTCCATTATTTCCAGCAAGGAGCTCCACAACAAGATCACAGGGTATGTCACACATCTGATGAAGGGGATTCAGAGAAGCCCTGTGAGAGGCATCTTCATTAAGCTGCAGGAAGAGGACAGAGAAAGGAGAGATAATTATGTTCCTGAGGTCTCTGCCTTGGATCAGGAGGTCATTGAAGTAGATCCTGACACTAAGGAAATGCTGAAGCTTTTGGACTTCAGCAGTCTCTCCAACTTGCAGGTCACTCAGCCTACTGTGGGGATGAATTTCAAAATGCCACGCGGAGCTGTCTGAATCTTTCTGCTATGCTGTAATATTTTCAATAAACCTGGGACCCCCCGCCAAAAAAAAAAAAAGACATTACTGCCACTAGAGGAATGCTAAAGACTTTACCCAGAGCATCTCAGGAGCTGGCAAGACCAAACCCATCTCAAGCCCCAGAGAGGAAAGGTGAAAATTCTCTTGAGAAGAGACCAATGGGGCACTCTTCTTGCAAGAGGAGGCCTAGGAAGTTTTTTTCAATGTGCTCAGCCACCCAGACCCTCCAAGGCTGCAGCAGCAAGAATTTCTGGAGGCTTGGCTACTATTCAAGATGGCGGCAGACCTTGGTTTGAACCACGTGGGGCTGGTTCTGCAGGAATGCAGGATGCTGGAGTTAAGGGATCATGGAGGTTTCCACCAAGACTTCCAATGAAGGCCTGGGAGGCAGGGTCAGGGTCCCAGTGGGCACCCCCTGAGAGTCAAAGTGTGGAGAGTTGAGAAGGAAGTCAAAGCTGCCGTGGAAACCCCTCAAATTAAGAAATGCCAGTAACGTGGGACATCATCCTAGGAATGCCCCAGAAAAGGAGCAGAGGCAAGTCAACAGAAAGGCCACTTGGGTTGCGAGGAACAAGGCCACAGGGGCGGAGCTACGCATGCCATTTGGAGAGAGTAAGTGCAAAAGGACGGGAAGCAGACCTCAACGGATTCAGAGAAGCCTTTCTTCCTTCGCTGACTAGGGCACCCTTGGGGCCAATTTTCCAGATGGGAAAATAGCTCTCAGAGGGGATTTTTGGTTTTATAGGGTGCAATGATATAATTATTGGAAGCTGTGTACCTGCAGTTTTGACCATCAGGCGCTAGTCGTACAGGTTAAAATTTTAATTTTAGGAGGGTTCATTTAGGAGGGAAGTTGTAAAAGGCCGAAACTCACTGGGGAGATAAGAGTCTGGATCCTGAGGGATAAGTACTCAAATCTTGCCCATTGTCATTTAGGACTAATTCACCATGGTGGGAGGTCAAGTTTTAAGGCCCAGCATTGGGTGTCGCCCCTTTCCCCCAGGGTCCATTGTTATCAGGAAAGAATGCTCTGGGAGAGGTTTGCAGTTTGGCGAATTTCTCCTCCTTTCTTCCAAGCCTCACCATCCCTCCCTTTTCTTGGGGACCTGTCTTACAGAACATTATTTTCCATAACCCTTCAGAGAGAAAATCAAGATGCCATGTGCTGCAGGTACGGGACATGGAGTTACACATCTTGTTTGCCCAGCTGGATTTCGGTCTTGCTTTGGTCCCATCCCTTCTTTATTTGCCCCTATTTTTGTAATTGGAAATGTTTATTCAGTACCTTTATAAGTTGGATATTTGTAAATTGCCTTTAATTTTGTAGAAGCTCACAATGTGAGACTGCCTTGAGCCTCAAAGATGTTGGACTTGAACTTTGAGCAATCTCAGAACTGTTGAGACTATTGGAACTCATGGATTAAATGTATTTGCATTACCAGATGGTTGTGAGTTTTTGGGAGACAGAGGCAGAATGTTATGGTTTGGATGTGAGGTGTGCCCCAAAAGCTCACATGAGAGACAATGCAGGAAGGTTCAGAGCAGAAATGACTAGGTGGTAAGAGTCTTAACCCAATCAGTGAATGAATCCCTGGTGGAATTAATTGAAATGGTAGGGTGCGGCTGGAGGAGATTGGAATCTGGGCATGACTTCGGGTATATATATTTGTATCTGTTGAGTGGAGGCTCTCTGCTTCTTGAGGGTGTGAGCTGCTTCCCTCTGCCACAACTCTGCCATGATATTCTGCCTCACCTCCAGCCCCAAGGAATGGAGCCAGCCTTCTGTGGACTAAGACTTATGAAACCGTAAGCCCTCAAATAAACTTTTTCTCCTTAAAAAAAAAAGAAATTTTAACTCATGATATTTCCCATGGCAGTACAGACAGGTGATTGCTAGGAGGCTAAACAAACAGATGCTTGTTGTTTCACCAAGAAAGCAAAATATTTGTGTTTTAATAAATGATTTAAGCATATTAAAAATACTCATTTCCTCTCAAACTGATAGGATGCTTTCAAGTATCCTTGAAACTTTTCAGTGCAAGAGATAATTTTTTCAGTGCAAGAGATAATTTTTTAGGCAATCATGTTCACAATTTTATATAGTTGGCAAAACCATACACTTAGATGATGAATGAGAAAGTCTTACATTTCTAAAATAAGAATTTACTTACCTTTCCAAACTTTTCCAATTTTATGTACGTTTCCATTTTCCCAAGTCCAATTTCTGACTGCAAGTAAAACTATGATAAATTGAGTATTTATTCTAAAAATTTTATCTCTTCCTCAATTTCTAAAACTCTCCAATTCAACAGTGTTTAAGAATAGAAATAGTTGGTTACAGTCAAATTGTTGAAAATTGATAAATTTTCAAAATATACTTGATATTGGAATATTGAAAGGGTCAAAAGCATTAGTATTCATAATTGAAACAATCAACCTACCTTACATATACATTTGATAATGATCTGCAGTGAATGCCTTGTTTTCAAACCCAAAGTTTCAAACTACCACAGACTTACATTTTAAGATATTAAAGAATCTTGTAAAAATTACTATTTGATTTTCCTTTTAAATAATCACAAAATAATTTTCTGACCGATCTTTGAATTCCTATGGTGACTTGAAACTAACAAGATGCTATTTGTTTCAGGTTCTCCAATCAAAATACAATTAAAAAGAAAAACAATTTACATTCTACTATAGATCAGAAAACATGAAAACACAAAACCAGTAAGGTCTAATTTTTCCCTCCTTAAAAGCTTTAAAAGTGAGTTCTCAAATTCTTTCTTTTAAACCTTAAACTCACTGCTTATATTTTATTGAGTCAATAAATGGGGTAGATGGAATATATCACAATATGTCACAGAATATATTCAATGTATATTTTAAAAGAAAATTTTAAAAAGTAAGCAACCTTAACACCAAAGATTAGTAAAAACTATATAAACCGGTGAAAAATAGAAACTGAGAGAACCAAACAAAATAAAGAAATAGTAAACAGAAGCCAAGGATAAGAATTTTCATAAAAATGTTTTTTAGAATCCATTTGCAATTGTAGAAGATCTGATAATAATCTAAAAAGTATGCATTTCTTGCATAGATGATGCTAAAGTTCTTAAAACACTAGTTAAATGATATAATGCACAACTTCAGTTTTCATAGGTTTATAAATCATATTAAATTATTAAAATATTGCATTGTACTTCAATCCTAGTGAATCAAGTGTACAATTTTTTTCTGGAGCAGTCAAATAAAATAAAACTGATACTTGGTGATTAGACTTGGCATCACTTACCACTTTAGACAAAACAATATATTTTCAAAACTTGAATGGCCAAAAGTAGAAGTCACACAAAGAAATTGTTTTAATCATTAATTATAATGACATACACCAAGTTAAAATAGTTAAAATAATGTAGAAACCTGCAGACCCAACTAAGAAGTGCTTAATTCAATTTTGATGAACTGAAACTCTAGTCATAGGTAGTATGTTACTATATGACTGAAGAAGTGCTTCTTTTTCTTTTTTTGTCACCATTTCTCTTTATGTATATATTTTTCATGAAAAACATTGTTAGAGAAATGAAGTTTTAGAATTATCATATACTACCTACCCAGATACTGTCTTGTATGTAACTTATTATTTACTAAGTTCTTGCTATCTATTACCAATAGCTGTGCAGAATAATGAAGCAAAACTACCAGATACAACACTTTTTAAAAACAATATTATTGGTCTTCCAATAATTCAGTGTACTTTGTAAGCAGCAGCAAGTGCAACAAAAGTCTTCTAGGTGACTTTGTTTCTAGCAGCATAATTCATGCATACAGTTAAAAAACTGGATTAAAAAGCTGGAGATGCATTTCCAATTTAGCTTTGGAACAAGTGAAGAATATGCTGAGGTTCTACAGGTGCCATGTTAAAGGTGAGTATGTATTTAAAAACACTGTGGGCATCAGGAGGTTACTTCAAACACCCATTTCCCTCCCTGTGAGAATTGCTGAATTGCTCTATTTGACAGAAATCGGTTTTGCTCCTTGACATGTGCGGACAGAAAAGTAAACCTCAATTCTACTGGTCATTTTTTTTTTTTTACAAAAATTATCAGCATAGGAATGAGGAATCCACACAGTGGGAAGAAATAAGCACTTATAATGTACCTAATTTCTAATTTTAATAAAATGATACATGCTCATATATAGAATTTCATTGTATTGCTGTCACACTTAAAAGTCTCTTAACTTCTACTGAGTATGCTATAATTGGAAGTGCAACAAAATTCTGATGAATTCTGACTATCAGCATATAAGATTTCACATTAGTCTAATATTTAACTATGTTGAATATACTTCATTATCAATCCTATAAATGTTGCATAGCACTTCCCAATCCAGTAAACAGTATCTTTAATGTGAGATATGATTACTAAATATAATATGGTATCCTGCATGGGATTTGGAACAAAAATGGTTGGTAGTAAAAACTAGTGAAATTTGAACAAATTGTTGAGTTTAATAAATAGTAATGTACCAATATTTGTTCCTTAGTTGTACAAAATATTTATTTAGCATTCTACTAATAATAGGAATAACTGGGTATATGGTAAAATTACTGTATTTACTTTCCAATTTGTCTGCTAATCTAAAATTAAAAGTTTATTTAAATAGAAAGTCAATGGAAGGAAGAAGTTAAGAAAGTGAGACTGAATATAAAAGAGTTTTATACGTATAACTGATATTCCAGTAATCCTGAGAAGATGAAACGGGACAAATGGGCAACATGATTGAAAAGAAGAGAGTGAGTGTAGACAGATTTTCATGATTGTTATTCAGAAAATGGGGGAGTTTCAGGTTTATAGCATTTGTTCTATTATGTAGATGAAATCAGCTCCTTGCTTACAGTAAGAGAATGCAATATGCAAAACTGAGGATCCACTTGAGGTAGATGACCATGGATTTATAGATCCCATCAGCCTTGTCACTCCCCCCAGCAAAAATAAATTCTAGGACTCATTTTCTTAATTCCCATCTAAAATGAAGTATATGTTATCCATGGAAACTTGAACTCTTAATAATACATGTGAAGAATATTTCTTTTTACCCAACTGCTTTCCATCCATTCCTAATCTCACCCATTTTCTTCAAACATAAAGTGTAAGAATGAGATTGATATACTGAAAAATAGACCTCACTGAGGAAAAAATTCTAATTTTAGATACATAATTAATATGGCATCTATGAAAACTTGAATTCTAAGTGTGAAAAGTAATTTTTTCCCATCCCTTTTCCACTATCCCATTCATTTGCCTATTTCCCACTCTCAAATATAAACACAAGGTAAAGATTTTTCATTTTGAAGAATAATTTTTGAATATATATTAAAACAATCTGATTAGTAATGTAAATGATAACAAAAGGGATGCATGAATAGAAACCAAAATATAGCCGGCATGATCAATCTGAAACTTATAAGCCATTTAAATATCAAAAAGCATGGGAAATGGACATGATCCGACAACAATACTAAAAACCCTAATCATTAAGCATTCATAATAAGGTTTCACATAGACTGCAAGAGACAACTCTTAAATGACAGCTTTGAGAATTGCATGATAAGGGTTGGGGACAGAGCTCAATGGTAGTGCACTTACTTAGTATGGTGGAGACCCTGGGTTTGATAATCCCCCCCAAAAGCTATCACAAGGTATTAAATCATTCTTTCATTCTCAATCAGAACATAATTCAGAATTCATCTAAATAAAAATCTTTTATAAAAATTGATAGTCAAAGAAAAATTTGACCAGAAAATCAGTGACAAAATATATTTTAAAATGTTTTAAGCAGTGATGTGCAAAACTGTGATAATCACAGACTGTCTTGTCCAGCGAGTACAATGAAGACTCGACTCTCAAATGAAGTTTTAAGGTCTTTATTTTTATGGGAGAGCTTCTGAGCCGAGTGCCTGGTTCTTCCTTCTCCTCCTCCTCCTCCACCACCGCTGTCTTCTTCTTCTTCTTCTCTTGTCGTGCAGCTCTCTCTCTCTCTCCTTCTTCTCTTGTCATGCAGCTTTCTCTCTCCTTTTCTCTCATGCAGCTGCCACTTCTCTCTTCTTCCTCTCTCATCGCTCTGCAGCCGCCTTTCCTCTTTTCTCATCCTGCAGCTGCTGCCTGCCCTCCTTGCCTTGCTTGCTCTCGCCGCTGCACAAAGTATGCAGCTTTATGGGATATAACAGCCAATCACCTTAATGGGTCAGGTGTTTGGCTCATGGAGACTTAATGGTGGGTAATGAGGACATGTACTGATCATGAGCTAAGCACGGTCGCGGAGGAGATCAGTCAGCCAATAGAAAGCACTTGCAGCTGGGCTTCTCGGTGCCATCTTAGGGCAAGGCCAGCCACCACTGCGGGCCCTACAGGGCAGCGGCCTCCAACAACAGACATATATCAAAATCAAGTTGGTTACACTTTGTCAATGTGCTCAGAGTGTATACAGAATAAAGTAATTATAAACTTTAGAATATCTAATCAAAACAGAAGCTTTGGTGGATAAAAAAATCTCATGATATAATATATGAAAAGGAGATAAATAGCTGTGAGAAACACAGATGTCATCTCAATTGTTCCTCCCTCAGACACAAAGTTTAGATGGGTATCAGGTCCTGTCTATCTTCTCTCAGCAGAAACTCTAGGGTCTGTGTTCTACTTTCTATTTGCATATATGGCCACACAATCCCTAATTTGGAATAAATTCCTAATTCATCTATATTCTTCTTGTCTATCTCTCCCTATATTTCATTGTCTCTAATTTTCCTGAAGCTATTATTTGAAAGAAAAATGTGATCATATCAACCCTTGTTTAAATAAACACTTTTTATTACATGGGAGGTTCAGACTCCTTGAATGGATATCTCATGCTTTTAATACTCTGGTTCATCCTATAATTTCAAATCCTATTTTAAAATAAATTATTACATATTGACCCTTCTTATCTGTTACAATTTTTCTAACATAACATACACATTCCTATCTCTGAGTTTATTGCATGAAATTTCCTCTGCTTAGAATACTGTTTGTTCATAGACTAATTTTCAAACTGACAAATTTCTACCCATCTTTCAAGGACCATCTCAAGTGCTTCCTTCTCTGAAGTCTTATGATTTGCAGGCCATTTACTTTTTCCCATTTTATTTATTACAACACTTTATATGTATCCCTAGTAGAGGACTCTATAGTCATCCAAAAGACATAATGTGCAATCACCTGAACTTATGTCAAAGATCAAAGTGCACTAGGAAAAGCTGTACTTTCAATAACAAGTGCTATTACAATTGCTACATTCTAGAAGATGTTTGTAAAACATAAAGCTGACAAAGTTCATTTATGTAGAATGTAAAAAATTTCTATAAATCAGTAAGGAAAAGGTACAAAAATCAGTAGGAAATAGACAACAGATTTGGGCAATTTATCTACAAAAGAGGATACCTAAATGATCAACAAACATATTTAAAAGTGTTTAACTTAGACAATGAAATGTAAAATAAAATCACAATGAGGACACTATTTTACCAGAAAAGTTAAAATTAAAAAAGAAAAGGACAGCCTCAAAAATGGACAGGAAGACAAATCAGAATTATCATACATTGATTTTGGAAGTATAAATTAGTACAACTTACTTTGGAAAACTTTTTATGTTTTCTAGGAAGCCTGAACATACGTATACAATATGATCCAATATTTCTACTGCATAAAGTGCATACAGTAGAATTCTACTGTATAGAGTGTTACATATATTAAGGAAAGAAACATTCACAGGAATGGTTTTAGCACTCTCTGACAATAATAAAAAACTGAATAGAAGAAAAATTACCATCGACAGAATTGAAAAAGTGTAATACACTAAAAAAGTACAATATACTTATACAGTAAAACAGCATGCAACAAAAACAAATAAAATATCACTATATGCAACATAGATAAAACTCACTAACTTAACACAGCGAAAGGAACCAACCACGAGAAATGCATACCGTGCACTTTCATACATATCAAGATTCAAAGCATTTAGTACATATATATGTGTACATACAAACTGTATAAATAATATACATTTCCATTTCTATGTAAATTTTTGAAAATGTATTTCTATACTAAAATACACAAAGTTCAGTGGTTTAAATAAGAATAATCAGAAAAGAATTATTAATTATTAATTATTTTAAAGGTAATTAAGAATGTGTACTTATGAGAATAAGAAAGTTCCAGGTATTAAAACATACTATAAAATACTATGGTCAAAATAGTATGATGTGTATATGTAAAACTGATCTTCGGTATAAAAGAGACAGGGATCATGATTACAGGTGAGGGATATTAAATGAAAAGAAAGGTAAAAGAAGGGGCTTTCTGGAATTTGTAAAATTTTATTCAACTGCATACTATTCATACAGGTATGTTAACACTGCAGATACTCATTGAGTTGTAGGGTGATGGTTTGGGTACTTCATTGGGTAATCCATATATATTAACAAATGTTCATTGTATCTAGTACAGTACATCTAAGAAGATATATGTGGTACATATTCTGCATATCTAGCATATATGAATAAAATTTACCAAAAATGAAAATAAAATATAACATTGCTTAAATTCCATTCCAATATGCATGCATGTTAAGGGTTCCAATAAACCATAAAGAATGGAAAATGATAAAACTCAGAAATTTTACATAATATTAAGGGCTGGTATTTTAGCTAATTGACAGAGCTTGCCTTGCTTTTGCAAATTTTGGGGTTCAATTACCATAACTGCCAAAAATTAAAAGATTTACATTCAGATAATAGAAAAAGCAGATCTGATGATGCAAGCAGAATGCCAAAAACTTACTAAGAAAGCTCTATGAGCCCTCCAGTTCAATGGCTGATAAAATGGTTGACTGTTAATCTGCAACTTTTCCAGATATCCATCAGGTATTCTGATATCTGCAGGTAGGGATAACCATTTATTTAAATCCTACAAAAAAGTAATCAAAACCAAAAAAGACAGGGCATTTGACTTTCAATTCATGTACTTTAGATCATTATTTTGTAGCAAAAATTAGTTGAAGTTAACTACAGCTTAAAAATTACCTACACTGATTATATATAATATATTGAAGGCAAAATATTTACTACTGTAAGCAAAGGTATATTATGCAGTATTAGAGAAATAATATAAGACAAATTGGACTCAGTTATTTTGGAGTCATTCCATTAGTAAATTTATCTTGGATTTACTTTGAAATTATTACACCATATGGTAGGAACATGCAGATGCAACATGTGATCAATATAAATAATTAAACAAGTAGATATTATTATTTTAAATACAACCCGTGAAAGAAAATTAGAACATTTTATTTTTCTGTTAATAGAAGTAAAAGTTGTTCTCTTTCATTTAACTGAAGCCAGAATTGGGAACAGCAGTTAGTGTAGAAATAAGGTATGGGGTCAAATAGAAGAAATGGAGGCCATAAAAGCCATGTGCCTTTGGAAGTTGGAGACTGCCCCTGGGAGAGTGGAATATCAATGATCTCTGGAGCCCAATGATTGCCAAATTTAAGTGCTCTTATCAGGGACTGCAAGCAAGGAGCTGCTAATTAATGCCCCCTGGGCCCTTGCCTGGCTGAATCACTTTGGCCCTCTTCCTGTCTCTTCTGCTTCTCACTTTATTCATCTCACCTACAAAACCAGGCTTAGTCATGTAAGCTAGAAGGAGAACTTCTAGGGGAAGAACTTATGGGGGGGAAGACCTAGAGAACAAAAGAGACCATAACCTATTAAAGAAGTAGGGTGCACTCAATTCTTGGGAGTTTAGAACATCAGTCATGGCCCCCTTCTCCCTCCAGGGAGAACTCTGTATTATTACCGTTAACTAAAATCTGCTTAATATGCTTACCTTGGCGTGCTTCTCTAGTGTTCAGACTTCAACATTAGAGAAAGCAGGACTCATTGGTGGTAAATGGCAGTATCATAACTATAGAATGTGAGCTGAGACAAACTTCAAGTAGAAGTGTGTATCATCACATCAAGAAATGTAAATTCTATAAAAAGAAATCCTTTTATAATAAAATCATGAAAAACAAAAGAGATAAAAAAGGAACTGTGTAATTAATTACTGAGAGATAAAAGACTTAAATACAGATATACACCATATTCCAAAAGCTTAGACTAAACAATGCAATGATAATGGTTATCACCATATTAATTTTAATATTTTGTATAACCCAAATCAAATACCAAGATTATTTTTTGCCAAAAACAATAAAATGCCTAAAATTCATCTAGATCAATAAACAAAAAATATCTCCAAAAATATTCTTGAATGAGAGTACATTCTCTTCAAATTACCATGGGGTTATGTCCTGATAAACCAATTCTAAAATGAAAATACCATTAAGTTGGAAATGTACTCAAATATACCTAACTCACTGAATATCACAGTTTAGCAACACAGAACTCTGTAGAGTACTTTAGTCCTGTGGCTTAATGGCTAACTGAGAGCTATGATACTGCATCACAAAGTAGTATCATACTGCATATTGCCAGTCAGGGAATAGATCAAAATTCAAAATGTGAGGTATGGGTTCTAATAAATGTGTATTGATTTTTCAACATTGGAAATTTGCAATCATCAGTAGGCCATGATGGATCAGAAATAGATCATATGTATATGTGCAAAGGGATAAATGAAAAAATAAATTGTTCTAGATACTAAAATAAATTAAAAAAAATATATACATATATATATATATATATATATATATATAATCTAGAACATGCCACCCTTAGGGTGAAAATATATAATTCAATGTAAGAATTATATGATCTACATATAGATCCAAATGCCAACATCTTTTATACCTGTGATAAAATCACATATATTATAAAGAAAACTAAGGATGATTTTATTATTATTTTGATATATCTATAAAATTACACAAATATCAAGTTGATCTCAAGAGTTGAATGTGTTAATTTATTACAGAGAACACTGATATTGTTTTCCTTAACTCACTCAGAAACAATCTTTTAACAATAAAAATATAATCAACCAGCAGGACACTCTAATCTTCATTGTCTCTACAGCTATAAGAAAAGAAACAAACTTCTATTTTTAAAGATTTCATTTTTTGTAGAAAAATATTAGTATACAGTACATACTGAAATAATAGTCATAATTTCTGTCTTCAAAGTTATAATATCCCATTCATAAAAAAATATGTTGCATAACTTACATGGAGAAGTAATTTACTATGTACAATAGGGATTTCTAGGTGCCATGAATCACAAAGAAAATGATACTGATACTTATAAAGCTAGGGAAAAAAAGCTGGTATTTATTTTTCTCTCTTAAAATCTGAATATGAAGTATCCAAATTAATCTCAAAGAGATATAACTGAAATCACATTTTCTGAAAAGAGGACTTTGTTAAGGCCATGTAGAATGATGTCAGTCTAGATTTATGAAATTTTAAAAAAATCACTTTTGCTCAACAGGAAACTAAAAATGAATATTCTGTATTCTGTTAGAATATAGAGTATTGTGATTAATGTGTACTTGCCTTGGAATAGTAATTAGGAAAAAGGAAATATTAAGAATACAACTCACTGATATAATTATAAGAGCTCTCTTCATGAAAATTTTGAAATTGCTTTATTTTCTTGATATATATGTATATATATGTGTGTGTTTATATACAAAAACACACATATAAATGTATATTTTTATATTTTTAAAGTGATACCTCCATTGAGATCCATCTATGTTTATGATTTCTGAGACAAACACCTGTAGGTGACTGGACTTCATCAGATGATTTACCAGAAGTTTAGCCACTCTCAACAACTGATCCCATTTTTGATATTTGTGAACAATATCTGTATTGGAAAATGAAACAATGTTTAACTTAATGAATATTTATTTTATCCTATTATGTAATTATTATTGAAGGTAAAATGTAGATAACCAACATAAAAAAATCAGATCATAACAGTCTTTTATAGTCAGGTGCTCATGTGTGCAGATAAGAGACCAAAACATTAACTCAAATGTCTTCAAATAGGAAGTACTAGAAAATCCTTTTAAACTCTTGGCTTATGAAACATTATGAAACAACTTGCATTGAAGTCATTATCCAGAGTGGAATAAAAATTACAGCATAAATATATACTTAAACTTTTAATGAATAATAGTTACTTAAAAATAGTACTTTAAAAATTGAATTCAATGGTTTCTTACTAAATCAATATTAAAATTCAACCTTATTTCTGTAATTTTGTCTTGGTAACTTATTACTAAAAAATGTTCAATTCATATTCATAAGCAGTTGCAAATGATAATGGAATACAATTCTATTATAAAGAGATTCTGGAGAAATTTTATGTTGACATCTAGACAAAAAATTAACTTGGCAGCAAAAATGATCGTATTGGTGATTGATTCCCAATCTCTTAAAATTTGACATCAGACACATCTATGGTCACAAAGTTGTTTTGGTCACAGTTAAAAAATATTAAAGAATTTAAACATGCCTTATATTTCTAGCCACATTTGAAAATTTTCCTACCTCATTGAAACGTAGATTGAAATATAATGCTTAAATATGTAAAGGTGGTTGCAAGAATAGGCAATACCCAGGAAGCAATTTTAAGAAAGAGAGAACTGAAATTCAAGAGCTCTTAAGCATAAAAAGACTGTCACTTTCTTGGTAGGAGTTGCTGATACTGGCAGGAAAGTGTTTGGGTTTAGGTGCACAGTGGAATAAAAGGTAGAGACTTGGGTGTCTAAACTGCAACTGAGTCCTCACAGAAACACCAGTCTCTTGCAAAATTATTACAAGGTAAGTTTGGTAGTCTCAGACTATGAATAAAAACTTGAATGCTACCTGACACAACCAAGTTATTATGTTATTAACAAACAAGTATGATTCAAACACAATTGCTCACATCAAGAAAAATGAAAACAATGCAGGCTTATGTCAAAACTTTACTAATCTGTCATTGGGGTAGAGGTTTCTTTGCTGTAGTAGTTTTCGAAGACCAGAAGAACACTTACTTGCTTAATTTTTGTGCCACTCATTATATAATAGCTAGAAAAACAGTAAATTTAAATTTCATCTCATTCCCTAACACTTTCAACATTGCTTTCTTAAATCTAGACCATAAGAACAGTACAAGAATAGATGTTTTTATATGGTTTCTGAACTAAACATGTTTTTGGTTTTTTATTTTATTTGTTTTGTTTTGTTTTTGCCTTTAAAATGTTACTAATCAAAGAAAAGAATATGCAACAGAGACTATAGTCCACAAAACATAAAAATGTACTAACAAGCCCCTGGTTTAGACAATCAACAGTCAGCCAATCCCTGACCTGTAGTGTTTTCTGATTTCCTTTGACAACAGTCCTCCACAGCAGACTTCACACTACAAACATGATGCTGAATGTGTAACAATGGGAAGAATGTGCAGGAGCACAAAATTATATGGTACTTTGTAATAAATATATGACAGAAATAACTCTTACCACACAGATAACAATAGTAAAAAGCACTAGAACAATCAGAAATAATTACTTTAGCAATATTCATTACTTCTGCTTCTGAATTTATCTTAATTATAACTTTATATCATTAAAAAGTCATGTTTAACAGGCAAAATTGCTAAAATTTTAAGAATCATCTCTCAATGTGAGCTGACTGAAGCCCACCATTCAGTAAGGTCACACCTAAGGAGGTAAAGGCTACACATTACCCACAGATAAAAGCTGCAGGAGTTCATATTCCCAAATTTCATAAAATACATCAGGAAATAATCTGCCATGGCAAGAAAGAATGCAAGCAGTAGAAAAAATGCTCAGAAACTTCAGTAAATATAATTATGTAATGATACAATAAAATTGTTATATTTAGCTGGGTGTGATGGCACACCCCTGTAATGCTGAGGCAGGAGGATGGTGAATTCAAAGTCAGTCTCAGCAAAAGTGAGACACTAAGCAACTCAGTGAGACCCTGTCTCTAAATAAAATAAAAAATAGGGCTGGGGATGTGGCTCAGTGGTCCATTGCCCCTGAGTTCAATCCTGGTATCCCAAAAGATTTCAAGAAATTTTGAATTGCTATGTTTAAAAATATAACATGTTGCAAAAGTCATTGAGGCCAGTGATAAAGTGTCTACACTGCACATGTGAGGGACTTGGGTTCACTCCTTAGCATCATGTAAAAATAAATAAATAAAATAATGGCCTTGTGCCCATCTGCAACTAAAAAGTTTTGAAAATTTTAAAAATAGACACCACCAAAAATGATCAGGGAAGTAGACATAAAATAATAGAAACTTTCAAATATGTATTTTTCTGGACATTTAAAAGGACATAATATTTAAAAAGTAACTTCTGAGGTGATAATGTAAATTACTCTACTGTTCTATAGTGATTATTTTAATCATTAATGAGGTATGATCCTAAATTAAGCACCACCCTAAGATGTCAATCATTTTGAAATTCTGCATGTCCTTCTTATGGGATTTTGTTCCTTTTTGATGGACAGGTATTCAAATATTACTTCTCTGTAGTATAGAAAATACCCTCTCTAGAACCTTCCATATTTCTGATGTCCTTCCTACTCTTCACTTGTTTTTTTAATTGGAAAATAGAAAGGAGATAATAAAGGCCAGAAGACTAAAACCTAACAATATGCATGTTCTACAATCTGAAAATTAGATAAAATAGACAAATAATCAAATTACTAAATCTGCTTCCCTTTCTGGGCACTGCCATAATGAAGCCAAGGCTTTCTCCAGTAACACTATGGGCTCTCCACAATGGGGGTTTCTTGAAAGGCCTTGTGTACTGGTGGAGGAAGAAATGCTTGCTGTGAGATGGTGGAGGCTTGCCAGTCCTCACCACAGAATGATTTGCAAATGGTTCCATCACTAGCCCAAGATTCAGGATCACATGGGAAGGATTGAGAAAGCAAAGCAGAAAACTAAAGTTGTAACAGAGATCACTACATATAAACTCATGTCCAGGACTATTCATACAAAGCAGTACAGTTAAAATAATTTTTTTATGAAACATATTTATAAAAATATTTTAATTTAGCTAATATCTATCCCTTTATCATGTAATAAAAGTTAGTAGATAATCACAAAACTAATAAATGATTTTATTCATTTGCTGACTTTAACTATCTCAAGATTGCTTACATCCATTTCTTCATGAATTCACTACCTAGTATGTGCTTTATGATTAAGCATGCTATAGAATAGAAGACATAATCCTTGCCTAAATGAACTTATATTCCTATTGAGAGACATCAGAAAAGTGTGTCAGTTAGTGAATTAAACAAAAGAACTTAAGAATTATTTATACAGAGACTATGAAATTATTGTCCCAAATTTGAGATTTTAATATAAAGAATTTTTAAACAATCATAGTTCTATTACCAAGCAGAAATATTCCTAAAATATAATGCTTTAAAGTTATGTAGACCAGGTGCCATGGTGCATGCCTATAATCCCAGTGGTTCAAGAGACTTAGGCAGAAGAATCACAAATTCAAAGCCAACTGCAGCAACCTAGTCAAGCTTTAAGTAACTCAACAAAACCCCATCTTTAAATAAAATATAAAAAAGGCTGAGGATGTGACTTAGTGTGTAAGTGCCTCTGGGTTCAATCCCTGGTATCAAAAATAAATTTATTTAGTTATAAGTGGCAAATAATATGAACAAGACTTTGTAAACCTGTTTCAACTTTTTTGAGTATATCTCTAGGAACAGAATTGCTGTTTCATATGATAATTTTATATTTAAATTTTAGGGGAAATGGTATGAATTAATTTTTGAAAATTTAAAAAATTAAATTTTTAAAAAATTTGATAAACTCAGAACTTTTTATTCTTGCAAGTACTTAAGGAAAAATTCTATACTTCTCTTTAGTGTAAAATAATTTTTATTCTAATACCAAAAAACCTAAACTCCATAAGGAAAGAATGTGATGAAAGAAATTATCAGGCACTGATCAAAAAGATGGAGAATTTCTGTCAAAGCTATTAATAAAAGCAAGGGAATATGCAATATCAGATTGTGGTAGTCCTTGCTACCTGCAATCTCTTTAATAGCTATTATGATGCCCTCAAGTATTATATCAAGTAAGTCTGTTGAAGAAATTGAACAGTTTCTATTTTTTCTTCACTACTAACTGTCAAAGTTACTATTGTAAAAATGAATGATGTTAAAGAAAACAATATATACTACTTGAAAGCAATTAGATATTGTAAAAATTTCACCAGGTTGCAAACTAAGCATGTTTTAATAAATAATGTTAAAATATTTCAGAAAATATGCAATTAGTCTAAAATATTAACTAGTTCTCAAAAAAGTACATTCACTTTCTTTGATTCATAGCTTTTTTCTTTTTTAAAAAGTTTAATAAAGTTGACAAACTTCCAGTAAGACATGAAAAAATATGAAAGAAGGCACAAAATATATTCTCTCACCGAAATATAAAAATAAGCTTTAAAGCTATTCTTTCTGTTACATTAAATATAATATATAAGTAGTCTTGTACTAATAGTTTTGAAAATTTATAGAAATGATATATTTATTAGAAATATAACCAAAAATTGAGGGAAGAGATAAAAACAATACAAACTTATAACCTATATGTATTATATAAACTAGATCACTGTTAAAATTCTTTTTTTTGTTTGTATTCTTTTTTTTTCAGTTTCTATCTTGTTTTTTTAATTTATTTATTTTAATTAAAAATCATAAATTTGCATAGGGCAATGTTTGATTCATTCTGTTATTTTTTTCCCTTCACCCCACCCCTCCCACCCCTCTTTTCCCTCTACACAGTCCTTCCTTCCTCCATTCTTACCACCCTCCTTATCCCTAACCCTAAACTTAACCCTAACCCTAACGCTAACCCCTCCTACCCCGCCTTATATGTCCTCATCCGCTTATCAGTGAGATCATTCAACCTTTAGTTTTTTGAGATTCGCTAATCTCACTTAGCATGATATCCTCTAATTTCATCAATTTGCCTGCAAATGCCATAATTCATAGCTTTTTTTAAAAAAGGGGTATGTCTTGTAGTCAAGTATTCATTAAGGATATGTTGTGAGATTGAAGTTGTGGCTCAGTGGTAGAACACTTGCCTTGCATGTGTGAGGCACTGGGTTCAATTCTCAGAACCACATATAAATTAATGTATAAAATAAAAGTTGAGAAATAACTAATTTTTAAAAAAAGAATATGTCCTAGCCAAATGTTGTGGTACATGTTTACAATCTCAGAGGCTTGGGAGGTTGTGGCAGAAGGATTGTGAATTCATAGCCTGCCTCAGCTACTTAGTGAGGCCCTAAGCAACTTAGCAAGACCCTTTCTCAAAATAAAAAAAAATAAAAAGTGATGAGGATGTTTCTCAGTGGTGTACCACCCTTGGGTTCAATTGCTGGTACCCCCCCAAAAAAGAAAAATTGTCCTTGTCAGTGACTCATGCTACCTGGGTAATTGAAGTAGGAGAATAACCAAACCAAAAGCCAGCAATTTACCAAGACTGTTTCAAAATGAAAACTAAGAAGAACTAAGTATACAGCCCAATGGTAGAGTAGCCCTGGGTTCAAATCCCAGTACCACTCCTCCCCCCACAGATAAACATATCCCATAAAACACCCATAAAGATGCATACTGTCCTTATTTTATTTATGACTTCCCTGGAATTTTTGAACCAACTGTTTTAGCATATCTAATCCCAATACATGACTTCTGACTTAAAATGCAGATCCCTTTCCACTATGCCTTTTCCTCTCTCACAGCACAAGCATCTACATGCAATGCAATGGGAGAGGGTGACCATGTTTTACCTGCTGCCACAAATCTCTACAGTCAAATCTCTGGCACACTGAGGGAAGGCTTGCCAGGTAATCTGTGTGTCGTGACACACTGGCAACCAGTCCCAGTCATGTAAGCTCCCTTCTGGTAATTAAAACATTCTAGGGGTATTTTTATTTTGAATATGTAGACTTGTTCTAAAAAATGTGACTCAGTTTACATTGTAATTCATTCACTTTAACAAGTTCTTTATTTTATATCATTATCTCTGTATTACTACTTTGACTTGTGAAAAGAACTGTCACATGCATGAAACATTATATGCCTATGTGCTCTATGTGCTCAATACTACAGAGAGTCTTTGACAAACATAAAATTGAAAAACAATAAAATTTTTTTCCTGATAAACCTTAGAATTTAGTAGATAGTCAGTATGCATAGAGCACAATGAAAAACTATGCTGAGACCACAAATTTCACAAATGTTCTATGCATTTTTAAGCTGCATTAATTCAGGTTATAAGACTAGCACAGGTATGTAAATGTCAATTTAAATATCTAAATAATTATTTAACAATTAGTATAATATTATGCAATATATCATTATTTATGAACTAGTAAAAAACAGAAATATGGGATGGAATAATTCATTATGACTTGAGACAGGCATAGTAACAATGTTGGAGTGAAAGTAGAATAATCAAGTAGGCAAGAGAAAGTTTTACAATGTTGTGCTTCCTAAAACACCAGGGAATGAGAGAGAGAAATAAAATGTCATTATTATTGTGATGGGCTGATAGATCTGGCTCCATGAGAATGTTATAGGCCAGACTCTAAGGGAAATGACTAAACAGACTCCATTTTGATCTGAGAATCCATGTTATGTAGGAAATAAGTTTCTCCCATGAAAACACCCCACCTCTGTGCCCATCATCAGTTAATTGGTGTGACATGTTTAATAATATACAATGGAAATCCCTATGTAGTAAAAAATTGCTCTCTTTTGATTCCCATTGCTCCTAAACAATGTACCATATGAACAGTGATTGTGTGGATATTAGCAACCATTCTTTAGTTTGTACCTAGGAAAGGGTCATTTTGACCCTCTTCCCCCTCTGTCGATGATTTCATGATGTTAATGTGTAATTTTGAATCATGGCAACAGACACTTATGATTAATGTGATTTTTGGTATAAGAACCCTACAACCCTGTGGTTGGGGCTGTTCTCCCAATAGCCATTTTTTGGGGCATTGTGTGAGACAGTCAGATGGCCAGCTTAGTAAAGACTCTCAAATTTGGACTTCTCAGTGGTGATCAGTCTGCTCTTAAGTTGTGCCCCATAACAATTATGACTTTATCTAGACAGTAAATTCACATTGTTTATAAAATGATTAAGGCCTATCATCTGCTATTTGCCTGCCTCTTGCCTGTCCCTCACCTGCCTTACTCCTATCTATCAACCACCACCCAAAGTTTACCTCACAATCGTTGGACAGCATTCATCAAACTGATTGCCGACTACCAGTGGAGCTCCAGTGAAAAGGGAGCTAAACTGCAGCCATGACAGGCTGCCTTTAGGGCATGAATGATTTCAGACCTAGATATCTAATTCCAGGAAGGCTACTAGATTAAGACTGGCCTTTGGCAAACAACCAATCAGGAGCTAACAAGCCAATGCCTAGCATTCCAAACCATATACGTCAAAATGTTAAGACCTGGGTATCCTAAACCAATGGAAACATGCCAAACCACACATGCTGAAAGATCAGCCAATTGTGTGCTCTGCTTTGTTCAAATTTCCCTCTCTACTGTGGAGCTCATAAAAATACCAGTGAATTGAGACTCAGGACTCTCAGTCAGTACCTGCTGTGTCAGTGAATGCTGTGAGTCTAAGCTAGAGCTTGCAATAAAGACCCTCTGGCTTTTGCATCGGAGACAGCTCCCTGGTGATCTTTGGGGATTCATGATCTGGGCACAAAACTGGCTGCCTGCTGTTGTCTGGAAGTTCACTGTTACAGTACTTGCAGGTTTGGTTACACGTGGCTGCCTCCATATTGAGATAATAGCCAGGCCCCATGGGACCCCTGGCTGGACTGACTGAGCTCTGTCTCCAGGATCCCTCAGCCCAACCAATCACTCCCTGCCTTTTGGGCCCTCACATTCACTGCTCCCTGCTGGCAAGACCCCCAGACTGACTGTGCCCTATCACTAGGACCTCAGACTGACTGGTTGTACCCCTCATTCAGGATCCCACAACCATACCAAACACACCCCACCTCCAGGACCCCTGCCTGACCAACTGCACATCACCTCTAGGACCTCCAGCCAACCACATCCACACCCCTAGCTGCAGCTCCCCATTGGCCAACACGTTTGGAAGCCACAGCAGCCATCTTGGATAATCCTGGAACAGTCACTAGACTTTCATTTGGTCAAACTTTAATCTGGCATCACTCTGAATGCTAAGTTAATATTATTTATATTCTATCAAGTGAAACAAAAGCTGCAACTATCAATGCCTACACACACACAGATGCACACACACAGATAGACACCCAACATAGACTGAATGAAATATAATTTTAAAATTTTATTGCTGTAGCTCTTGGGGAAATATCAAAAATAATTTCTGTATGATATTATGTCCTTTTGCTCTTTGGAGCCATTATCAGTAGTGTTTAAAAATGTCTGCCCTTTGAAGAACTATTTTATAAATCAACCTAAAGATCTCAGTGTGGCATTTAACATTTTGAAAACAACATCCTATATTTTAGTTGAAATTTATTCAAAGTCAGAAATTTTATTCAAATAATCAGTTAATGAGCAGTTAAAATATAATCCTGTAAGTTTTTAGCCCATTGAGGTAATTCAGAACAAACCTTGAAATATGAAAAAAGAAAAACTAATGGGATGACCTTTTCTTGCATAAATAATCATGAAAAAAGACACTGGAAGGTGTAAGAAAACCCACAAAAACCTTGCAGGACATGGGAATTCACATAAGGGAGTTTATTAAGCAAACAGAGTGTCTCCCTGCAGGGTAAGAGAGAAAATGAGAGGAAAAGAGAAAGGAATGAAAAAGGGACTGTGAAAAGCAAGGAGGAGAAAGAAAGTGAGTCAGGGGGAGAGAAAAGCAAGAGAGAAAATATGGTAGGGTAGCTATCCTTAAGCAGTTGAATTCTGCCAGGCTATCAGGGGACCAATAACAGAGAAGGATACTGGAAAGTTGTCTGATGAACAAATAGCTAGCTAGCATGTTCACAGACAGACAAGTAGTTGGGAGGTGGGGGAAATGGCTGCACTGGAAAGGGCAGGGAGAGCAGCTTTCAGACTGACAAGCTCAGTTGTGATGTAACAGAAAGGGGGGGAGCAGTTTTATATTATAGAAGGAAGGTGCAGAAAAACAGTGCCTGCAAACATTTAGGTCTTGAAATATTCTATTTGCCAAGGTCACACCCAGATGGCACTGACTGCAGCTTCTGCCTCAGGTCCCTAGGGGGCACAGTCAGTGCAGGAAATCACTGGATCCCCCGCGAAATTGCAGGCAGGCAGGCAGGATGAGTTTGAAAATAGAATAGTGCAAGGGGGTGGCCTGGGGAGGAGCCTCCTCTCTCCACCAATCCATGGCTGACCAGGGCACTGTAGCACTCTAGAGGCAGGTGCTGTGGTTCTGTGTTTGGGCCCTCTTTGATGGGGTCTTTAAAACACAGTAGTGAACCTTTTTTGCTGCTAGCTGCTTTAGAAAAATTAGCTATACTATTCACTACCTCTATCCTCATATACTGCCGCACTAGGAAACTGTGTACTCTGGGTTTGATGGAAGTTGCCAGCACTGGCTGTGTCCTGTGTCAGGTAAAGGTCATTTAGGTGTGCCAGTGATTTCAATTTGATAACGTTTTAAAGGTCTGAACTCAAATTATGGTTAGATAGCTTGAAAACATAACTTTTAAATTAATGCTTATCTAATGTTTTCTGAGTTATCTACCTAAGGCTTTCAAAAATGCCTTCTTTCATGTTTAACTACATGAAAAAAATTGCTGTATTTCTGGTTAACTCTTCTATTACTTGTAAATATTTATTTCACTTATCTGTGTTTTTTGCTTAATGATTTAGTCTGTGGCAAAAGAATTGTCAGTATATAAAATGGAATATTTGGATTAACTATTTCAGTTATTCTTGAGTTCACCAGAGCTAAGGGAACTCTTTGTTCAGATTTTCCTATATCATTACAAACTTCATTTAAATACTAATGCTTAAATATTTTCAAGCATAATTTTTTTCCTCCTAAACTTCTGAAGGAAGACAAGGTTTTAAATTCATTAATATATAGAAAATAAATTTGCATGCATTTTGCATGTGAATATTGTTGTCTGTGAAGTAGTATTGAAATGCATAATTGAAGAAAATACTTACTGAGAAATATAAGGGTGTACAACTAGTTTTCTTCCTGGGAGACTTTTTCATGAACCATCTAGAAGGTACCATTTGTGATTATTGTTTAGACTTTCCTTTTTAATTTTTCATGCTTTCTTTACCAGACTTCAAAGAAAACTTGAATAATTTTAGGATGAATATCACTTGGATCTCATTTCAATGTGGTTCAAAAATTTGCAATTTTATTTGATTAAGGTAATTAAGGTAATTTTATTTTGAGACAACTGCGGGTTTATATGTAGTTGTGTTAAGAGAGACGACTTTATGTAGAAGTGCCCACATCTTGACATTAAAGATCATATAGCTCAGGTATAGACCATTTCTGTCACAAGGACCCCTCGTGTTGACCTCTGATAACCACACCCATGTTCTCGTGCTGCCTTCCCCACCACTCTTGGCCACCATTAAACTTTTTCCATTTTTATGAATTTACCATTTCAAGAATGTGTTTACAAATAGAAAAAAATATTATGGAATATTTCAAAATTTTTAAAAATTTCATGTAATTTCTTTGGTGATTTGTTTCATTTTCTGTGTCCATCAATAGTTCATTCCTTTTTACTGAAGAGTGGTATTCCATGGAATTTATGTACTGTAGTTTGTTGAATGGTTCATTCATAAAGGGCATACAAATTTCTTCTGTGTTTTGACTATTTAGATAAAGCTGTTATAAATGTGTGTGCATATACGTGTATTTATTGTTGTAATAATGGAAGTTGATTTTTCTTTCCTATCTCCATTAGGGTTTTTCAGTCTCCTGTGTTCACAGGAACTGGTTCAATCATTTTCAAACATGGCTGCATATTTGATTCATGTTTGAGAAATAAGTGTAATCTTTTTTTTTCTGTTTTGATAAAACTCAACAGTTTATTTTTTTATTTTTTTAGGATTTCAATATGTCTTTTTAAATTTATTTTTATTGTATACAAATGGGATGCATGTAGTTTCTGTTTGTACATGGAGTAACAGCATACCATTTGCATAATCATATATTTACATAGGATAATGATGTTTGAATCATTCCGTTATTTTTTCCTTCCCCCCACCCCTCCACCTCTCTTTTCCCTCTATACAGTCCCTCCTTCCTCCATTCTTGCCCTCTTTCCACCCCCCCATTATGTGTCATCATCTGCTTATCAGTGAGATCATTCATCTCTTGGATTTTTTATTGGCTTATCTCACTTAACATGATATTTTCCAATTTCATCCATTTGCCTGCAAATGTCATAATTTTATTATTCTTTATAGCTGAGTAATATTCCATTGTGTATATATATATATATACACATTGTGCATATATATATATATATATATATATATATATCACAGTTTCTTTATCCATTCATCAATTGATGGGCATCTAGGTTGGTTCCACAATCTGGATATTGTGATTTGAGTAGCTATGAACATTGATGTGGCTGTATCTCTGTAGTATGCTGATTTTAAGTCCTTTGGGTATAGGCCGAGGAGTGGGATAGCTGAATTAAATGGTAGGTCCATTCCAAGTTTCTAAGGAATCTCCACACTGCTTTCCAGAGTGACTGCACTAATTTGAAGCCCCACCAGCAATGTATGAGCGTACCTGTTTCCCCACATCCTCTCCAACACCTCTTGTTGCTTGTATTCTTGATAATCGCCATTCTAATTGGGGTGAGATGGAAAAATAGTGTAGTTTTGAGTTGCATTTCTCTTATTACTAAAGATGGTGAACATTTTTTTTTTATATATTTGTGGATTGCTTGTATATCTTCTTCTGTGAAGTGTCTGTTCATATCCTTAGCCCATTTGTTGATTGGTTTCTTTGTATTCCTCGTGTAGAGTTTTTTGAGTTCTTTATAGATTCTGGAAATTAGTGCTCCATCTGAAGTATGAGTGGCAAAGATATTCTCCCACTCTGTAGGCTCTCTCTTCACATTGCTGATAGTTTCCTTTGCTGAGAGAAAGCTATTTAGTTTGAATCTATCCCAGTTATTGATTCTTGCTTTTATTTCTTGTATTATGGGAGTCCTGTTAAGGAAGTCTGATCCTAAGCCAACAATTTGAAGATTTGGACCTACTGTTTCTTCTATAAGATGCAGGGTCCGGTGTGATTTCAAGATCTTTAATCCATTGTGAGTTGATTTTTGTGCAGGGTGAGAGATAGGGGTTTAGTTGTATTCTGTTGCATATGAATTCCCAGTTTTCCCAGCACCATTTGTTGAAGAGACTATTTTTTCCATTGCATATTTTTGGCACCTTTGTCTAATATGAGAAAATTGTATTTATTTGCATTTGTGTTCATGTTCTCTATTCTGTACTATTGATCTATCTGTCTATGTTGGTGCCAATACCATGCTGTTTTTGTTACTATTGCTTTGTAGTATAGTTGAAGTTCTGGTATTGCGATACCCCCTGTTTTATTCTTCCTGCTAAGGATTGCTTTAGCTATTCTGGGTTTCTTATTCTTCCAGATGAATTTCATAATTGCTTGCTCTATTTCTGTAAGGTATGTCATTGGGATTTTAATTGGAATTGCATTGAATCTTTATAGCACTTTTGGTAGTATGGCCATTTTGACAATATTAATTCTGCCTATCCAAGAACATGGGAGACTTTTCCATCTTCTAAAATCTTCCTCACTTTCTTTCTTCAATGTTTTGCAGTCTTCATTGTAGAGATCTTTTACCTCTTTGGTTAGATTGATACCCAAGTGTTTATTTTATTTTATTTTATTTTATTTTTTTGAGGCTATTGCAAATGAGGTTGTTTTCCTCATTTTCCTTTAAGCTGTTTCATCGGTTGCATATAAAAATGCTGTAGATTTATGCATGTTTATTTTATAGCCTACTAGTTTGCTAAATTCATTGATGAGGTGTAGAAGTTCTCAGCAGGAGGTTTTTGGATTCTCTAAATATAGAATCATGTCATCCACAAATAGTGACAGCTTAAGTTCCTCTTTTCCTATTCGTATCCCTTTAATTTCTTTGGTCTACCTAATTGCTCTGGCTAGAGTTTCAAGGACAATGTTGAGTAGAAGTGGTGAAAGAGGACATCCCTGTTTGTTTCTGTTTTTAAAGTGAATGGCTTCAGTTTTTCTCCATTAAGAATGATGTTGACCATGAGATTAGCATAAATAGCCTTTAAAATGTTCAGGTATGTTCCTACTATCCCTATTTTTTCTAGGGTTTTGAGCATGAAGGGGTGTTTGTATTGTGCTGAACGCTTTTGCTGGGTCAACTGAAATAACCATATGATTCTTATCCTTATGTCTATTGACATGATGGATTACATTTATTGATTTATAAATGTTGAACCATCCTTGCTTTCCAGGGATGAACCCTACTTGACCATGGTCCACAATTTCCTTAATATGTTTGTGGATACAGTTTGCCAATATTTTGTTAAGGATCTTTGCATCTATATTCATCAAGGATATTGGTCTAAAATTTTCTTTCCTTGATGTGTGTTTTCCTGGTTTGGGGGTGAGTGTAATATTAGCTTCATAGAATGAGTTTGGTAGGGTACCCTTCTTTTCTCTTTCCTGGAATACTTTGAGAAGTATTGGAATGAGTTCTTCTTTGAAGATCTTGTAGAACTTGGCTGAGAATCCGTCTTCTCCTTGATCTTTCTTTGATGGTAGATTTTTAATGGCTTCTTCTATTTCATTGCTTGATATTGATCTGTTTAAATTGTGTATGTACTCCTGATTCAGTTTTGGAGGAGCATATGTCTCTAGAAATTTGTCAATATCTTCAGTAGTTTCTATTTTGTTGAAATACAGATTTTCAAAGCATCTTCTCATTATGTTCTATATCTCAGTGGTGTCTGTATCATGTATTTTACTAATTTGAGTCTTCTCTCTCCTTCTTTTTGTTAGCGTGGCTAAGGGTTTGTCTATTTTGTTTGCTTTCTCTAAGAACCAACTTTTTGTTTTGTCAATTATTTGAATTGTTTCTTTTGTTTCAATTTCATTGATTCCGGCTCTGATTTTAATTATTTCATTTCTTCTACTACTTTTGCTGCTATTCTGTTCTTCTTTTTCTAGGTCTTTGAGGTGTAATGTTAGATCATTTAGTTGTTGACTTTTCATTCTTTTCTGGAATGTGCTCCATGCAATGAATTTTCCTCTTAGTACTGTTTTCATAGTGTCCCAGACATTTTGATATGTTGTATCATCGTTCTCATTGACCTCTAAGAATTCTTTTATCTCCTCCCTGATTTTTTTGTTATCCATGTTTTATTCAATAGCTTATTATTTAGTCTCCAGGTTCTGGAGAAATTTCTCTTATTTATTTTGTCATTGATTTCTACTCTCAGTCCATTATGATCTGGTAGAAGACAAGGCAGCATCTCTAATTTTTTGCATTTCCTAAGGGCTGCTTTGTGGCATAACATATGGTCTATTTTCAAGAAGGTTCCATGTGCTGGTGAGAAGAAAGTGAATTCACTCTTTGATGGATGGAATATTCTATATATGTCTATTAAGTCTAGGTTATTGATTGTGTTATTGGTTTCTATGATTTCTTAGGTTGGTTTTTTTGGGAAGATCTATCTGGTGACAGTGGTGCATTAAAGTCACCCATGATTATTTTGTTGTGGTCTATGTGACTCCTGAAACTGAGAAGGATTTGTTGATGTAGAGGGATGCACCATTGTTTGGGGCATAAATATTTACTATCCTTATGTCTTCCTAATTTATGATTCCTTTAAGCAGTATGAAATGTCCTTCTTTATCCCTTCTATCTTTGGCTTGAAGTCCACTTTATCTGATATAAGGATGGAAACCCCCGCTATTTTACTGAGTCCTTGTGTGTGCTAGGTTTTTTCCCATCCTTTCACCTTTAGTCTGTGGATGTCTTTTTCTATGAGATGAGGCTCTTTCAGGCAGCATATTGTTGGATCTTTCTTTTAAATCCATTCTGTTAGGCTATATCTTTTGATTGATGAGTTTTGGCCATTAACGTTCAGGGTTTTTATTGAGATATGATTTGTAATCCCAGTCATTTGGCTTATTTTTGGTTTTTAAGTTGGCTTAGCTTCTCCTTTGAGTGGTTTTACTCTAAGGTAGTTCCTCCCTTTGCTGATCTGCATTGTTGTTTTTCGTTTCCTTCTCATGGAAAATTTTGTTGAGAACATTCTGTAGTGCAGGGTTTCTATTTGTAAATTCTTTTGACTTTTGTTATCATGGAAGGATTTTATTTTATCTTCAAATCTGAAGTTTAGTTTTGCTGGGTATAGGATTCTTGGTTGGCAACCATGTTGTTTTAGAGCTTGAAATATGCTGTTCCAGGCCCTTCTAGCATTTAGACTGGGTTGAGAAGTTGGCTCCTATCTGTATTGGTCTACCCCTGTATGTAATCAGATGCTTTTCTCTCATGGCCTTAAAAATTCTGTTTTTGAATGTTAGGCATTTTCATTATAATGTGCCTTGGTGTGGATCTGTTGTGATTTTGTGCCTTTGGTATTCTGTAAGCCTCTCATATTTGATTTTCCATTTCATTCTACAGGTTTTGGAAATTTTCAGATATTATTTCATTGAATAGGTTGTTCATTTCTTTGGTTTGTTTCTCTGTGCTTTCCTCTATCCCAATAATTCTTAAATTTGGTCTTCCAAGTGGTCTAGTCTGTTGGTTATGCTTTCCACTGACTTTTTTATTTCATTTATTTTTTCCTTTCTTTCAACGATTTCCCTTTTTTTTTTTTTTTTTGAGAATCTCCATCTCTTTGAGGAAATGATCTATAGCTTCCTACAGGTGCTCTTTAAGCTTATTGATATTATCACTTATTGTCTGAATTTGCTCTCTTATCTCATCCTTTGCTTCATGAATCATCTTAATCATGTATAATCTGAAGTCTTTTTCTGACATTTCTTCTAACATACTGTCATTGGATTCTATTAATAGAGAATCTAGATTTGTTTGAATCATTTTCTTCCCTTGTTTTCTCATGTTGTTCATGTATCTTTCCCTCTAGCAGTGCAGATCTGGGGTATTTCAGATTTCCCCCTTTAGGCTTATAGTGGCCCTATTGGTTTCCAAAACCCTTTCTTTAAGGGGAGGTCAATATTAGCAGTGCCCAAATCATAAACTATGCAATCCTAGACCAAATAGCCCCTATGGGGACAATAACAAAATTGTCCAAGTAAACAGAATGAGTTCAAATATTATCTTCGGTAAAACAAACAGGTTTGCAATAAGGTCTGCAGTTTCTAATGGATGCAGAGGGATGTATAATGTGGCTGTTAATGGGATAAGAAAAGAATATACAGAAATTCTAGAAAATAGAAAGTGTGAGAATGTAATCAAAGGAATTGGCTATTAGCGTGCAAAAAAGGGAGAAAAAGACTTTGAGGGAACTGGTAAATGAAAGGAAAAAGAGAGCAAGAAAAGAAATAAAATCTTAAATTTTTTAAAAAGGAGAAAAAAGAAAATCTACAGTATAACAGTCATATACTAATGAAACCTCCCAGTGTTCAGTAGCCTGATGCATGAGAGGTACCTGACAATGAGCTTCAAGCCTCCAGGAGGTGTCTCAGGATGGGTTTTGCCCCACCCAAAAACCAGAGATACGGCTTCCAGGGGTCAGCTGGAGGTCTTGGATGTGGGATGCAGTTGGTCAGGCAGGGTTCTTGGAGGTCCAGTGTGTTTGGTGTGCTTGTGGAATCCTGGATGCCAGGTGCAATCAGTCAGTCTGGGGTCCCGGTGATAGGGCACAGTCAGTCGGTCTGGAATTCCTGGCGGCAGGGAGCAGTCCCAGAGGTAGGGAGTGATTGGTCAGGCTGAGTTATCCTGGAGACGGGGCTCAGTCATTCTGGCCAGGGGTCCTATGGGGCCTGGCTGTTGTCTCAAAATGGCAGCAGCCTTGTGTAATCAAACCTGCAGGTACTGTAACAGTGAACTTCCAGGCAACAGCAGGCAGATGGTGCTCCACTGGCAGTCAGAGATCAGTTTCCTGACTGTTGTCGGACGATCGGGAGGTCAACCTCATGTGTTGGGTGATGGATTGGTGTAAGGCAGGCAATGGACAGGCAAGAGGCAGGCAAATGGTGGATGATAGGTGCCTGGCAGTGAGCAATCTGAAATAAGTGTAATTTTAATAGGCACCTTTGCAGATGAAAAATATCAAAAAAGGTTGCTCAATTAAAATAGGTGTTACTATTTTTCTTAATGTTCTTTAATGTGGGAAACAAGAAGTCAGGTATCCTTTCATTACAGAATTTCTGATTTTGCAATTGTTGTATTATGATGCAGTACTTATGAAAATTACTCAAGTAGTGAAATGTATACCAAGGTAGTATTGAAAATTTGTGCTTTTCTCATCCTCAGTCCCATAATTTCCTCTGCTTGATGCTGTCACTCTTATTCCTCAATTGCATTCATTCAGTGATAATTTATGCATATGTAGCCATATGTATTTTTCTCCCCAAATCTTTGACTCTGTACATATGGTAGCATAGTATTACTTTGGAAGCTTGCCCTGGTGTACTTGTCTTTTTTCATTTAATGTATCTGAGAGATTAGTTCACATATAAGCACATGTGAATGTATCTTTTCATACCCTGCATACATAAGAGATAAGCTTTTTTATAGCCATTTGCTATAGTGTATTGGCATTGTAGCATGAGAGTATCATGAATCTTAGATCTGATTCAAATCCTGGCTCTGTTGATTTTTGTGACCTTGGCCAAACTATGTAACTTGTCTCTTTCAGTAAATCAACAGTAAGTGTGGGAAGGGAAGAAAAGAAATTCATTGGATTATATAAAGGGGAATAAAAGGAAGAGATGAGGAATGGAAATATGAAAGAGTAGGATGAATTAGACATAACTTTCAAAATGCCCTCTACTATCATGTATATCTAACAAGAACAAGTTTAAAATGTATTGCTTAAGAGAGTTTTAGAGATGAGTTCTGGTGATAGTTATACAACAGTTCAAATGCACTCACTATCAGCAAACTATGCACTTAAGATGGATAAATTGGTGATTTTTTTACAACAATAAATTGAAAAATTCTATTGCTTAATAAATTATACTTGATAAAGTTCATGCAGTTTTAACTACATGTCAGAAACATTCTGAGCATTTTATATCTTATCATTCAATTCACCTAATCCTCTCAAGAACCTTATTAAATAAATAATAATTATAATTTTACAAGTGAGAAAACTGCTGTATATTATAAAATTTGCCCAGGGTTGCCTTTCTGTTAAGTAGGAGACTAGAATTGAAGCCCAAGTTATTTAGCTTCGTAGCTCATGCTGTCTACCAATAGTGTAACATATATACATTGTCCAACATTTAATCTATATTTATATTTAGATAGAAGGTACTCTGGAAATCGGGTGGCTAATGTTCTCAATTGCAACTTTGTAACTATGGCACATTGTGACTCTGAGGAAAGTAACTTCTCTGATTTTCATAATTTCAGCTATAAATTAAGGGAGATTGTATAAAGCTTATTTTTACCTTCACTTCTGATTATAAATGTTCCTGATGCATATGAGGTTCTGAGGTTGCATAACATTCAGTAGTCTCAAGTAACCTACAGAGTCTCATTCCACAAATACTATGTGAATGAGAATGGATAAATTAATTGTTCTTAAACTTCATTCAGAAAAGTTGTTTTCCAATTTTTTTGGTACCAAAGATTATACCCAGCAGTGCTTAACCACTTAGCCACACCCAAAGCCCTTTTATAAATTTTATGTTGACACTGGTCTTACTGAGTTGTATAGAACCTCAGTGAGTCATTGAGGCTGGCTTTGTACTCAAGATTCTCCTGCCCTAGCCTCCTGATATTTTACAGATATTAAATGTGGTATTAAAATGTCACTGTTTAGTGTGGTAATAGTTGCATAAACCTTCTAGTTTGAAGTTTACAAGATGTTGTTAGACTTCATTGGAGATAAGGTAGCAAATATTGTTCCTTAAAATTTTATAGGAAAAGAGAAATTACTTTTATTATATGGTGTGGAATGTAGTTTAATATAATCTTTCATATAAAGGAATTTTTTCTGTGTGTAAGGTATGCTTGCAGTACAGAAGTGGCAGGCAACCTGCCCAAGTGGACTTTGCATTTCAGTGGGAAAGCAGACTGTCAATAGCCAAACAATTGAGAGGATAAAAATTGATAGAGATTGATAACTGCTGGGACAGACAACATTCTGTGATAGAGAATAATTGATGAGGTCAACTTTTGATAGAGTCCTTTGAAGAGGCCTCTCAGAGAAGGTGACATTTTAAGTAAAAACTGGTAGAGGGACTAGAAGTAAATCAATGCTGAGTGGAACAAGGGCAGAGGTGCAGGTGGGAGAATTAGTGGCATTCCCAACAAGTGTGGAAAGTCAAATCATGACCCCTGTGTGGTTCACATTCTAATCCCTGGAACTGGTGACTGTGACTGTGACGTTCAGTCACAAAGAGACTACAGATATGACCCAGTTGATTTTTGAGATGGAAAAATTATCTGGATTACCTGGGTGGAATCCAAATGCAATCTCAAGTGCTTTTATAGAGGAGCCAGAGTGAGTTCTAACTACAGAAGAGAAGGTGACCACATAGTAGAAACAATTGGGAAAAATGTTGCATATACCCTTGGTCTTGAAGATGGAGGGAGAAAGCCACAAGCCAGGGAATGCAGGGAGTACAGCTCTGCTAACACCTTGACTGTAACTCCTTTATGTTAATACTGTGGACTCCTGGCCTCCAGTACTGCAGGAGAATTTATTTCTGTACTTTTCTGGCTGTAGTGGCAAACACTTGTAATCTCAGCTCCTGGGAGACTGAGGTAGGAAGATTCCAAATTCAAGGTCAGTCTGGGCAATTTATCAATGCCCCAACTCAACAAAAATAGAAAAGGGCTGGGAGTGTAGTGCTATGATTTGGATGTGATGTGTCCCCCAAAAGCTCATGTGTGTAACAATTCAAATGGTTTAGAGAAGAAATGATTGTGTTACAAGAGCCTTAACCCAAGCAGTGAATTAATCCCCTGATAGGTTAACTACATGGTAACTGAAGGTGGGTAGGATATGGCTAGAAGAGGTAGGTCATGGGGGGGGCATGACTTTGGGGTATACATTTGGTGAACTGAACTTAGTCTCTCTCTGCTTCCTGGTCATCATGTGAGCTGCTTCCCTCTGCTACACTCTTCTGCCATGTTTAGCCTCATTTCAAGCCCCAAGGAATGGACCTGGCTTTCTGTGGACTGAGACCTCTGAAACCATGAACCCTCAAATGAACTTTCCTCCACTACAGTCATTTCTGTTAGTTATTTTTGTCACATTAGAAAAAAAAAACTCACTAAAACTAATGTGCCTTTGTAGTGAAGAGCTTGTGCTAAGTCCTGTGTTCAGTACATACTACCCTCAAAAAAAAAAAAAAAAAAGACTGTAATCTTGTGGCATAAATTTCTTGTACTTTGTTATATCAGCAGGAGAAAACAAATGTGGATTTTGGTACATGGAAGTGTGGTGCTTCTATAACAGGTAAAATGTTTTAAGTGGCTTTGCAAATGGTCAAAAGGGAGAGGTGTGAATAATTTTTTAGGGACATGACTGAAAAAATCCTTGGATGCTTTGAAGAGACTGGGTAAAAATACACATGTTAAAGCTCAGCTGGTGTTCTCAGAGGGAAGGAGAGCTTGTTACTGGAACCTGGGGTAAAATTTCCTTATTATAAAGTGGCAGAAAATTTAGCTGAATTGTGTCCTACAAGTTTCATGAAAATTAAATCTTATAAATGATGAACTTGGATATTGAACTGAGATTTCCAAATGAAGTATTGAAGGTATTGGGCAGATTATTTCTGCCCCTTGTGGTAAAGTAAGAAGTTCTGCCTCTGAACTGCAGGTTCAGCCTCACTCCTGAGAGTCCTTTCTGGCAGACAGTGCCTACGGACCATATTTTGAGTAGCAAACTTGTAGACTTGTTTATTGATTAGTGCCAGGAGCATGTCACACACGAGTTTGGATTTGTTCATCAGCCTTCTAAATGTTTGCCACTGGCAATGAATTCATTGATCTAAAAACAAGTATCTGAACTATGCATACTCATTATTTATTTTTATTTATTTATTTATTTATTGCAGTACTGGTGACCAAACCAGGGCCTTGTGCTTGCAAGGCAAGCACTCTACCAACTGAGCTATCTCCTCAGCCCCATTCTTTTATGAATGATTCAGAATCCTTCTTTGTTGGATGAATGATGTCCCTCCAAACTTTACAAAAACTTGAGATCTGTGACTGTGAATTCACTTGGATATAGGGTCATTCAAAATGTAACACAGTAGAATGAAGTCATATAATTAGGATAGACTCTAACCCAGTGACTTGTGTTCTTACACATGATAGGAATTTGGATGCAGGGACATGTAGGGTGAGGGTCTTGTGTAGATGGAAGTAGAGATTGAAGTGATGCTTCCATAAGCCAATGACCACCAAGCATTGTCAGCACCCACCTGAAAACAGGACACAGACATGGAAAGTCCATCCCTCTGAGTCTCTCAGAAGACTTGATTAAGGCAACTTTATCAAGGCCTTCTGCTTTTCTGAGCTGTGGGACTAAATATCTTGTTTTAAGCCTCCCCCTTTTTGGTATTTTGTTACAGCAGCCCCCATGGAATTGATAAATGTCTTGATAAATAAGGGTTTAAATAATGCTTTTAACAAATTGATTTTTAAAAGTCCATCAGAAAATGCTACTTTCTCACATAGCCAGCATCTATTGTGACTGTTTTCCAAATTTGGAGTTTTAGGAACTGGGTTAAGTACCATAGCTTCTTGGGTAATTTTTTTCTTTTTTTCTGTTTTGTACAGGGGATTGAACCAGGGGGTCCTTAACCACTGAGCAACATCCCCACCAGCTCTTTTTATATTTTGAGACAGCATATTGCTAAGTTGCTTAGGGCCTTGCTAAATTGTTGAGGGTGACATTGAGATCATGATCCTCCTGCCTCAGCCTCCCAAGCCTCTGAGATTATAGGCATGTGTCATTGTGCCTGGCTCCTTGGGTAACTCTTGAGCCCTTTGTCCCTCTTGTACAGATCAGATTTAGATTGATGTTAAAATACCTTGGACACAGTCAAACATAATATCAAACAAAGAAGGGACAAGAAAGAACTGTAAAGATAGTAGTATGAATTAGTATTGCCACATTTGCCATTTGTTTCTTTCCCTATAACACTTGTCCTTCACTGACCAGGGAAATACTAGATAGACACTTATAAGTCAGTTCTTCAAAGTGACTTTTGTATCATTCTTTTCCTCTGAGCTGTCAGCCACATATGACCTTTTTTCTGTTGTGTAGTACTGAGGTATGCACCTTCAATGTAAGAAGTTAATTTCTAGCAGTGCTGAAAGTAAAGGATGCCTCACTTTGTGGAATGAATTTGGTCCTGGAAAATTTGTATTAAAGTAAGTTCAAAAGTGAAATAATGCTTTTTCTTTTAAGTTTTCTACTGTAGGGTAAAAGATTTCTTAAAGAAAGAGGTGCACTCAAAATGTTTTAAAATTACAGTGTTTATGTACATATCTGTAACTTGAACAAATGAAATATTTATAATGTTATTCACATAACCATGATAGAAAAATCTATACACTACCTAAGGTTAAATTTAACAAAAAACATGCAAGACCTTTACTGAGACAAGGAGAAAGATAAATGCATTCTTGTACCAAATTCATGCTATAAAGCATCAATTTTGTAAAGATGACTTTTGTCCTCATATTAATTCACAAATTTACTTCCAATAATTACTGAACACTTAAAAGATTTTTGACTGCAGACATTTTCAAACTTGACAAAAGTAAAGAGAATAATATAATTCACCCTAGGTACTTATTATCCAGCTTTGAAATTAATATTTTGGTAGTCTTGTTACAGTTCCACAGATTTACTAGAGATGTTTTTTCTTGTCTTCCTGGAGAATTTTAAAACAGGACTAGAGATCATCATGTCTTACTGAAGCAAACTGTAACTGCTTCAGTTTGAAACTCTAACTAGTAAGTAATAATAATTTTAAACATAACTACTAATCCATTTTAATGCTTAAAGGAATTTGTAGGAATTCTTTTAATGTCATCTATTTTTCTATCTGTGTTCAGATTTCTACGGTTGACTCCCAAGATAGGTTTTTACAGTAAATTTATTTGAATCGGGTTGTAAACATGGTGTCACTATTTTACTATATTTTTTTGTTCTATCTCTTAAGCCTCTTTTATTGTCTACTGGCCTCCCTTTTTAATTCATGCAGTTGAATTGTGAAATTTCTGTTTATGTGTTCAAATGGAATGAACATGTTCCCTGTTTATAAAATTTCTACCTGAAGGTTTGACCTTTGCTAGTGATTGTTAATCTGAATCATTTCTTTAGGGGTTATAAAATAGTGCATCTCTCACTATATATTTCCTTATGCTTTTATTAGCTATGATTCTTTATAGAATTGTCTCTATCAGTTAGATAATTACTCTGAGATGGTTTCTATTAGGAGGACAGGATAAATGTTCTGGTTTCTTTTTCTTTTTTTTTTTTTTTTTTTTCTTTACCAATTTTCAGAGTAATGAACTACTTGGTTATCCATAGCTGCATGAAAATTACCCCAAAGTTCAAAGGGCACAGAACAACAGCAGTTTTATTATATACATCATGACTTGATAGGTCAAGAATTTTGGAGGGCTTGAGTAGGCAATTCTGTTCTATGTGACAAGTTGATTGGAAGGTCTGGTGCTTTAGTGAGATGAGTTAGAAGGAGAATTACCTGGGACCATCCATCAGCGAGCTTATCCATGCAGAATCCAGCATCGTGGTCCCATGGTAGTTGGGCTTTTCCTATGGCAGCTCAGAATTCCCCAAGAGAATATTCCAGGAGCCCCAGGTATAAGCTACAAGGCTTCTTATGCCTAGTCTTGAAATCTCAGAGTATCACTTCTATTTCATTATTTTGTCCAGATAAGTCACTAAGGCCAGTCTGGATTTCAGTAGAGGAGTTGGAAAGGCTTCACAGCCATCTTTATCATAATATTATAGCAGAGCCCACTGTTGACCAATAATTTTTAAAATATATCATCAACTTATGAATTTTCAAATATTTGTAGCAATATTTCATATATTTGTAGTAATTTTCATATATATGTAGTAATTCTCATATCTACATAGTGTAAAATGCATCATATAAATATATAAGTTAGTAATTTAATTTAATTTAGTCTAATCACCCACCCCATAACCCCATACTGGGGATTGAACCCAGAGGCACTCTAAAACTGAGATGCATCCCTAGGACCTCTTTTATTTTGAGATGGGGTCTCACTAAGTTGACCAAACTGAACTTGATCTTGTGATCCTCCTACCTTAGTCTTCCAAGTAGCTGGAACTATAGATGGTGCCCAGCATAGTCTATTTTCTGTCTCCATAAATTTTACTGTTCTAGATATTTCTTATGAATGGCATCATATATGTTTTTGTGTCTGGTTTATTTAATTTCATTTTTCATAACACTTGCAATAATTATGCATATTGTAGCATGTATTAAAGCTTCATTTCTGACTAATATTCAGTTGTATGGCATCCCACATTTCATATCTATGCTTACCTTTTCATGGACACTTGGTTTCCCACCTTTGCTATTATGAATAATGCTGTTTATATCCTGTCTTCAGTTCCTTTGGCATGTACCCAGGGGTGACACTGCTTGGTCATATGCAAATGCTGTGTTTGTTCTATGAGGAACTATCAACTATTTTCCTTAGTGAGTTGCACCACAATGTTCCTACATAAAAAGTAATCGGGTTCTACTTTTTCCTCATACTTGACAACACTTAGTTTCCTTTTATTTAGTGTAGCCATTCTAGCAGATATTCAGTGGTAGTACAAACACTTAAGGGAATGAGAGGACACAGTCCACAAAAATCAGGAATGAAAGGGATAATCACTATCTGAATGCATCTATGAGAAGCAGAGAAACTGAATGAGCAATTAAAATATTTTCCCACCCTGAAGAGTGCAGGCCCATATAGTTTTATTGGTGAATTTTTATCAAATATTCAAAGAAATACTTTTAATACTTGACAAATTCTTCTAGGAAGTAGGAGGGGCATGGAATACTACCCAACTAATTCTAAGAGCAAATCCAGACAAATTATTACAAGGAAGGAAAACAACAAACCAATATCCTTCACAAAAACAGGCACAAAAAATCCTGAAACAATATGAACACATCAAATCCATGAACATATATTTTTAAAAGTTATATGCCATAATCAGTAGAAATAACCCCAGGAATCCAAGTTGTGTAACAGCTGAAAATCAATTACTGTAAATATAGCATGTTGACAGAAGAAAGTATAAACCACATTGAAAATCTTGATAGGTATGTAAAAGCATTACTGAGGCTGGCTTTGAACTTGCAATTCTGCCTCAGCCTCCCCAGCTACTGACATTACAGGTGTGCACCACTGTGCCAACTTCAACTACATTTAAAGTGTTGTTTCTTCTGTTGGTCAGACCATCAGTAAGCTGCCCTGCCTTCTTCAGGTGTCTGTACCTGCAGTAACTCTCTGATCTCCCCTAATGGTTTTGCATTTATTCTCTTGACTTGTGAAACTCTGTTCAATCAGAATCCAGAAGGATAAGAGTGAGGGTTTGAGGAAGTGTGGTTTGTTTCTTGTTGGCATTCACATTCCCTTGGTTACTGCTGATTTGTAGCTTGCTTTGAAAGGGTGATTATTTGGAGGTCACTGCTATTATGAAATAATTATTAATCATTTTTAATTGAATTATAAAAACCATATTTTTCTTTATTGACTATTTAAATCATATTCCACTAAAATTTTTTTTATCAATTATTTTTTGTTGAATTATAATTTACATATAATAAAATGGACAGATTTTAACTATAACCTTCTGAGATTTTTAGTGCACTGCACTTAAAATGTAAAACATTACAATAATCTCAGAAAATTCCTCAAGTCACTTTAAATTAGGCCCTCCCCTCCATCAGGCATACACTGATCCAATAGACAGCTATTCCAGTAGGCTAGTACTTTCTGTTTGAAACATCATAACAAATGGAATCCTACCCTATTCTTTAATTTCTGACTGTAATATATTATGTCATGCTGTATTTTGACCTCTACTTAAGTATCATCACTATACTTTCTTAATATTTAGAAGGAGCCAGAACCAAGTCCTCGGCTCTGCACTTTTTCCTAGGCACTTGCTGATTTCCATTCCTGTAAAATATTCCTGAGAGCAAGGAGGATGTCAGTGTGACTACTTTAAATGTTACATTGAGCGGTTTGTATTTTTTTCCATATATGTGGATTTTCCACTGTAGCATCACAGTACTTGGGGCTTGTGAAGTGTAATAAACCAGATTTGTCATACACACACACAAAAGTAGCTTTCCCTCCTTGGATACTTACCAAGTGACTCCAGCAAGTCACAGGCTATTCTAAACAACTTGTCAACTCTGAACCCTGGAATTGGGAGAATATGTGGGTGGAATTTACTAGACATTGATCTTTTGAGGTACTTCCCTTAAGATCAAATTCTCCAGAGAAGATTCTATTGGTTTCATTGATTTCCTTCCTCAAGAATGGCAGCCTGAGAGCCAGTGATCAGATGTCATGGTGGGGTGCACCTGCCTGATCGGTAGCATCCTGGCCACAGCTTGCTCAGAACTCCCTTTCCAGAGGTGGCCTGTGGTGCATGTCCAGAGGGGAGAGAGTGTGCTTGGGGTTGTGCCTGGGGGAAGTAATCCCCACAGAGATTGTTAACCCCCTTTTAGGCAGTTTTCTTTTTTGGCCCTCTTCACTTCTTTCTGGGTAGGTCCACCAGGCTTTACATTCTCCAAGTGAGATTTCACTTGATGAATCAAATCTACTGTTGGTTCTCCTCCCTGCCAACTTTGGGCTTACTATGACAGTAATTGTAACAATTTTCTCAATGCTGGGATATTTTCCAGCTATCATTTTGTGTTTTCTTGTACTTCTTTTGCCTTTGAATGAAAACCCTTTCTAAAAAACAGTCAATACACTTCATTAATAAGGTTTCCTTCTGTTAACTCTGAAGCAGGTTCAGAAATACTGGATATCTACATTTGCTGTTAATCAGTGTCATTTTGACTCTAAATATATTCTTATTGTCCTGTCAGCAAATTATTCTCCCTCATTCCAGGATAGTTCACTGTTGACTGAAATGATGATGATGCTAGCCTGTGAAGTACCTTGGATGCTATGCTAAGAGATTTGCATTTATTCCTTTAAGTGTGGAATTGACTGAGTCTGCATGGCCTCCTCATGTCAGTCTGCTCAGCTGCTCAGCTCAAAAATTCTTTAGAACAAAGGTTTAAGAGATTCACTGTCCACAAGAAAGCCATGTCTTAGAAAAGGGCAAAGGTCCTAAGAGAAGATTACTTTCATAGTTGGGTAATGTTTTGAAGAATAGAGGGTGAAAGAGAGAGAGACTCCCACCCCATCAAAAGCACATGTGTAGTACAATTTGATTTTGGGGTTGTGATGCAAGAGGCAGGAGAATCAGCTTGAGATCTTCTTGATTTTTTGTTGTTGATGTTGTTTGGTTTTTCCTCTTCTTGTCTGTGTCCCAAATTGGTAACATCTGCCACTGCCCACTCACTAACTGCTTTGGCTCAACTCACAAAAAATGACTTCTTGCTTTGTTGTGTGTTGAGTGTACCCTACCACCATTATTCAGACAAGAGAAGCCAAGGGAGAGGTTTCTGAGTATGTCATCTCATATTCCTTAAGATAATCATACAGGGCTGATCTGAAGGACTCAGGTGCTATGCCAGTGGGGCATGGAGAAGAGGTAGGCAGAAATTCCTAGTGCACATCAAGATGGTGATTTATATGCATGGTCAACCCAGTCTTTTTCTAGGAGATTGAAATCTCAGAAGACCAATGGTCATTGACATTGTAGAAAGAAATTATAAGTACCCTAGCGAAGAAAGGACCTTAAATATATATGGAATGGTATTCCTTGGAACAACAGCTAGTTTCTGTGGAATATTGGTAAACTTCATTTCAGATACTACTTTAGGTTATGTATGCTTTGAAGACATGCATCATTGACTGCACTTTCATTTTTATGCACTGTAGTTGCTTACAATTTCCTTGTAACTGATGCTTTGTATTCAGGTAGTATAAGCAAAAACAAGGAAAATTGCATTCTGAAACGTTCACTGGTTGGCATAGCGGGTGGTATTTTATATCCCCAATCCATTGTCTTTTTCTATAAATGGATGTCTGGCACACAAGTGTTACACTGTTCCACTGCCACTGAAAGGAAGAGTTTTATTACATTGGTTACTGCTTTGTCAAATAGAAATAAAGGTAATGGCAGTTGCCCTGGTCTTTCAAATAGCATTTGGAATACTGGTATATAGCACTATGGAATACTTGAGAAAAACTGTGCAAGAAAATTCAGTGTATGCTAACTTAGCAAGAGTGAACATTTTAATGCATTGCTGAAAGAGTGAAAATACTATTTTTCTCCCATTTGCCAAGTATGTAGCAGATATTCAGTATTTAGTGATTCAAAAAATGTAAAAGTAAAATTCAGAAACAATAATCACACAGCAACAAGAAAAAATATTGTAAATATTTATGCTCCAAACAATGGATCATCTGCATAGATCTCCCTAGAAATGGCATTTTACATCCCAGGTCAGTGATATATACTATTCATGAGTTAGGTCCTATGGAGTAGAAATAATTTAGAACATTCTCTTACTTGTATTTACCAAAAAGTTAGAAAAATATGAATCCTTCATGTTGCTTAGGTTTTATCAATTCCTCCAAATATTTGAGATATAGGAACCCACACACATATGCACAGTTTAAAACAATTATTTTAATGTGTGTAAGGAATTTTAGTGGAGAAATGAAACCTCTATTAGGGTCCTTGTTTTACTGCCTGGAGTATCAAAAAGAGGAGTATCAAAACCTCTTGCAGCATGTTTAGATTGGACCAGCAGAATGCATCCTGACTCTGGTTTAGTGCTCAGCACAGATTGGCAGACTTGCCTGGCTGACTCACAGCAGAGACACAACTCATTTGTCTTTAGACCCCTAGCAATTGGTATAATGTAGAGTGTGTAATAGGTTCTCAGGAAAGAATCGTAGAATGAATGACTAAACGAGGAAGTTGTTGTCATGGCAGTCATCCATACCTAAGTGAGATATGGGTATGAACGAGATTAATAAGAGTTATTTCATACATTTCTATCCTCACCAACTCAATGCTTAAAGATCCCAATAGATGAATGAAGAGTGCACATTCTTAGGTGAAGAACAACAGCTGAAGACTAGCCCCAGTGTGGAGGTAAAAGAGTGCAGTCAGGAGGGCACATGCCTTACCTACTGGGCAGTTGCTATTAACATGCAGGAATGAATTCTTACTCTGAGCAGGGCACAGCTGGAATGGATCCCTATGTGTTCCCTCTTTGAAAGACCACTTTTCCCCCTGGCAGTCAAAATCATGGTCTCTGGGATAGGAATGTGCCATGTAGTTTCCCATGTTAGCAAATTAAATACAAACAACCCATCTGTCTTTTTTGCAAAACCTTTCTTTGTTGGACTGGCATTTTAGATAAGGACAGAGCTTTTGGTATTATTATGGGTGTAGAGGGGAAAGTTCCTGGTAGATTTGGACAAGGATTAGGCTTATGACTGTAAACTCCAGGGGTCTGAAAACAAGATTCTGCACATGATGTCTCAATATTCCAAACAGAAAACCTGGGATAGATAAGTTTAGAGCTATTGAGTCTGAAATCATCTGATTTTGGATTAGCACTCCTAAAATGATGAATATGCTTATGTCCAGAGATAAGCAGTGAGAAATTTCAAGGGGATAAATGCAGACACAACATGAAAGCAGAGATGCCAAGCTTTAACCTGCTTCAGAGAAGCAGGCATCTACAGGCTTAAGAGAAGTGTCACTACTTTCAGCAAAGGCAGCTTCTCTAAGGCTCAATTATGCATTTCTTAGTATCTCATTGTAGATAGAATTTGCATTTCTCTAATTACTAATGCTTTTTTCATCTTTTCATGTGTTTATTTACCATCTGTATTTTTAAATGCCTTTTAACTATTTTATATTCACTTTCTAAATATTGGTTTGTTGTGTTGTAGCTTTGTTATTGTGGCAAATACGGAAAATGTTACCTTAAAGGAAGAAAGATTTATTTGGTTTATGTTTCCAGCAGACTCAGACCATTGTTGGCTGTCTCCATTGCTTTATACCAGGAATGAGGCAGATCAGCATGGTAGAAGAATGTGGCAGAGGCAAGCTGCTCAGCTTATGGCAACTGGTAAGCAGAGAGCAAAGGAGGGGCTAGGGGCAAGATATACCCTCCCTATATACACCCCAGTGACTATCTTCTTCCAACTAGGCACTACTGCCTACAGTTTTCATCAACTCTCAATAATACTGTCAGATTAGGATTATTTAAAATGATTAACCCACTGAGGAGGGTAGGGCCCTCATGATCCAGTGATTTTTCCCAACAACCACCCACTGCCTTATCAACAAACACAAAGTCCTTGAGGGACCTTCTAGGACCTACCATAATATTTGTCTTCTTATTGAGGTGTACAATTTCTTTTTACATTCTAGGCACAGGCATTTTGTCTGACACAGGTGTTTACAAACTATTTTCCTACCCTGTGGCTTGTCCTTTCCTTATTTTTCTTTTAAATGCAGATGTTTTTAATGTTGCAGGTTTTTTCTTTTGTAGTTCATGCTTTTGTATTGTGCATGAGTAATCCACCCCTCAAAGTCCTGTTGATATTCATCTGTGTTTTCTTTTAGGAGATTTATAGTGCTAACACTTACATTTCAATCTGTGACATGATTTGATAATTTGACTTAGGTTGTGAGGTAAAGTTTGAGGATAATGGGGCTAGAGACGTGGCTCTGTGGTATTTGTCTAGCATAACTGAGGCCCTAGCTTCCATGCCCAGCACTGCAGGGAAAAAAAAAAGCTTGAGGAAAATTTTTTGGGAGCACATGACTTTCCTATTTCAGCAGTGTTTGTTGGAAAGTTGACCCTTTCCCCATTGCATTGACTTATATGTGGGTCTGTGTCTGACGTTTTTTTCCTGTCCCATTGATTATCTCCCTGTCTTTACACAGAGATTACATTTTCTTATTTTCTGAGCTTAAAAAGTGATGATGAAACCAGGCAGTCCCTTTCTATAGTGGTGTTGACTCCTGTTCCTACTCAGTTCTCCAATCAGCTTTGCAGGATCTATGAGAAGCCATGTTGGTTCAGTGAATGGGGTTTCAGCAAAACTCCTAAATCAGTGTGAGGAGAGAATCTATGTTTAACCCTCATCCATGCTCTAGGCATGTGTTCACCTCATTTAGGAATTCATTTTTCTTATGCATCATTTTGTAGATGTGCTTTTGGTGTGCTGACCTTGATCAGTTTGTGTCAGAATTTTCAGTGGTTTGTCATAATATCCATAAAGTATTTCAATGATTTGTCCAATAGATCCATAGTATTTACAATTTTTTGATGCTATTGAAAAAGAAGTTATTTTAAATTGATAATATATGTTTTCTCTATTGTTTCTTCTACTTAGTTACCCATGACAGTAGAATGCCTTATGATTCATTGTATATAAATGGAGTACAACTTTGTATTTCTGATTGTACATAATGTAGAGTCACACCATTTGTGTAATGATACTTGTATATAGGGCAATGATGTTTGTCTCATTCCACCATCTTTCCTATCCCCACCACCTCCAATCCCCTCTTTTCCCTCTACAAAATGCAAAGATCCCCTGTTCTTCCATTACCCCATACCACCCATTATGTATTAGCATGCACTTATCAAAGAAAATAGTTGGCCTTTGTTTTTTTTTTTTTTTTTTTGGGTTGGGCTTATATCACTTAGCATTATATTCTCCAACTCCACCCATTTACCTAAAAATGACATAATTTTATTCTTCTTTAAATCGGAGTAATATTCTATCAAGTATATATACCACAGTATCTTTAGCCATTCATCTATTGAAGGACATCTGGGCTGGTTCCACAATCTAGCTACAGTGATTAGAGCTGCTGTAAATATTAATGTGACTGCATCACTATAGTATGCTGATTTTAAGTCCTTTAGATATAGGCCAAGGAGTGGGATAATGGGGTCAAATGTTTGTTCCATTCCAAATTTTCTAAGGAATCTCCATAGTGCTTCCCAGAGTAGCTGTACCAATTTGAAATCCCATCAGATATGTATGAGTGTACGATTTCCCCATATCCCTGTAAATGCCTACTGTTGCTTGTATTCTTTTATTTTTTTTACTTTCTTAGATTTTTAAATTTTCAGTACTTTAAATTTACTCATTTAAACTTTCTAAACAAGTTCAATTTTTTTCCTTTTTAACAAAGTATAATAAAATATGAAGTACTGTTACAGTACTTGCAGGTTTGGTTACACGTGGTTGCCACCATTTTGAGACAAGAGCCAAGCAACAGAGGCAACCTGGCTGGACTGACTGAGCCACATCTCCAATATCCCTCAGACCATTCACTCCTTGCCTCCGGGGCCCTCAAATTGACTGACTGCTCCCTGCCACCAGGACCGCCAGAACAACTGACTGCACCATATCACCAGGACCCCAGACCAACTGATTGCACCCCACCTCCAGGATCCTGCAACCACACCAAACATACCACCCCTCCAAGACCCCTGTCTAACTACTCCGCCCCAACCTCCAGGACTTCCAGCCAACCATGCCCACACCCCGAGTTGCAGCTTCTGTTTGCTAACACATTAGGAAGCTTGAGCAGCCACCTTGGATAATCTGGAAGCTGTATCTCCCATCATTAAGTGGGGCAAATCCCATCCTGAGATGCCTGCTGGAGATTTGAAACTCATTGTCAGGTACCTCTCATGCATCTGACTACTGAAGACTGGGAGGTTTAAATACTATATGACTGTTATACTGTAGATTTTCTTTTTTTCCTTATTTAACAATTTTAAGTTTTTATTTCTTTACTTTTCCTGCTTTCTTTTCCGTTTGTTTACCTGTTCCCTCAGAGTCGCTTTCTCCCTTTTGGTATGCTAACAACCAATTTCTTTTGATTATACTCTCACCTTTCTATTATCAAGAACTTCTGTATATTCTTTTCTTATCCCATTAACAGCTACATCCTACATCCATCTGCATCCTCTTTGTCCTCCATTATAAACTGCAGACCTTCTATTTGTTATTAATAAGATAAAAATTGAACTCATTCTCTTTATTATGACACCATTATTAGTGTCCTCATAGGAGCTATTTGATCTAGGAGTGCATATTGTCTGAATTGGGCACTGCTAATATTGATCTCCCCCTTAAAGAATAGGTTTAGAAAACCCATAGGGCCACTATAAGTTTATGGGGTGATCTGCACTGATAGAGGGGAAGATACATAAACGACATGAAAAAACAAGGAAAGAAAATGAACCAAACAAATCTAGATTTATATTAATAGAATCCAATGAGAGTATGGTAGAAGAATGTCAGAAAAGGACTTCAGATTAAATATGATTAAGATGATTCATGAAGCAAAGGATGAGATAAGAGAGGAAATGCAAGCAATGATTGATAATACCAATAAGCAGTTGAAAGACCAACTGCAGGAAGCAAAAGATCATTTCAACAAAGTGAAAGAGATTAACAACAGAACAAAAAAAAAAAAACATAAATCACTTGAAATGAAGGAAACAATAAACCAATAAAAAAACTCAATGGAAAGCATCACCGAAAGACTAGAACACTTGGAAGACAGATCTTCAGACAATGAAGACAAAATATTTAATTTTAAAATAAAGTGGCCCAAACAGAGAAGATGGTAAGAAAGTATGATACAGAATCTCCAAGAACTATGTGACATCATGAAAAGAGGAAATTTAGAATTATAGGGATTGAGGAATGCACAGAGATATGAACCAAAGAAATGAACAACCTATTTAATGAATAATATCAGAAACAATTTCCCAAGCCTGAAAATTGAAATGGAAAATCAATTACAAGAGAACCTACAGAACACAAAATGCACAAAATCACAACAGATCCACAACAAGGCAGGTATAATGAAAATGCCTAACATTCAAAATAAAGATAGGATTTTGAAGGCCATGAGAGAAGAAGCAATCAGATTACATATAAGGGGAAACCAATACAGATATTAGCAGACTTCTCAACCCAGACTCTAAAAGCTAGAAGGGCCTGAAACAACATATTTCAAGCTCTGAAAGAACATCGTTGCCAACAAGAATCCTATACCCAGCAAAACTAACCTTCAGATTTGAAGATGAAAGAAAATCCTTCCATGATAAATGAAAGATAAAAAAATTACAAATGAGAGGAACCATCCTAAAGGAATTGTCAAATAAAGGAAGAACCAAGTCATCTCAAATAAATAAATAAATAAATAATATAAATAAATAAATAAAATGAACCAAATGACCGGGAATACTAATCATATCTCAATAATAACCCTGAATATTAATGGCCTGAACTCATCAATCAAAAGACATAGACTGGCAGATTGGATCAAAAAGAAAGATCCAACAATATGTTGCCTGCAAGAGACTCACCTCGTAGAAAGAGATACACATAGACTAAAGGTGAAAGGTTGGGGGAAAACATATCATGCACATGGACTCAGCAAAAAAGCTGGGGTATCCATCCTCATTACAGATAAGGTGGACTTCAAGTCAAAACTAGTCAAAAGGGATAAAGAAGGACATTACATACTGCTTAAGGGAACCATAAATCAGCAAGACATAACAATCATAAACATCTATGCCCCAAAAAGTGGCTCATCCATGTATGTCAAACAAATCCTTCTCAATTTCAGAAAACCAATAGACCATAACACAATAACTAGGTGATTTTAACACGCCTCTCTCACCACTGGCAGATCTTCCAAACAAAAATTGAACAAAGAAACCATAGATCTCAATAACACAATCAATAATTTAGACTTAACGGACATTTAGAATATACCATCCAACCAAGAGCGAATACACTTTCTTCTCAGCAGCACATGGATCCTTCTCTAAAATAGACCATATATTATGCCACAAAGCTAATGTAAGCAAATACAAGAAGATAGAGACACTACCTTGTATTCTATCAGATCATAATGGTTTGAAGTTAGAAATAATGAAAGAGTAAAACAGAAGCTACTCCAACACCTGGAGATTAAACAATATGCTATTCATGATGATGGATAACAGAAGATATTAGGAAGGAAATTAAAAAATTCCTAGAGGTAAATGAGAACAAAGAAACATCATATCAAAATCTTTGGGACACTATGAAAGCAGTACTTAGAGGAAAATTTATTTCATGGAGCGCATTCAATAAAAGAAGTAAAAATCAACAAATAAACACCTAACACTTGAGCTCAAAGCCCTAGAAAAGAAGAACAGACCAACACCAAAAGTAGTAGAAGACAGGAAATAGTTAAACTCAGAGCTGAAATCAACGAAATTGAAACAAAGAACTATACAAAAAATTGACAAAATAAATAGTTGGTTATTTGAAAAAATAAACAAATTGATAAACCCTTAGCCACTCTAACAAAGAGAAGATGAGAGAAAACCCAAATCACCAAAATTCGGAATGAACAAGGAAATATCACAACAGACACGATTGAAATACAAAACAAAATTAGAAGCTATTTGAAAATCTATATTCTAACCAAATAGAAAATTCGAAGACATCAACAGGTTTCTAGAGACATAGAATTGCCTAAATTGAGCGAGGAGGACATACAAAATTTAAATAGATCAATTTCAAGTAATGAAGTAGAAGAGGTCATCAAAGCCTACCAACAAAGAAAAGTCCAGGACCAGATGGGTTCTCAGCTGAGTTCTACAAAATCTTTAAAGAAGAGCTCATTCCAATACTCC
>NW_027632404.1:1204031-1336070 GCF_902686455.1 Sciurus vulgaris
GGGCAGTTCTAGCTGGCTGAAAGGCTTTGGCCAGTATTTGGTATTTTAATTTTTGTTTTTTTTCTTCCCTTCTGTTATAAACCTTGAATGCCACTGCTAGAACCTGTGGCTATGGGGTACGGAGTCCCCTATCCAACTGCCTCAATTTAACCTTTATGTCAGGGTAACTTTGGGAAAAGTAATAAGTCATAAGTAGCTGCCGTTCCTCTGGGTCTCAGTATTGTGGTTAGTGTACCTGAGCATGGCCTCTGTGAGGTGACTTAGAAATGCTGATAGGCTTTCATCTCTGTCCTGTGTTACTTCCTGAGGTTTGTCATAGTTAATGGGTGGGTTTAATAGTAGCCTTTCGTAGACCTGCAAGGATGCAGGTTTAAAACCTATTCCACTGTAGACACCCAGCCTCGGTATTATAGTTTCATAGAGGCTCCCTATCTGGTATTGCTTCAGCCCCAATGGGATGGGTTGGGGTGGATTGATGAATCTCATCTACATAATTGTGCACCAGTTCCCAAACTCTTCTGCAATCCTCAGGGGTTAGAGTGTTGGACGTGATCATGTAAATGTCATGCCAGGTAAGGTTATAAGACTGGGTAAGGTACTGAAATTCCTTAATGAAGTTAGCAGGGCTGGAGGTGAAGGAACCTAGCCACTTCTCTATTTGGGACAGATCGGACAGTGAAAAGGGGACATGGACTCTGATTACTCCCTCCGTGCCAGGCACCTCCCATAAAGGAGCTAGGACATGTGTACGAGACCGCGTGGTGGGAGGACTTGGTGGGCTGAGTGGAGGAGTGGAAGAAGAAACAGAATGAGGCAAAGGAGCGGAATGAACAGGGGCTTCTGCAGTAGGAGACCTGTAAGGAGATGATTCATCAGCTGGATCAAACTCAGAAGAGAAAAAAGGGTTAAAGGGGGGGGGGGGAGAAGCCAAGAGAACGTGTTCAGGTTTTTGAGGAGAGCAGAGACTAGGTTTAGCCCAAAAGAAAGGAAAAACATGAAGGGGAAAAGTCTCTTTCCATTCACCAGGTTACCCACATATGTACTTAATTATACCTAGTATAATTATGCATATTATTATACCTAGTATAAAGCTAGAATTTAGGGTGTCATAAATAGAACATTCTGATTTACTATCTAAAGGACAGTTTGGCTCTAATTCAAGGAACAGGTGAAGGTGTTTGAGATTGTTTAATAAACATCTCAGGAGCGAGTTTGCTGGGGTGGAAGTCCTAGATCCCATGGCAAAGACTGAGAAACACCTAAGTTAGTGATCGGGCATTCCACAACCACGTGATAGGTAATAAGAAGGGAGTACACAGGTCTGGTCGTCACACAGTACCAGTGTCTACCAGGCAATAGCCAAGAGTGTTTGAGGACCTGGCCAGGATTTCAAGCGTGATGAGAAAATAAGCCTCAAACCCTGAGAGAGACTCTCAGCACCAAAAAATCAGGACTCCACCTGGCAAATAGGACCACTATAGGGACCAACCGTAACTTTGAAAGTCATGGCTGGGGGTACCCCCCACCTCAGCAGCCTCAAGAGCCCTGGATACTCAACAGTCCCTTCTCAGGTCAGCAGAGGTGCGTTTAAGTGGTCTAGGGGACCTACCTAAGGGGAACTCACCAATTTGGAGTCCGGTGTTGTATGTAGAAAACTGGGCACCCAGGTAAATGGAAGGTGAGCCTGTATCGGCGGGCACTGGGGCATTGGATGGGGTTCCACATGCTTAGTTAGCGGAAGGACCCATCCCGGGTTTCGGCACCAGATATAAGACAGCTTGGGACCCATGGTGATTTTAGCCACTGCTGTACGATCCCGCTGAACTGCCACCCGCTCACTCGTCTCAGTTGTGGCTCGCCAATAGCTCCCAGAAAAATTCACCGCAGACACGAGGTCTTACACAAGAGACTTTATTGTGCAGACTTCACTCCAGGGTGAAAAGAAAAAGAAAAAAAAAAAAGAGAGAGAGAGAGAGAGAAGATGGCATGTGCGCTTCTCCCAGATATTGGTATCTCCCGGGCTGGAAGGAACGAGTAGTGGAGGAGAATACTTGCAAGCTGACTGATGAACCAATAGCTATCTAGTATGTTAGGACATAACGTGGGAAGCAGAAAAATGGCGGCAGCGTAAACTGGAAATTCCTGAAACATAAGAGGCAGGCAGAGTGCAGATTGACAAGTGGTTGGGAGGCGGAGTATTGGCTTTATATTACACATATTAAGAAGTACATCAACTGAGGCATCCACTGTGTGGAGGAGAAAGACTGTCCCGGTGTTTAGCTTTGTATTTTACTTTCTTCCTTTGAGTTTTCCTGAAGAGTTGGAAAAGCCAGAGAACTTGACAATGTAGCTGAATTAAGATAAATGCATATCTTGAGAACTCTTTAAAATATTTAGTGCTAACAGGACTGGTGACTTCGGTAAAACTGATGCAGTGCAAAGATCAACCTTCAAATCCCAATTCTTGCAATCAAATTAGAAAGATTTCAGTCATGTCACACAAAGTAACAGAAATGAGTTTATTGAAATGATAGCACAAGTGAAAGAGGACACTATCAAGAGAGAGTGAATTCTGTCAGAGAGGAGAGAGAAGCATTCCCCTCCTACACTCTGGTTTTATTGGAGAATCTCAGGGAAGTTTCAAGAGAGTCACTGGTCTGCCTTTTGATTTTTGTCTAACAGACGGTCGATATCAGACTGTCATGACCCCACTGCCAATGACAAGTCTAGGTCACCTTGGCAGATGCTGTTTCTAATTGGATTCCTAACCATAAATTCTGATAGATTATTTTTATCACCCGGAGTTTCAGGATCTGGTCTGATGAAAGGGTCAAAAAAGTCACCTTCTTCAGTGTAACTTGAATTCCTCTTATCAATCTTATTTCAGGTCTGCATTTTTCCTGCAGAATACAGGTAATTTGCTGAGTAATGTGCCATAGCCCACCAACTTAGGCCAGGCAGGTGTGCTGGTAAATTGATTCTTGAAAAAGAAAGCATGTGGGGGTCATAACTTTATAGAATAATTCCCTTAATTAAAGTGGGGTTCCCACCACTTAAAGCTCTCTGCCCCTATTGATATGGGAAATCAGGATCGGGTCCCTTGTTGTTGAAGATTGACAACTGAGTGAGCCAAGGCATACATAGAAAACAAGTTTTATTTAAAAGAAATAACAGAGATAGTAGACTCCTCAAGAGAGGAGCTGGGACTCAGAGCTGTTGCTCGGGGTGTGGGAATGCTTTCTTTTTGATAGACCCCCACCTTCTTTATTTCATGCAGATGTTCCCAAAGGCAGGAAAGGGTAACCTCAGGGTGTATATACTTGTGTTAAAACTTGTGATCCTTCTAACCTTGAGGTAATACCTATCAGTTCAGCTTGAGCTGGGAAGTGCTATCCAGAGGTGAGCTGTTTGCAACTCATTTTCTTTTCTTTGATAAACATCGAAAGGTCCTTTGCTCCTGTTCAGCCTAAGTCACATTAGGTTTCAGGACGTGTTCTCAACAGTGGGCCCCAACCAGTATCTGTTTCACCAGAGAAATTGATAGCAATGCAGATTCTCGAGCCTCACCCCAGACCTACAGTATCTGACTCAGAGTGGCTCAGGAATCCTAATTTTCATGATCCCTCCAGGTGCACATTTGTGGCTAAATACTTATGCCTTGTTTTGGTCTCTCCTCCAAGAACAGGATATTTTTCACCACTTTGCAAAAAGACTTCTTATGATGAACTCACTCACTAAGCCCCAGCAGACAGGCATCAAGTATTAGCCAGTTAAAACCAAGGTGCAGAGATCCTGAGATACAAGGGGCTAGGATCATGGATCCTTGGTGCTCAGGAGTCCAAGGAATATTGTTCCAGTGTTCCCTTTAAGATCTTCAAACAAAGCTAAGCTGAATAGTCAAAACCTGTAAATGTTTTGACTTTCCCTTCTCTGGAGGTGAAAGCAAAAACCAATTCATTGTCTAATAAGTTCTGGAAATTATATTGCTGCTCTGTGACCACTATTGAGATGACAAGTTTGGGAGAATCATTTATTTTTTATATGAAAGATCCTGAATCAAGGTGCACAGATCCCCACTGTTGCCCCTTGTGACCACTAGATGGCGGGAATGCACTTACCTGCCTGCACCTAGGGGCGCTCTGCAGTCAGTCTCCCTGCTTCTCTGAATTCCATCAAAGTCCCTGAAACCTCTGTGTGCTGAGGTCAATTGTAGTGAGGTGTCCAGGAAGTGATATGCATCCAGGGGCTTTGACTAGTGGGAGCAATGGCCATGATACTGTGGCAGGAAAATTCTTTAGAATTTTACAGCCTTCCTACTCATGCATGGTAAGTTGATTATTTTTCCCACAATCCTGAGTCCTGAGAGGTGACAGAACTCTGGACAAAGACCCTAAAACCAATCCAGTGGAGGAGAGCTCAAATAGTGGCAACAGGGCATTTTCTTCTCATGGGAAGTCTAATCTGTTTGTAAAGAGAAAAAAGACCTGTCTATTTGATGCTTTAAAGTGTCCACTGGGAAGGTGGGAAGACAACTAGCATTTGAATCTTGGGTTCAAGTCAGGGTCCACTCCTGATTATGGAGGGCTTTTATCTGATTTTGTGTATTCTGTGACCCAACTTTGTTGCCAGGACAAGAAAGTGTGTCCAACAGGAACCATGTTTGCACATTTACTTGTCTCAGGTACCATTGTCTTCCTATACTCCCACCCCTGACAGTCCTTCTTATTCCCTGCAATAAGATGTGAAGGCCTAACAGAGGGACAAAGCTGGGCACACACCCTGAAAAACTTTGTAGTTTTGGCATTGCTGTAAGTGTACCTTGGGTTTGTATTAATCTCTTATGGTAAGACTCATAGAAACAGCTTTGACTCTCACAGATGGCTACATTTTCTTATGAACAGTTATACAGGGCTATGTGGGAAGTATTGAAGGGTTAATGAAAACAATAATCCTAAAGTCAGCTAACCAAGAAAATGGAAGAACAGTGTGACTTGGATGGAGGGAGGGGAAATTGATCAAATATTAAACCTCTCCCATGGCATTCTTTCCTAATAACAATGGGCCCCTTGGCAAAGGGGTGGATACTGAATTCTGGGTCAAAACTCTTGACCTTCTCCCATTGCCATTTGGTTGTAAATGACAATGGGCAAGATTTGAGTACTCATCCCTCAGGATACAGATTCTTATACCCCCAGACAACAATGAGTTTCAGACTTCTTGCAACTACCCTCCTAAATTAAAGTTTTAACTGTAAAACTAGCCCCTGATGGTCAAAACTGCATGTACACAGTTTCCAATTACATCATTGTACCCTATAAAACCAAAATCTCATCTGTAGCTAATGGCCCTTTTCCCTTCTGGAACGTGAACACCCACAGTGCCCAAGTCTGTGAAGGAATAAAGTCTTATTTGAATCCGCTGAGGTCTACCTCTTGTCTTTTTGTGTTTAGTGTAAAAACCCTTTCTTTACAACCTTCAGCTCTTCTTACTTTTGGTAGGGCTTTCACAAGTGTACATCTTAATTTATAGTAAAAAAAAAAATCATTGCTTTTCATTTGAGTTGTCCATGTAGGATTGCTCAGGCTGTATTCTCCTGTCAGGTGTTTAAGACCAAACTAGTCAAAACTGACCTTTTTTATATCTATTCTTATGAATAAGCTGAGATTCCTCAGAGATCATATTGGGGTTCAATATCGAACAATCCCAGAAAGTCAAAGTGCACACATGGTAATGAAAATCACACAATGAGGTTTTATTGCAGGCTCGAGCTTGGACCACAGCCAGCCTCTCAGACCACTACCATGGCTGAATGGGGAGTGGCCCCGAGGGATGAGAAAGCACTCTACTTAAGAAATTTCCATTCATTCACAAAGACCTGTATATTATTGGTTAACATTTGAACAGCTAAACATTTGTTCTCTTTTGGTTGGGTTCTGGCCATTTATTTGAATCTCATTGGGTCCCACCAAAACTGAATGGTCCTGGAGGAAGAAGGGAGGAGGGAGGGGGTGAAATATGCAGGAGATGAGTCAGGGCTAGCCCCCCCATCCTTGATTGATAAGGTTTCCGGGCAGCTGCCCATTTCTTGGACAGATATCTATTAACAACTTTGATAAATCCTGGGGGCTCAGTATGTCCTATTTGTCCTGTATTGGCTTTTGAGTGTAGCACCTGCATACCCTTTCCTGGGGGATTTTACGTGCCAGTTCCTGAAATGGCTTGTTCATACAACATGGCTGCACAGGTGTCACCTTGTTCTCAACAATCACAGTTGAGGATGCATGTGAAGCCTCCTGACTTCTTTACCTTTCCTCTACCAGTGATGCCATATGCCACAATGGATCAGGTCAGTGTCTTGATGACCAAATGTGGCTTCTCTTGGAAGTATCAGGGACATTTCTGTCTTCAATGACCCTCTTCTTTGCGGAAGGTGTACCGTGAGCTGGCTTTCTCTTCTTTAGAGACCTCTTTATTTTCCTGATTGGCAGATCAGGTGACTCATCAAAATTTCAGAGTCCTTAGAGGAGTCTCTCCTATCATTATCTGGATACTCACTGACCTCAGAGGGCAAGGGCCAAATATTGACTGCTTTTTCCTTGGTCCTTTTACTTCCTTGATTTTGGTCTCCACGTTTTTTGTTTTTAAACATCCAGCAAGGCCGTTTCACAAGTCTAAAGGAGGGAATAACTTGTTACAACTTCAATATCTCTAATTCTACAGTCATTTACCTCTTCTCTTTAATTGGGGTATTAGTAGTGGAAGTGTTACATCCGGTCTCTCCTCTGTAGATCATTACCCATTACCTCAAATTAACTTGGGATGTTATATTAGAAGTTACACTTCTGTAAAGTACTAAAACATAACAATTTAAGTTTACAAGGAAAATACAAAATGAAATTAAAAATAGCAAAAATGCACTCAGTTTGTATAATAGCTATTGTCCAAGAAACACAACTTTTTCATAATCACAAACCTTACTTAGTTATATTATGTCTCCTGTTTATTTTGAGACAACAGTAATCTTTATAACAAAAATCAGTCTTTTGAACACAATTTTAATTGATAATAAGTCTAACCTATTTGGGAGCTATTCTAATGTGGAGTAAGGTGAGAGGCAGAGCCTTATCTCATGTTAGGTGAGGCTCTCACAAGTAATAATAAAACATTGATACTGCCCTTGACCCGTGACGAGTTCTGCACCCTCTAATGTTGAAGTTTGAACAGTAGAGAAGCACGCCAAGGCAAGCATATTAAGCAGCTGTTATTTAAAGTTAATAATACAGACTTCTCCCATGAGGGAGAAGGGGACCATGGCTGATGTTCTAAAATCCCAAGAAGTGAGCGCACCCTACATCTTTTATAGGTTAAGGTCTCTTTTGTTCTCCAGTTCTCTCTCCCCTATCTCTCCTTCCTGCCTACTTGGCTAGGCCAGATTTTGCAAATGAGATGTAAAAAGTGAGAAATGGATGGGGCAGTGCGGGGGCGCCTGGCGTATAGAACTCATGCCAAGGGAATGTGCCTAGCGGATAACAGTCCATGCCAGAGGTTGGAAACTTCCTCTGGAAGATGTTGGCAAGGACTCGTCGTAAGTTGGGCTCTGCTAAGGCTTTCCCTGGAAGACGCTGGCAAGGACTCGTCAAGTTGAGTAAAGCCGGAGCCCCTTCTTCAAAATATTGACTTTTTCCCTTTCTTGTTTTTCTAATGGAAACTCACCTTGCTACAGTGAGTGATTATGCTCAATAAAGCTTCTCAGTTGAGGGATGGTAGGAACACAAACAATTCACAGGAGTCAAATCATTTCCAACAAAATAAGTTCTATTGATTACACTAAACACTAATTTTCCTATGGGGAACGGTGGACATTCTGAAGCAACATGTCTTGTGATGTTTTTGTTAGCTTTTACAAGATTTCCAATTATCCAGTTACCCGTAAGTGATTTTCTCTAGTCTCTATGATTTAAATACCTGTTACATTTAGTTCCCTCTATAAAGTAATAACCTTTCAATAGAAGTACACTATATTTAGTTCTAATAGAAAAGCCTTAGTTCTTTTAAAGATAGAGATTTTGTTTTAAAGTTAATGGCCTAGCTCTTAATAGTATTGTGTGATTTACTATAGCTTAGGCATGTGATTAGGGTCATAGTAGAAGGTTACTGGAGGTCATGGTTTATCACAGTAACAGGAGACTGGGTAAAGGTTAAATTTTAAAGAAAAATGTGCGTTCTGTAGGTTTCGGGTCAAGAAGAGCCCATTGTGGAGAAATGTTAAGTGAGATAGATATGCCAGATGGCGCCAGTTAGCTGACTTTACAACCTAACTTCTGTTATCTATTGAAGCTTCTAAAGAAGTGCTTTCTTTATGTTTGATCACAAGATATTTTGGGTGGTGGGAGCAAGGGTATATAAGCTGTAAAGGAGTTCAATAAAGTTGTCAGCATTCCAACACTGACCCGAGTCCGTGTGGTTTGCTGTCCATCGCCGACGCTGCGCCGCCTAACTCTTTGGGGGCTTTTGCTTTTCAGGCCATCAGGGACCCTTGGACTCTGCTGCTAGGGCTGGTCCCCGGCAGTTTGGCGCCCGAACAGGGACCTTATTGGTAAGTGTCTTACTCTTTTCTTTTGTTCTTTTCTTTTCTTTTCAGGCGGTTGGCAGCTAGGATACTGCCCGGGGAGCCGCGGTCCCCTCAGTAACAGAGACTGAGAAAGAAAGGGCAGGGATTGGAAAGGATGGGTAATACAGAATCTAAAGAGAGAACTTTATTTCTAGATATAGCAAAGCATTTATTAAAGAAAGGCGGTGTTACTGTAAGTTCTGCACAATTACGTCACTTTTTTCAGTTTATACAGGAATGTTCACCATGGTTTCCAGACAGAGGCGCTCTTGATTTAAAAATATGGAAACAGGTCGGTCGTGATATGAAAAGTTATTATAAGTTATATGGAAATGAGAGAGTTCCTAAGGATGCTTTTGCATTATGGGGTTTATTTAGGGATTGTTTTGATACAAAACCACCAGCTGAGCAATTGGAACGAAAATTACTGTTGTCCCCGACCAGTGATCAGGAGCTTACTAATGATCAGGTCATAGCAGTCTCTGCTGAAGATAATCAAGAAACACAGGGTGAGAATCGTGATACTAATGAAACTGATGATGAGGGAATTCAGGAAGGCGATGATCCCGATCAATTGTCACCCTCAGATCAGGAAGACTTGGAGGAGGCTGCTTTTAGATATCATAATGAGGACTATCCTCCTTTTGTGGCCCCTGTTACTCATAAACAAAAATCACCTAAACAAAATTTAGCAGCAAAAGTAGGATTTTTAGGGGCTGTGGCAGAGGCACAAAAGGTCGGAGATCTTAGTCTTTGCTGCCCAGTGATTTGGGCTATCAATGAAGGAGGAGAACCTCAATGGGAGCCTTTGTCATTCAAGATAATTAAAGAGTTAAGAACAGCTGTGAAAGATTTAGGACCAACATCTCCTTATGTCCTCCAGTTAGTAGAAAATATTGGCTCTCAGTGGCTTACGCCTTTTGATTGGCAACAAACTGCTCGTTCTTGCTTAACTCCCGGGCATTATTTACTATGGAAAACCGAATATGAAGAGCAGGCAAAAATGACTTTACAATCTCAATTGGCTAAAGGTCTTAGAGATAGAAATAGAATATTACTGGGGCAAATATTAGGGACTGATGATTGGGCTTCCCCAGCTGCTCAAATTAGATTACCAAGAAAAGTGTTGGAGGAAGTCTCAAAATTGGCTGTAGCTGCCTGGAGACGCCTTCCGTCCCCTGATACTAAAACATCCTTTTTAAGTAATATTAAGCAAGGAGGTATGGAACCTTATGAAGATTTCTTAGCCAAATTGGAGGAAAATATTTCAAAAATAATTACTAATCCTGAGGCTGCTGAAATATTGTTAAAACAATTAGCATTTGAAAATGCTAATCCTACTTGCCAGGCTCTCTTAAGACCTATTAGAAGGACAGGGACATTATCTGATTATATAAAAACTTGTATGGACACGAGTCCAGCTCATATTCAAGGGATGATTATGGCAGCTGCTTTTCAAGGAAAAACTTACGCCCAATATTTGAAAGATATCAATCAGGGAAAACCCCAAAACACTCAAGGAAATCAGCCAAGGTCTTCTCGCACTCCAGGAAACTGTTTTTCTTGTGGCCAATTAGGTCATTTTAGTAGGGAGTGTCCCTCTCGGCCTCCTAATATTAATTTTCAACCACAAAATAAGCCTGCACTTAATGCTGGAACTCCAAAAACTATTTGTCCCAGATGTCAAAAGGGATTTCATTGGGCCCGAGAGTGTCGCTCCAGATTCCATAAGGATGGATCAATACTTACTGCTCCAGGGTCTAATCAAGAAACTGTCCCTGTGACGCCAATTGATAATTTTCAGCCAAAAAACGGGTTATGGGGCCTTCCCCAGGCCCCGAAAAACAATTGGGGAGCTACCAACCCGTTTGTAAAACAACAGTCAATGACCTGGCCAGAGGGACCCCAGGGAGTGCAGGGTTAGATTTACCTTCCTCTGAACATTTAATTTTAACATCAGAATCAGAAGTGTCCTTAATACCTACAGGAGTTTATGGTCCTCTTCCAGAAGGACATATGGGCCTCATTATCGGGCGCAGTTCCATGGCAAAACTAGGCTTACAAGTTATTCCTGGTGTTATCGACTCTGACTATCAAGGAGAGATTAAGATCATGGTTTCGCCTCCTACTAAAACAATTCAGATTTTCCCTCAACAGAGAATAGCACAATTACTGTTATTGCCATACTTAAAGTTGCCTAATCCAGTTTTACAAGGAAAAAGAACTGACGGTTTTGGCTCTACTAACACGGTAGCTTGGATTCAAAAAATATCAGAGCAAAGACCTATGAAAGTTATTAAAGTTAATGGTAAGGAATTCAAGGGGTTGTTAGATACTGGAGCTGACGTTACTTGCATTGCAGCTCATGATTGGCCTCCTTCGTGGCCGACTACTAAATCACCATCTACGTTGGTGGGCTTGGGACTTGCATCCAATGTAGCTAAAAGTGCGGAGATACTTCATTGGGAATCGGAAGATAAGAATAAAGCAGGGACTTTTCAGCCATATGTGATTCCCTCCCTCCCTTTTACATTGTGGGGTAGAGATTTAATGGAACAGTTAAATATTACACTGACTGATGAATCAGACTCGCCTTTTTCCTAGGGGCCTCTGTTACCAGACAGGCTGACCCGATAATCTGGAAAAACAACATTCCAGTGTGGGTGGAACAGTGGCCCCTGTCTAAAGAGAAATTGGCTGCAGCTACTCAGTTAGTTAAAGAACAACTTGCTCTGGGACATATAGAGCCTTCCACTAGTCCTTGGAACACTCCTATTTTTGTTATAAAAAAGAAATCAGGAAAATGGAGACTTTTGCAGGATCTCAGAGCTGTTAATGATACTATGGAAACTATGGGAGCATTACAGCCTGGTCTCCCATCTCCAGCAGCTGTTCCTAAAGGATATCATATCATTGTTATTGATTTACAAGATTGCTTTTTTACCATTCCTCTGGCTCAACAAGACAGATGGAGATTTGCTTTTAGTCTGCCTTCTCCTAATTTACAAAGACCTTATCAAAGATATCAGTGGAAAGTATTGCCTCAAGGAATGAAAAATAGTCCAACTTTATGTCAGAAGTTTGTAGATCAAGCCCTGATAACTTGTCGAGAAGCCTACCCAGATTGTTATATGATTCATTATATGGATGATATTTTACTTGCTCATCCCCTTATGGATATTTTAAAACAGATTTTAAAGACTGTCATTACAACCTTACAAACTTGGGGTCTTGTAGTCGCCCCTGAAAAAATTCAGCATGAACCTCCATTTAATTATTTGGGAAGAACAATTAAAACTGATAAAATTATGTCTCAAAAATTACAAATTAGGCAAGATAAGCTACAAACTTTAAATGATTTTCAAAAACTTCTAGGAGATATTAATTGGATTAGACCTTATTTAAAATTATCTACAGGGGATTTAAAGCCATTGTTTGAAATACTAAAAGGAGATTCTAACCCAACTTCCCCTAGGACTTTAACTGATCAAGCAAAAGAAGCTTTACGTGTTGTTGAACAGGCCATTTCTCATCATTATTTACAACAAATTAATTATGCCTTACCATGGTATTTTATTATTTTAAAAACTAAGCATACTCCAACTGGATGTTTGTGGCAAAATGATCCTATTGAATGGATTCATTTACCTGTTACTGGAAAAAAGATTCTCCTAGCTTATCCTACCATGGTTGCTTTATTAGTACTTAAAGCTAGACAAAGAAGTAAAGAATTATTTGCTCAGGAAATGCATGAAATTATTATTCCTTATACAAGGGAACAATTTGAACATTTAATGCAAATTGATGACAATTGGACTGTAGCTTTCTGTAATTTTTTCGGAAAAATTTCTTTTCATTTACCAAATGATCCTATTTTACATTTTTTACAGGAAACTAACATTATTTTTCCAAAATGGACCTCTTCTTTCCCTTTATCTAATGCTATTACAATTTTTACAGATGGATCTTCAAATGGCAAAGCTGTAACTTTAATTGATAATCAACCCATTGTTCAATGGACAACAGAAACTTCAGCACAGAGAGCCGAACTAGAAGCAGTTATTTATGCCTTCAGTAATGTTAGTCAATCATTTAATCTTTATACTGATTCACTTTACATTGTAAAGTTGTTTCCTGTTATTGAAACTGCAACCATCTCAGATTCCTCAATCATAGCGCCTAAACTTTCTCTCTTACAAAAATTAATTCAAGAAAGACATTTACCTTTTTTTATAGGTCATATTTGAGGACATTCTAAATTACCCGGACCTTTGGCTGAAGGAAATGCTCAAGCGGACTTATTGACTAAACCTTTTATTTTAACAGCTAAAGAAGAAGCCATCCTTTCACATAAAAATCATCATCAAAATACTTCTGCTCTACAGAAACAGTTTCATATTTCCAGGGAAGAAGCTAGACAGATTGTTCGTTCTTGTCATGTTTGCCCTCAATATTTTTCTTCTCCACAGTTTGGAGTTAATCCTAGAGGCTTACTTCCTAACATCTTGTGGCAAATGGATGTTACTCATATCATAGAATTTGGAAAATTATCATTTGTACACGTTACGGTTGATACCTTTTCTCATGTTGTTGTTGCTTCTGCTAGGACCGGAGAAGCCTGTAAAGATGTCATTCAACATTTATTCCTATGTTTTGCTATAATAGGCATGCCTAAAAAGATTAAAACTGACAATGCTCCAGCTTATACCTCAAAAGCATTTAAGGATTTTTGTTCACGTTTTAATATTAGCCATTCTACAGGTATTCCATATAATCCTCAAGGACAAGCTATTGTAGAAAGAAGTCATCAACGTCTAAAACAACAGATTAATAAACTTAAAGAGGGGGAATTAAAATATTCTTCCCCTCATCATATCCTACAACATGCTCTTTTTGTTCTTAATCATTTAAATGCTGATAAACAAGGAATAACTCCTATGATGAGACATTGGGAACAACAAAGTCCCAATCCAGCTGTTATGGTTAAATGGAAAGATTTGCTTACAGGACAATGGAAAGGACCTGATGTTCTTTTAACATCCGGTCGAGGCTATGCTTGTGTTTTTCCACAGGACGCAGAAACACCGCTGTGGATTCCTGATAGATTGATCAGACACATCAATGCAGATGAAGTCAAACAAAAGACGTCACCCGAGAAGGAGGAGGAATTCTCGAACACCTTACCCAACCAGTTCGATCCCGGATGATGTTTTAACACGAAGATTGGACGAATTGCGTCTTCCCCAGGCTCACTCCACTCGTCATTCTCCCTTTCCATCATGGGGACAATTAAAACGTTTAACTTCTGAGGCTGAGCGTATGGTGACTAGTTCGGGTAAAGTTAAAACACCTGAACTGGTTTTTTTGGCTATGCTTTCCTTGCTCACTGTTCAGGTGTTGCCTGTACATGCTATGAATGACCAAATTGACGCCGAAAAGGCTTATTGGACCTATTTTCCTAATCCTCCATTGCTGCATGCAAGCTCGTGGAGTAGACCCAACGTAAAAATATTTACTAGTCATCCAGAACTCATGGGAGGTGTATCTGATTCTTTTATTCCTCATAAGATGGCACATACAGTTAATTTTCATGGATTAACGGAAGAGACTCCTTTGTGCTTTTCTCTGGATAATATACATTTGCCATTAGGATGTCTTCCTCTTAGTTATAGAACTTATTTAACTGATTCTCCCAAGTTCGATCCAGTTAAAAGATATATTTGGACTTTAGAAATGATATCAATTGGTTATAATAATTATAATGAAACTTATATAAATGAAAGTCTTCCTGAAATGGTTACAAAATGTGAACCAAAGGCTAAGCATCCAGATGGTTATTGGAATACTATAGACATCCATGTTGATTTTCCCAAATGGATTACTTGTGGGTTTTCACAATCAGCTGTAATATTTAACCCAAGGGATTCTCATACTTTAATCAAAGATTTTTCTGTATCTTCTCCCTGGACTGATTATAAACCAAAAATACTTGAGGAAAATCAAAAGCCAGATGGAATGTATACTCTTTCTGGATCAAAAGAGTTAGGTTTTGGAGAGCCCCTACATAGGTGGTTTACTCCCGGCTGGGTAACTCCGGCTTTTCAATCTGTTCTTAAACATGACAAACGTTCATATTTTCCAGATTTATATAGATTGCTTGCAGCTATTGATGTAGTGAAATTAAATAGGCCTGAGACTACTAAGGTTGAGTCTTATAATATTAGAGCTTGTATTAATGCTCCTCATGCTATCTTATTAGGTTCTGTTTCTAATGTTAACATTACAAAAAACAATGATGCCTATGACATACGATGTAAGAATTGTGTGTTAACTAATTGCATTAACTCTACATTTGACAAGGATTTAAAGGTATTCTTTATTGTACATCAACCTCCTTATGTTATTCTACCTGTAACTTTAAAAGAGACTTGGTATGATGATCCAGGGACTGAAATTCTAAAAAACCTAAATGAGTTAATGAGACCAAAACGTTTTGTGGCAGCGCTAATTTTAGGAATTACAGCTTTAATCAGTATCATTACAGCATTAGCAGTTTCAACTACTGCTTTAGTACAGCAAATCCATACTGCTTCTCATGTTAATGATCTCTCACATAATGTTTCCGTAGCTCTAGCTACCCAGGAGCAAATTGATAAGAAATTGGAGATTCGGATCAATGCTCTTGAAGAAGCAGTTCTTTTTATAGGGAATAAGATTCAGAATATACAAACCAGAATGACCACTAGGTGTCATGCTAACTACAAATGGATTTGTGTTACTCCTTTAGAAGCTGATAACACTACTCATTGGTCTGAGGTTCAAAATCATCTTAAAGGTATATGGAATAATAGTAATTTAGCTCCGGATATCTTAGATTTGCAACAAAAAATAAAAGATTTGAGTCAAGCACATCTTGCTGTTGCTCCAGATGCCAACCTTCCCATGGATATTTTTACTAATATTAAGAAAACTATTACTGATAGTACCCTTTTTAAAACTATTCTACAATTTGCTCTAATTGGATTTTGCATTTTTATGATGATTCTTTGTCTTCCAGTCATCCTTCGACTTTTAACAAGGGCTATTAAGGGCCTTCAAATTCAAAAAGGTCTTTTTGATCTTCAAAACAAAAAAGGGGGAACTGCGGGGGCGCCTGGCATATAGAACTCATGCCAAGGGAGTGTGCCTGGCGGGTAACAGCCCATGCCAGAGGTTGGAAACTTCCTCTGGAAGATGTTGGCAAGGACTCGTCGTAAGTTGGGCTCTGCTAAGGCTTTCCCTGGAAGACGCTGGCAAGGACTCGTCGTAAGTTGAGTAAAGCCGGAGCCCCTTCTTCAAAATATTGACTTTTTCCCTTTCTTGTTTTTCTAATGGAAACTCACCTTGCTACAGTGAGTGATTATGCTCAATAAAGCTTCTCAGTTGAGGGATGGTAGGAACACAAACAATTCACAGGAGTCAAATCATTTTCAACAAAATAAGTTCTATTGATTACACTAAACACTAATTTTCCTATGGGGAACGGTGAACATTCTGAAGCAACATGTCTTGTGATATTTTTGTTAGCTTTTACAAGACTTCCAATTATCTAGTTACCCGTAAGTGATTTTCTCTAGTCTCTATGATTTAAATACCTGTTACATTTAGTTCCCTCTATAAAGTAATAACCTTTCAATAGAAGTACACTATATTTAGTTCTAATAGAAAAGCCTTAGTTCTTTTAAAGATAGAGATTTTGTTTTAAAGTTAATGGCCTAGCTCTTAATAGTATTGTGTGATTTACTATAGCTTAGGCATGTGATTAGGGTCATAGTAGAAGGTTACTGGAGGTCATGGTTTATCACAGTAACAGGAGACTGGGTAAAGGTTAAATTTTAAAGAAAAATGTGCGTTCTGTAGGTTTCGGGTCAAGAAGAGCCCATTGTGGAGAAATGTTAAGTGAGATAGATATGCCAGATGGCGCCAGTTAGCTGACTTTACAACCTAACTTCTGTTATCTATTGAAACTTCTAAAGAAGTGCTTTCTTTATGTTTGATCACAAGATATTTTGGGTGGTGGGAGCAAGGGTATATAAGCTGTAAAGGAGTTCAATAAAGTTGTCAGCATTCCAACACTGACCCGAGTCCGTGTGGTTTGCTGTCCATCGCCGACGCTGTGCCGCCTAATCTATTGGGGGCTTTTACATTTCAGGCCATTAGGGACCCTTGGACTCTGCTGCTAGGGCTGGTCCCCGGCAGTTAAAAAAATTTACAAATAGAAAGCCTGTGCTACATAATATTCTCAACAAAATATTCCATGAGGAGGAAATGGAAAACAATAATGGAGGTCAGCAAAGGGAGGAATTATCTTAGAGAAAAACCCACTCAAGGAGAAACCAAGCCACATTACAACCCAAAAATAAGCCCAAACGAATGGGAATACAAATCATATCTCAAAAATCACCCTGAATATTAATGGCCTAAACTCTTTAATCAAAAGACATAGACTGGCAGAATGGATTAAAAAGACCCAACAATATGTGGCCTGCAAGAGACTCATCTCAGAGTAAAAGACATCCACAGACTAAAGGTGAAAGGATGGGAAAAAACCTACCACACACATGGACTCAGTAAAAAAGTGGGGGATTTCATCCTTATATGAGATAAAGCGGACTTCTAGCCAAAGTTAAAAAGGATAAAGAAGGACATTTCATACTGCTTATGGGAACCATAAATCAGGAAGACATAACGATCGTAAATATGCCCCAAACAGTGGTGCATCACTGTACATCAAACAAATCCTTCTCAATTCATGGAATCAAATTGACCACAACACAATAATTCTGGTTGCTTTTAACACATCGCTGTCATCACTAGATAGGTCTTCCAAACAAAAAGAAAAGAAATCATGCAGCTCAATAATACAATCAATATCCTAGACTTAGTGGACATATACAGAAATATTCCATCCATCGAAGAGTGAATTCACTTTCTTCTCAGCACCACAAGGAACTTTCTCAAATATAGATCATATGTTATGCGTCAGAGCAGCCCTTAGAAAATGCAGAAAAAGAGATACTGCCTTGTGTTCTATCAGATTATAATGGAATGAGAGTAGAAATCAATGACAAAATGAAAAACAAAAATTATTCCAACACCTGGAGACTAAATATTATGTGATTGAATGAAACATTGGTGACAGAAAACATCAGGGAGGAGATAAAAAAATTTTAGAGGTCAATGAGAAGGATGATACAACATATCAAAATCTCTGGGACACTATGAAAGCAGTACTAAGAGGAAAATTCATTGCATGCAGCACATTCAAGAAGAGAATGAAAAGTCAACAACTAAATGACCTAATATTACAACTCAAAGCCCTAGAAAAAGAAGAACAGAATAACAGCAAAAGTAGTAGAAGACAGGAAATAATAAAAATCAGGGCTGAAATCAATGAAATTGAGACAAAGGAGACAATTCAAGAAATTGACAAAACAAAAAGTTGGTTCTTTGATAAAGTAAACAAAATAGACAAACCCTTAGCCACACTAACAAAGAGAAGAGAAAAAAAATTAAATTACTAAAATTCGAGATGAAAAAGAAAATATTATGACAGATACCACTGAGATACATAATATAATGAGAAGCTACTTTGAAAATCTGTATTCCAACAAAAGAGAAACTACCAAAGACATTGACAAATTTCTAAAGACATATGCTCCTCCAAAACTGATCCAAAAGGACATATACAGTTTAAACAGATCAATATCAAGCAATGAAATAGAAGAAGCCATTAAAAACCTACCATCCAAGGAAAGCTGAGGAACAGATGGATTGTCAGCCAAGTTCTACAAGACCTTCAAAGAAGAACTTATTCCAATACTTCTCAAAGTATTCCAAGAAATAGAAAAAGAGGGTACCCAACCAAACTCATTCTCTGAAGCTAATATCACCCTCATACCCAAACCAGGCAAAGACACACTAAGGAAAGAAAATTTTAGACCAATACCTTGATGAATATTGATGCAAAGATCCTTAACAAAATACTGGCAAACCATATCCTGAAACATTAAGAAAATTGTGCACCATGATCAAGTGAGGTTTATCAATGGAATGCAAGGATGGTTTAACATCCATAAATCAATAAACATAATACATCATATCAACAGACTGAAGGATAAGAATCATATGGTTATTTCAATTGACTCAGAAAAAGTGTTCAACAAAATACAACACCCCTTCATGCTCAAAACTCTAGAAAAATAGGGATAGTAGGAACATATCTGAACATCATAAAGGCTATTTATGCTAAGCCCATGGCCAATATCATTCTTAGTGGAGAAAAATTGAAAGCATTCCCTTTAAAAATGGGAACAAGACAGGGAAGTCTTCTTTTACAACTTCTATTCAACATTGTTCTTGGAATACGAGCCAGAGCAATCAGACAAAAGAAATGAAAGGGATATGAATAAGAAAAGAGAAACTTAAGCTGTCACTATTTGCTGAAGACATGATTCTATACTGAGAGGATCCAAAAAACTCCTCCAGAAAACTTCTAGACCTCATCAATGAATTCAGCAAAATAGCAGGCAATCAAATCAACACACATATATCTAAAGCTCTTTTATTCAAAAGCAATGAAACATCTGAAAGGGAAATGAGGAAATGAACTGCATTTGCAATAGCCTTAAAAAAAAAAAAAAAAAAAAAAAAAAAAAAAAAAAAAAAAACAACTTTGGAATCAATCTAACCAAAGAGGCAAAAGATGTCTACACTGAAAATTACAAAACATTGAAGAAAGAAATTGAGGAATACCTTAGAAGATGGAAAGATCTCCCATGTTCTTGGATAGGCAGAATTAATATTGTCAAAATGGCCATACTACATAAAGTGCTATTCAGATCCAATGCAATTCCAATTAAAATCCCAATGATGTACCTTACAGAAATAGAGCAAGCAATTATGAAATTCATCTGGAAAATAAGAATTGCTAAAGCAATTCTCAGTAGAAAGAGCGATGCAGCGGGTATCGCAATACCAGATCTTCAACTCTATTACAAAGCAGTAGTAACAAAAATGGCATGGTATTGGTACCACAATAGACAGGTAGATCAATGGTACAGAATAGAGGACATGGAAACAAACCCAAATAAATACAATTTTCTCATACTAGACAAAGGTACCAAAAATATGCAATGGAGAAAAGATAGCCTCTTCATCAAATGGTGCTGGGAAAACTGTAAATCCATATGCAAGAGAATGAAATTAAGTCCCTGTCTCTCACCCTGCACAAAAATCAACTCAAAATGGATTAAGGACCTCAGAATCAGACCAGAGACCCTGCATCTTATAGAAGAAAAATTAGGTCCAAACCTTCAACTTGTTGGCTTAGGATCAGACTTCCTTAACAGGACTCCCATAGCACAAGAAATAAAAGCTAGAATCAACCACTGGGATAGATTCAAACTAAAAAGCTTTCTCTCAGGAAAGGAAACTATCAGCAATGTGAAGAGAGAGCCTACAGAGTGGAGAATATCTTTGCCACTCATACTTCATATAGAGCGCTAATTTCCAGAATCTATAAAGAACTCAAAAAACTCTACACCAAGAATACAAATAATCCAATCAACAAATTGGCTAAGGAAATGAACAGACACTTCACAGAAGAAGATGTACAAGCAATCAACAGATATATGAAAAATTGTTCAACATCTCTAGTAATAAGAGAAATGCAAATCTAAACTACCCTAAGATTTCATCTCACCCCAATTAGAATGGAGATTATCAAGAACACAAGCAACAATAGGTGTTGGTGAGGATGTGGGAAAAAAGATACACTCATACATTGCTGGAAAGCAGTATGGAGATTCCTCAGAAAGCTTGGAATGGAACCACCATTTGACCCAGCTATCCTACTCCTTCGCCTATACCCAAAGGACTTAAAATCAGCATACAACAGAGATACAGACACATCCATGTTCACAGCTTCTCAATTCACTATAGTCAGATTGTTGAACCAATGTAGATGTCCTTCAGTTGATGAATGGATAATGAAACTGTGGCATATATATACAATGGAATATTACTCCGCCTTGAAGAATGATAAAATTATGGCATTTGCAGGCAAATGGATGAAATTGGAGACTATTGTGCTAAGTGAGATAAGCCAATCTCAAAAAACTAAAGGATGAATGATCTCGCTGATAAGCAGATGAGGACATACAAGGGGGCGTAAGAGGGGTTAGCTTTAGGGTTAGGGTTAGGTTTAGGGTTAGGGATAAGGAAGGTGGTAAGAATGGAGGAAGGAAGGACTGTATAGAGGGAAAAGAGGGGTGGGAGGGGTGGGGGGAAGGGAAAAAATAACAGAATGAATCAAACAAGATTGTCCTATGCAATTTTATGATTTTAATTAAAATAAATAAATAATAAAAAAAGAAGACATTATCCATGGTCCACGTACATTAAAGTCTAATTAGATCTCTGATTCTAGAAGATTAAATAATTTAAATTACCATTCAACAATGGGCATAAAATATTTATATTGTAGCAAACCCTGTAGCAGGCTGTAAGGAGAAAAAGTGGACACATTAGTAATACACCCACTCTTTATGGGTTACAAGCAGTAGCAATACACATACACAAGGATTTAATGATATGATAAAAGTGTTAAATGGAGACACAATCAGAAATGGTCTGAGGGTAAAGGTGGGTGGCCCCCTGAGGTTTGTGTACCCCAGAAAGATAAAGAGCTGCTATCTTGATTATTTGCAGTCCAACTATTCTCATAACACTGGTACTTTTTATTAACAAAATACATACTACTAGCCTTATTAAAAATAAAGTAGTGACTGGAGATATAACTTGGTTTGTAGAGTGCATGCCTCCCATATAAAGAACCCTGGATTAAATCCCCAGCACAACAAAATGGAATAAGAGAAAAAAAAAAATAAAAACTGTGTTTAATGGTAATTCAGTAGGAATATAATTGTGAAAAAGTGCTATATCACAAGGGATAAAGAAGGTATATGAAGAAAGGAAGGCAAGTCAAAACAGATGTTCAATGACTTTAGCCCTCTTCCGAACTTAAATTAATTAGTATTTGTACTTAGTTTGCTTATGGTAAGATATTTTCATGTGTTAAAATTTCTTCTTGAAATAGCAGAAAACAAATTCTGTAAAACTGTTCTGCAAGTCCATCACTTAGGAGTGCTCTAGGCAAAGGCAAGAGAACCAAAGATGGGACTACACAAATCTGTGGCCCATAACTACACTTACAGAAGGTTGATGAGTAGACCTTCAGAGCCCTGGGCATGCACTCATACCTTTTACTCAAAATGATGCTGAGCTGAATGGTTGGATGCCTAAGAAACAATTTGGTTCTTAAGTTATTTTATGATTTGAAGCTTTGACCTTGCTAGTGTGTCCTTTACAAACATAGTGTACATGATTATTTTCCATGGAAACCAGTAACCTGGGTATCGAGTGTCTTCTAATTCTAATGTACCTGAGGAAACCTGTAAAGGTAGTCGTCAATCAGGATCACTAGTGGCAGGGCTTTCCTAGCTGCCTGATCAACATACCATTCTTTCTCTCCTCCTCAGCAGTCTTTCCTTCAGGTAATGTGTTGCAGGATACTTGAGCACACTAAGAGTGCACAGCATACTCTGTTTGCTGAGTGTGGTGCACACGTTGGCTGTTCAAAGATTCATCCCCCAGTCAGGCAAGGTCTCAGAGAGCTGAAAGTCCAAAATTAGGAACCCAAGGTGAAAGGCTCAGACTCTGAAGCCACTTACAATCAATGTGGGGACAGGATTTCAGGAAGGTATGTGGACACTTTTTTTTAAAGTGTTTAATTCAAACCTATAATTTGTAGATCCTAAAATTTTGATCCACAGCCCACTGTTCTCACACTTGACCAGTGAAAACAAAATGCTGCAAGAATCACTGCTCTCCAAAAGAAGGTAACTGCACCTTTTCTAACATTTCTTGAAAATATACATTTGACAGTTCACACACCTCAACATAGACGGCAATGCAATGCACATATGGGCTAATTCTGTTCTACTAGAGAATGTCCACAAAGTTCCTCTTAAAGGCTTTTTTTTTGGACTTCTGCAATGCTTTGCCCATTATTTTCTCATTTCTGCCCTGACACTTGGTACAATACCGTTTTTTCTTTTGCTTGTAACTGAGTCCCAAGTAGGAGAAGTAGAACCATCGAGTGAAGGCACTTGCTATTTCCACAAGGTATCATTTCCCCATAGGCCACCTGATTGCAGAGACAGTATGTTGGCTCATTTACATTGCTTGGAAAGTTTGCAGGGTGTGCTTCCTTCTGTGCTTTGGCCCTGAAGCCTGTTCTCTGAGGTTTTTGCATTCTTTCCCTTCAGTGCTCCTGAGGTGATGTCATCAAGGTCATGATTATTATTAGATATATTCATCACTTTGATTCACATTGTTGAGTGGCCACAGGGTATGCTCGTAATTCAGCTTTTCTGCCTGTGCAACTGTCTTATTCTTTGTCTTCTTTTGGCCAGCTTTGCAGCTGTTGCCAGTGGTGTCCTTGGTCTCTTGAGGTGCCTCAAAGTGTTCCACATGACTGTCCACTTGTCTGGCCTGGCTCTCTGCCAGTTCCACCATATGACTCAGGATCTGAATCTTCTCATTGCCCAGCTCCTGGCACCAAATCAGGGCTCTCTGGATGTAGCACGGCACTCGGCATTTTTGAGCACCATCTGTGTATTTTTTCAACTTCTCATAATGTTCACCCAGTTCTTTCAGAATTTCTTGTATTTTGCTTCAATTTCCTGCATTACTGAGACTTGTCTCTTCAGGTTTAAAGGCAGAGAGTCAATACAGGCCAGGTAATCCTCCACATAGTTCACCAGGTGGACCTGCTTCCTGTTGGCAGAACTCAGCATGGTTCAGACTGAAGCCCCCTCCACCCTGCTTGGTTTTCTGTTTCTTCCTGCACCCCTCCCCCTAAAATCAGATCTGCAAAATGCAGACCTCTTGTTCTCCCATAACCCCTGGGTCTCCCAGGAATCCGACCCATCTGGCTAGAAGTTGCACCTGCCCAGGCCATAAAACCCAGCATGAACTAGCAGACCATGGAGAAGGGGGCTCCCAGATGAACCCTCACTGGTCTGGCACCGTGTGGGGGTGGGAAGGCAGCTCCTAGTAGGACACACACCGGAGAGGGTCAAGGGTCGAGAGTCAAGGGCCACTCACTGCCGTGCTAGGTAGGGGGGCCCAGCCTGGAGAGCAGAGCCACACTTGTCCCCTAAGTGGACACTTTAAAACGACCCCATCATGTGAAAGCCCTGAGCACTTCAGACCCTTTAGTGAGCACCCTCCCAAAAGGCCTCCTGAAACTCACCCTGAAAGGCATTATCCCTGACCCAGGAAAGCAAACTAAATACACCTGGCACTAGTAGGCCCTGTCCCTGGGGTGCAGTGGGGACATGGAGGTGTCTGCATCCCCAGGACCTCCACGGCAACTGTCAGCAGACCACGCCACCTCTCGTGCTCGCCAGTGCCCAAACAAGGACACGAGGGCCAGAAGCAGTGCTATGCTCTCCTGGGATCTCCTCCCCACAGGTGTCTCTGGCCCCTAAAGCAGATCTCGCATGGTTTGGAACTCAGACAAGGGGAGTCCACACTGGGCGGATCCATGCAGGAAATGCCCAGGCCGCTGGTGTTTTTTGCACGTGCCCAGCTCTCAGGCGGTGCTGGTGTTGGACAGATGGATGCACAGTGTAGGTGTGGACCTGCCCACTCCACATGTGCCAGCATTCTGGAGGCCTCAGCATAGTGTCCAGTGTTAGTGTCTGGCTGCTTCAGAGCTGGTGGAGACACATTCAAACTTAGAAAGTGTATTCATTTGTCTTTCTAAAGTTGTATATTCATCAGAAAGTTTTTCTCTTATTCCTTGTCATCAAGGGGATGGGTCTATTGTCACAGGAAGTGCCATGACTAGGTTTTATCATACTACCAGTGCACCTATGGCTTTCTGATCAAAGTCAAGTGTACCTCTCATATTTGTTGAATTTATTAACAAAGAACATACAATTTTTATTATATTTAAAAGGTTATCAAATTTGAATGAGTAGAAGCAGGGGTTTGACATGTTGTATTATGAGCTGAACATAGTGCAAATTTGTTTGATCATTTTGGGAGGTTGGCATAATGACTTCTGCCCTGTTCTATGATCAAATGTCTGGCATGCACCATTTTTTGGCAGTGAGAATTGAACCAAATGACCATTGTAGCATGTCCTAGGCAAGCACCGAGCTACATACATTTCCAGCCATTTGAATGTTTTATTTTGAGACAGGGTCTTGCCTAATTGCCCAGGTGGGTCTCAAATATGTCATCCCCCTTCCTTAGGCTGCCAAGTGCTGCAGTAACAGCACTTTTTGTCAACTTGCCTGGCTTGTCCTGGAGAATTTGATGTATTATATGCTTCGAATGTGTCCTTTCCTAAGCTAGACCATATCCATTTTCTCTTGTTAACAGTCAGTAAAGGTGTTCTTGTTTTGATGTATGCTTAATATGAACATGCTTTATGATGAGGCACTACTGTTTATGATAGTCTAGCTGTGTGATCCACTCTGAGAATATTTTTATTTTGAGAGTGTCCACTCTTTCAGGTCCAACATGTTTTGCTAAAAGAAGTGATTATTTATTTTGAACATGATTATGTAAATAAGACATAGATTTTTTTTTTCTTTTGTGGTTCTGGAGGTTGAACTCAGGGCCTCCTGCATGCTAGACAATTGCTCTTCAGTTGAACTACATCCCCAGCACCTGGATCTTTTAGTTATCATAAATTTTATGACCAGATAGTGATAATAAAATCACTTAGAAGTTCAACTCAATTTGGAACCATTCAAGAGTTTGGACCTCCAATAATGGTTTGTGATTTCTAAAAGGAAAAGTAATTTTCCAAAACATAGCAGCATCTAATATTATCCATGGACAATGTTTCCCCAGTTTCTCCACTTCCTGCAGAGCATTGTGGAGGTGATGGACTCTGTTGTCCTTCTAACCTGTTCTGCTAACTAGGCATCATCGACTGTGCTTGCCACTCCTGTTTATCTTTTTCTTGTCTTTGACTATTTATCAAATGACAATTTGAATTTATTACTGCTAAAGAGTATGAATAGAAATAAAAAATGGATAATGATTCTTTGGGATAAGTGACCCAGTCACAGTGAAAGTCCCTCTTTTTAGGAAGTTCAGTCATGAGTTGAAATAGTCTCTAAAATGTTATTTTTTCCTCTAGCACTAGTGGTCAAGTTTTTAGAATCCACACCTAGTACCTAGTGACTGCATAAAAATATAAGTTGACTTATGTGTGTTTTTTATTTCAACATAAAACCTGTAAAAGTGGTACTATCTTGAATTATATATTAGGTGAAATGTTTTATTTTTCTGTTAAAATAATTTTTGGGTTCATAGTAAAATACACAACTAGTTAGAATGTCAGTTATCAGCAATTATAATTGTATAAACAACCAAGTGTTTGAAAACATAACCATGTCTTAAGGATTTATTTTTGAGTAGTTTTGTCTTTATAAAGAAATTGCAAAGAAAGTGCAGAGATTTCCAGGTAGCCTCATCCTCATTTTTATTTTGATATGACTTATGTGCACTGTCTCAGATTGGTTAACATCCTAGAAAAGGTGTCATGAAGAACAAACACTAGTGTGCTATCACTAAGTGCAGTTGCATTTCCTTTGGATTCTCAGTTCTGCCTCTCTTCTTCCAAGACCCCATCCATAATCTCAAATGACATTCAATTCCTATCCCTATAGACATCTCTTTGGGTGAGAACAGTTTCTCATACCTTCCTTTCAGAACTTTTTACATTATTCTCTATTGGGGTTTACTTTTAATATTCATATTTATTCTGGGCTGTGGGTCTTGGGAGGCAGGTCGCAGATGTGGACAGCATCTCTGTCACCTAAGACCCAAAAGGGGAATGTAATATTAGTACTGACTGTGCTCACCTGGCTGAGGCAGGTCCTTTCAGGTGTCTCATTGGGAGTTTCTAATTCTGTGTGTCCACTTTGTGATCTTCTGGAGGAAATCACCCTGCATGAAGCTATAGAAATAGCTGTATTGTGGCCCTTTCATACTACACAATATCCATATAGTAGCATCTAAAACTCATAAATTAGCTGTCCTGTGGCCTTTATGACTAATGCAATATCCATAAGATACCCTATAATATAACAGATATTCTGTAGCATTTAACACATGAATAATGTCTCTGCTTTTTTCTTTCAGTGTGACTACTTTCAAATAATACTTCTTATTTTTAGGGTCTCTCCTGACCCTGAAAAGCACAGTCGACTCATTCCCAGAACCATGGTGCATATGAGAACATCATATTCTTCACCAATTCTACACTGCATCTCTTTAGGACCTCCATCAAAATTAACAACATTCTATAAAAGGGCTTTACAAATCTTTGCACTAGACCTACTGGAAGACTAGGTTGCAAATTCCCCCTGTTCCATGGACAATGTTTCCCCAGTTTATCCACTGGATAATATTAGATGCTGCTATGTTTTGAATGCTATCATCAGGAGCTAACACTTATTCATCCCCAAATCATACAATTTGACTTCAAATTGATGCAAAATCTGATGCAGAGAGAAACTGACTGAGAGAAGCCAGGGCCAAGGGTGGCTATCTTTGGTCCTCACCTTTTGCTTTTCCAGATGACATTGAGGTTCACATGGAAAGTGCTGATGTGTGCAAGTCCACTTCACTTGCATGGAGTCTGGAATGTTCCAAAGAAACCTGGTAATTGCAAAAGACTAGTGCAGTTGTCATTTTGAAGTTACTGCCATTGCAACCTGGTGAGCATTGTCTTCTTCAAGAACTTGTTGATGATATACCCCGATGAGCCTACTCGTGAGAATGATCTAACCTATGAGGTCCTGAGAGTTGACTCATGTCAAGGAACACATTCTCTTTAGAAATGCAGGTTACTGGGGAAGCACTGCTAACTTTCACTGAAGCTTCATGCTAAAATTCTGATTGGAAAAGGCTTGCATGTCCAACTGGTACTCGTTCTACTGTGGAAATTCAGTGGATAAAATGAGGAGAAAAAGTTGAGATGAGGGAGGGTTGGAATATAAAACAGAGGTTTTCTTTTTTTTCCCCATTTGAGGGGCCAGAAATTTGAACGCTGGCCCTTGCACCTGCTAGGCGAGTGCTCTCCAAAACAAGCTATTTCTTCAGCTCCAGAGGAGACCTTTTAAGTACCCTCTAGATCCTCTACTACACTGACTTTGTCAAATTATCTGCAGAAAACCCAGCCCCAGACAAAGTCAATGAATTTCTAAGGAATTCTTCATCTTTCTTTTCACAGCAATCCTGCAAGGAACCGTTAGTGCACGACAAGACCCACAATCTAGGGATGGGTCATGAGAGGAAATGTTTATCACTGTCTATTGAAGGCGGAAAAGGTATGTAGCGGATCAGTGAACAGAAAATAATGTCAGTAAGCATGGAGGCTGGGGGACAGGAAGAGGGACAGGCACATGTGGGAATCAGAATATGCTCAGGTTGTCAGGACAAAGTGAGATTTCTGGGATCATTCACAACTGGAACCCTAGCCATTCCAATCACAATATGCTGATTCCTTCCTCACTCCTCTTTCTCCTCCTGACATTTTCCTTGGAAAATCTCTAATCTGGAGATATCTGGGTAAAAGACACAACCTAGTGGAGAATCTGGATCTTGCCAACCATCTCATTTATGGGGGAGGTAGAGGAAGTCATTTCTCCTGGGCAAAGCTATTTTCCCTAAATTATGGAATTCCTCAGCAACTCAGCCAGATAATATCAGTAAATCTACACAGGCAAAGGGAAGTGGTGATGGCCCAAGGTGCCTGGGGTTCCAGGAGTGATATTTCATGACATGAAAAAAAATTCCTCATCCAATATCTACCTGCCGCATGTTACATTTGCAGCTCTTTCTCTCAAGATTCAATGGAGTGAGGTAAGTGGCTAAAAGTCATATCTGGGATCTCTCAATCATTCAACTGCAATCTGTTCCACTCTGAAAATGGCCTCAGTAGGTTTCCAGTGCTTCTGTGCCCTGAGAGCCAAAGATGGGAGAGCAACTCTATTCAAAGTGGAAGGGGAAGGCTTAGGGCATGGCGTGTATGAAGGGCATGGAGGCTGCCGTCTCCACTTGGAGGATGCACTTTGTCTCTCACCCCAGAGGTGTTCTCTGGGCCTTGGGCAACCCAAATGTTGAGAAGGGGCTTCTGTGACCTCATGCTTGCACCACCAAGAGTGCTGGAGATCACTTGCCTGCTGTTGTCAGGCCTCAGTTTCCCCACATTTTCTTTCCTGCTTATATTTGCAGGTTGGTGTGTAAAGGTTAATTGGGGTCCAGCTACATGGGTTAAGAGGAGAGCTAACAATGAGGCAAGCATGCAGGATAGTGAAAAGCAAGAAGTGGCTCTCATGGGAAAGCCAGTCCAGTGTATTTTCTTTTCCAGGGTCATATTAAGTTACATTAGGTTACATATTACAGTTATCTTTGTTCATGTCTAGATCACATAACTTGCTTGCTTCTTGGAGTACAGTAAGACCAATGGTTATTATAATAAGATAATGTCTCTAGGCCTCAAGAACCGAGGAGTTGCAGGGCATTTCTAAGTCATTCAAACAGAGCATCTATTGTGTCCTGAGGCATTTGCTCAACTGAAAGGACCTTTGCTCCTCTGTACATTGATATGAAATCCCTACAACTCCCATTTTTGTTTTGTATGGACTTTAGAATAAACATGACATCTTCTGTTCAAGGAAGATGGAGGGAGAAAGCAAGGCAAAGATTGGCAAAAATAAGCACAGTATAATAAGGCAAATATCAATAAATGTTCTCCAATAAAAAGTTCTTTGATCTATGTAAAATTTGGTAGCCATGAGGTTAACCAATCTAAAAAACCCCATCTTCCATCCTCTTTTTGCACCTTCTTTACAATGTCTTCAAGATGATTCAATTACCTTTAAATGGGGTTACTATTATTAGTTAAAAGAAAACAACACAAATTATTAAATTCTGGCATCCCTTATGATGTGACATCAGCAAGTAATCAATAGCTGCCATATTATCAAGAATAGATTGATGATACAAATTTCAAAAGAATTAACAATTTTTCCTAAGTACTTGGGCACCACCAACAAGGATACAATCACACAGAAATAACACAATAATAGTCAGTATAATTGTGGAATTCTGGGCAAGTTTGGCAAACAGAACTGTAACCAACTTTTCCAGGGTATATTCTAAATCCATTTGGGCTAGAAATTGCTGAGAAGATGTTGTTAAAATATTTATATCCCCCAAGTCACTAGATGATTAGAAGACTGAGAGTTTCTTGGGCCTCTTGTTCTTATTGGATGTTCCTTCTTTGAAATAGGGTCCACAGTAAAATAGAATTTGGGAATCACATTGAGATGTCCTTGATGCCAACTCATGACGATTGGTGGATCTCACACATCTGGCAGAAATCCAGACAGGACCTGTAGGAGTAATAACAGCAGCCTATCCTCTTCCACATGCAATTAAAGGTTCAGGGTCCTGCCATATTGGATCTGGTGGAACTTGGTATTTTACCTAAATCTTTGATAGGAATTCCTCAGGGGAAAAGTACTTGTCCAAGAGAGAGGACCAATGATGTGTATTATCTTTATACTGTACATTAAGAGCATTTGTTATGAACAAGGCAATATTGAGAGCATTATTAACATGAGCAAGACTAGGTTCCCTTTTTGTTTTCTTTTAAAAGGCACATTTAAATTGTGTGATGTGAATGTTCAAATAAAGCCTGCCCATTAGGATTGTTAGGAATAACACAGGAGAGAATTATATTCCATTGATTGCAAAATTTAGCAAAGGAACTAGAAATATAAGTAGGGGCATTCTCAGTTTTTAAAAAATAAGGTTTGCGCATGTTGGCAGTGCAAAGGAGCACATGAGAGATACAGGCTGAGACCATCTCTGAACAAGGTGCACTGATCCATATAAGACCTGGGAATGTTTCTGAGGTAAAATGTAAAAAGAAATAGGGGTGAAAAGGAGAAAAATTAGTTATATTTTTCTGCCTAAGTGTATTATAATATATACCTCGAGGTTTTACTGTTTCCCAAGTGGGGGGAAAAAAAGGGTTTGAAATGAGAACAATTATTAACAATGATATGGGCCTGTTGAAAGGAAACAGAAAAGGTTTTCATTAAAAAAATAAACATTTTGATGAAAAATTGTGTGATGTCATGGCGTCTGAAAAGAGAGGATAAAGTGATTTTATAGCAGCATCAGCATGAGCATTTCCTTCCGTGAGATGTCCATAAATATTAGTGTGGCTACATATATGAGGAAGAAATACTACAACTGTATGATCCTGTAAAAGAGATTGAAGAGTAGTAAGCAGGGATAACACATTAGAGTCCAAATGAGGTGACCGAATTGCAGAGAAAATGTAAGGTATCAGTTTGGCTATATACTGAGAATCTGTAGTGATGTTCAATGTTGTGGGAAACATATCAAAAGCCAAAATAATTGCAGCTAATTTTGCTCACTGAGGAGAAGCTTGAGGCAATGTGTAATAATCAGTCAATTTTTTATCAGTGAATATAGATAATAATCCCTGTTGTTTTCCTCCATCAGTACAGACAGTAATCCCACTGAAAAATGGAATGGAGGAAATTATAGAAGGAGCAAGAGACTTGACACAAGGAAAGACACTCATTCTGAGGTGCATGAAAAGCAATAGGATCTAAAAATTTAGTTAAGACAGTTTGAGAATATGAATTGTAAATACTGTAAATGTTAAGTCTTTCTATAAGTAAGATAAATTACATGAATATCTGTTCCTGTTAGAGATAAAATATGAGGAAACTCTGAGATAAATTGAACATACATATCAGCATTTTTTTTCCTAAAAAGTGAGGAGAATATGACCACTCTATTACAAACAAGATTTTATTATAAATGGCAACAGCTTCAGTAAAGGCATAAGGCTTTCCTGTAAAGATTATTAGAGATAAAAGAACATTGAGTGTTTGGAGCCTATCTATAAGAACTGTAAATAATTTCTTATTAACATGCTGAAGAGGTGCAGTGAGTAAAGGAGCTAACTGAAAAAACTGATGGGATTATGTTGTTTTCTCAGCAGCTAAAAAAAAGGTGACAACATATCAGTAGTTAAAGAAATATATGGTGAAGCCCAATTAAAATGTCTTAAAATTTGCTGTAAATGAACTAAGAAGAATTTGGAGAAAGTGTCAGTTTTGCAACATGAAGAATGGGATAAAATTGGAGTATTTTACATCCTTATTAGTTAATAGGGAGTTGTTGAATTTTTTCTGTGGCCACATAGAGGACAGATTGTAATAGAATGTGCTGCATTTTACTTAAATTATGTTCTGTAAGTATTGACCCAGTAATAAGTACATCATCCATGAAATGATAAACAAGAATATGTAGGAATAATTGTCAGAAACACTGAAGAGCATTAATCAGAAAATGTTGATATAATGTGGGTCTACTGAACATACCTTGAGTAAGAACTTATTACTGATATTTATCAGCAGGTTATGGTGATTGAAAACAGGAACTCTGAAGGCAATTTTTTCTTGATCATCAGGAAAGAGGGGAAGAGTTAAAAAAAAGTTTTTAAGTCTACTAAATATAAAGAAAAACTTGAGGAATTAAATTAGGATTAGGCAATCAATTCATTGAAGTGGACCCATATTTTTATACATTTATTAATTTCTCTTAAATCTTGTAATAATCTCCATTTCCCTGATTACTTGTCTATGATAAAAATGTGTGTATTCTATGAACTGGTAGAAGGTTCAGTATGTCCCAATTTTAACTGATCTTGAATGAGAGTTTCTGCAGCTGCCACCTTCTCCTTAGATAATGACCATTGTTTTACCCAGACAGGAATGGTGACCTTTCACCTTCATGGCAAGGTGGTCTATGCCACAGAGACAACTATAAAAAAGGCAATTCCATAGGCATTTGTAACTTGTGTAAGATGTCATTTCCCCTTAAAGGAAACTGAATAGTCATAACATATGGTTGAATGTGAGTAATAACTTGTTGTGAGTTGGAAGGGATGAAGCATTGAAAACATAGAGACCTTTTAGATACCTGTTTATTATTTCCTCTGGTGCTCCAAAGGATTACCCTCTGAAAGGGCCATGCACAAGGCCACATTGAGACACGTATAACTGGTGTCAGCACTGGTGTCCAATAGCCCCATGATTGAGTGCTCATTAAAAAAAGGGTTAATTTTTCTCTATTTTCAGTAATAGGTAAACATGCTCCTATATGACTGGAACCAAATTCTGTATTTCCTCTTTCACTTAGGGGTTGTTGGGCAGTAATATAAGAATGACAATTAATTGAACTATGGAGGATCCTTTGGGGAGAATTAAAGGCCTATGAGACCAAATTGAATGTTTATTACACCAGTGTAATCAGAATCATTCACTTCAGAAATTATAGATTTTCCTTCTTTAGCACTGTGAGAGTGGGACAAAATTAAACCAAAGTTACCTTTAGGTAGAAGTCCTTGAGTTTGGTTAAGAATTTTATAAACTTCCCCAGGGAGATATATGTGAGCATCCTCAGTAGTAATCAAATCTAATCCCTTTAGTAGCATAAAAGTGTTTGTGGAAGGGGCTTCTGTTTTAACTGGAAACATCTCTGAAGGAGACATCTGCATATTCAGATGAGAAGGGTTCCTCTTCCTTTGACCTTTGATCAGGAGGTGACCCATAATTGTGTTTCCTTACATGTCTGTTTTAGATCTGCATTGATTAGCCCAGTAAAATCCTTTATGACACATTGGACATTTCTGACTGGGCTTCTTTTCCCAGTCCCCCTTTTTTAAAAATCTTATTGTCCTTCTGAAGATGACCAAGATTTTTACAAATGCAACAAGGTTTATCAAAGTCATGTCCACTCCTGGAAACTTGGGTGGCGTGCAACTAAAACTCCCTGGTCTGTTGAGGGGTGAAGGGGGGGGTTGGAAAATAAATATTCACAGACACAGACCTTGAAGATTAAGCTGGGATCAGGTGGAGCTCTGCTCTCTGATGGAGATGCAGATCTAAAGAGTTATGCCAACAATCTTTATTTATATACATCTCATTATCAGGTTAAAGACTACACAATTCTTTATATTCAGGAAAGATACAGAAATTAGGACATTCTATGTTATTTATCTGTAGTTGTAATACAGAGTTGGAAAGGTCAATGAGAAGAGCTTTGTGTAGCTCTTAAGAAAGTACATTGCTAAATGTTAATGTAAGGCAGTCAGGAAACTGGAAGCAGAGCTGGTGAAATGTTGTGGTTGTCTAGCATAAGAATTCCTTCCTTTCCTGGAGCTGTGTGCCTGAGGTCAAGGTCAGAGCTAATAGGACTGTTGCACAAAGCCTGCTCATGCAAGGCATTGCCACAGCAGCTAAGCACCTGTGCCCTTGCATAGAAACTTTCCCAGGCTCTGGGCATGCCACAGATGAGGTTATCAGAGACACCCAATCACAGTCACTGCTCTCCCAACCTCTGTCACCACTCTCCACAGGTGGGGTTGAGCCCCATGGTGCCTCTTGTTGCTTGAAATAAGAAAAAAATTTTTGCATTAACTTCTCATTAAAAGTTACACCAACTTGACAAGTCACTACCAGGCACAGAGACTGCGGGTGGGTGCAGGGCACTTCCCTGGGTACATGCCAGGGCAACCCCACATACTCTGGGTCCAAGACCCACAGTATTCCCTCCCCCTGCCTTACCTGCTCTGGTCCCACCTGGCCCACAGCACCTGGGCACCCTGTCCATGAAAGTCAGTCCTGCAAGTCTTTCCCTGAGTGAGTACTGAAATGCAGCTGTCTGCAGTATCCACCCCAGTTCTCTAGGGTCCAAGCCTATGTTAGAAGCTGCAAGATCAGCTGCAAAATTGCAGGAGGGTGGGAGGGGGTGAATCCAGATGGGAACCGCCTCTCTGGGTCATCTGCTTCTGCACAGGTGGCACATGTAAAGGGACCCTTAATGGGGAGCCGTGACTGCTGCCCAGGTAGAGGTGACAGTGAGCCAGTTCTCTTTCTTCTCAGTGCTTGTCAGGGCAGAGGTGTGGCAGGTGGCCACCAGGACTGGCCAGGCAACATGACCTACTGCAGTGTCACTTCATACCTTCCCATTCCAGCGCCAGGGTACAGGGCCCTTGGTGGTTTGATGTGGCACAGTGCACCCTGAACTAGCAGGCTGGTAAGGTTTCAGGGACCCTCCTGGCCATGACCCTGCACCAACACCTGGGACACTGGTGCTAGGTGGTAGGGAGAAAACTCAACCCTGGTGGTGTCAGATGTTGGGCTAAGCTGGTGTTTCAACTGCTATTGTTCTGGGTGCCCTCGGAGAGTTGGTATGTGCTTGACACTCGTGTCACCATGGGGCACTGGCCTGTTTGTGGACCAGGCTCTGTGGATGGGGTGGGGGTTAAAAGGCAGGGTGCCACCCGAGTGTCATAGGGTGGGTGTAGGCTTGGTGGATCTCCATCTGGGTTGGGCTCTGGGGTGCAACACCAGGAACTTGGTGAGCATGAGCTTCTGGATCCCTGCCTTTTCCTTGGAGTCACTGGGTCAGGGAGCATCGCTAGGTCTGGAGGCTATGGGTGGGTTAATGTGATGTGCCTTTAATCCACAAGTCATCCATGAGAGGAAAAATGAGCTACTGAGTGTACACCATGCTGCTCCTTTTGTATTTCTTAATCAAAGCCATTAAAAACGTTTAAAGCTGCAACTCCACCCTCTGCTCCATCAAAGAATGCTGGAGACTCATCCCATTACTGTGATTAATGGTGGGTTGATTAGTGTGTGAGTCTCAGCATTGCCGACTTTTTATCTAAGAATGACTAACATTCAGTGGACTTCAAATGTCAAGTGCCAATCACAGCGACCCACCCTTTTAGTCCTCTCCACTGGGCCCTGTCCTCCATGTCCCCCAAGGCCTGGTTTCCAATCCCAAGTGGGTGTTGTGTAATTTCTGGAGCAATACTTTCAGTATCCACAGCTTTGCCAGTCTACTGTTTCTCCCTCTGTTCACGTCTATTTAGAAAACAGAAGTGAGCTGTTAAATAGGGAAGGAGGATCTGCTGATTTCAAATGACTTTTTGAAAATGGAGATGCAATCTCTTTTGCAAGAACTTTCCAACCTAAACCTGAATTTCCCACCTAAACTTTTACAAGTCTGCTAGGTAGCGTCTTCTTTCACAGAAGTTTGCTCTTAAAAAATTATTAATATTTTTCTTTTGTGGGGTCTTGGAAATGCATGAGTGAACTTGTTTTGCTGCTAGCTGCTTTAGAAAAATTAACTATTTAGTATATTTAGTACCTGTATCTTCAAATACTGCTACACTAAGAAGCTACTTACTCTGGGTTTGATGGAAGTTGCCAGTATTGACTCTGTTCTGGGTCAGGTGAAGGTGATTTAGGTGAGTCAGTGATTTCCATTTGATAACATTTTTAATGTCTGAACTCAACTATGGTCAGATAGTGTGACAAAATAACTTTTAAATTAAAGTTTATCTTATGTTTTAGAGTCATTTTTCTCCCTCAGGCTTTCATAAATGCCTCCTTTCGTGTTTTACCACATGAAAACAAATTGCTCTACTTCGAGTTAACTCTTCCATTACTTATAAAAGTTTATTTCATATATCTGTGATTTTTGCTTAATGATTTAGTATGTGAGGAAAGAATTAGATCATTTTGTAAAATGGAATCTGTGGATTGAATAATTCATAGCTATTCTTGGATTCACCATAATTAAAGATAAACTTTTTGTTCACATTTTCCTGTATCGTTACAAGCTCCATTAAAATATTAAGGGTTAAATATTTTCAAGATTATTTTATTGTTTTTCTCCTGAACTTCTAAAGAAGCACATAATTTCAACTTCATTAATTTATAGAAAAAAATGCGCATGTATTTTTAATGGGAACATTGTGCACTGTGATGTAGTATTGAAATGTATAATTAATTTGAGGAAAACAGTATTTATGGAGAAAAACATGGATGTCAAACCAGTTGTGTTCCTGGAAGACATTTTTATGAACTATCTAGAAAGTACTGCTTGTGACTATTGTTTACACTTTTTCATTTTTTATGCTTGCTTTACCAGACTTCTAAGGAAAATTTGGCTAATGTTAGAATGATAATCACTTGTATATCAGTTCAGTATGGTTCAATCATTTAAAGTTTTATTTATTCAATTAGGGTAATTTTATTCTTAAACAATTATAGATTTATATGGAGTTGTGTTAAGAAAAAGAGAGACATTCTCTGCTCACTTTATATAGAACCCCCCAGCGTTCACACTGTAACATTAAAGATGATATAGCTCAGGTATAGAACATTTCAATCACAAATACCCTTCATGCTGACCACTGAGTCACACCTATTTTCTCCTGCTGCCCTCCCCACTACTCATGGCCACCATTAAGCCTCTTCTCTTTTTATGAATTCATCATTTAAAAAATATTTTACAGAAATATACTATGGAAACTTTACTGATTTAAAATATATTATAATCATTTTGTGATTTATTCAGTTTGTTGTGTATATCATAAGGTGTAACACATCTTAATCATCCCACCTTAAAGCACCCAGAAACCACTTCTGATGTGAGAACTTACCCAAGAGAATTTATTAAGTTGACAGAGTGCCTGACCACAAGGATGCGAGAGAGAGAGAATGGTGGGGGAGCTATTCTTAGATAATGTAATTTCATAGGCTAAAAACAATCTGACCAACAAATGATGAGAAACCAATGACTGACTAGGAAGTTCTCAGGCTAACAATATAGGTTGTTAAATGGCATGGGGGGGGGCAGAATAATGGTGGAAGCAAACTGGCAGATCTGATGCTAATTTTCATCACTTTTTTTTTTTTATAGATACCAGGGGTGGGACAATTGTCTTTCTTCTGTAGCTTCTTCCTGTTAGTGAGGGGTGTAGAGTCTCATTCTTGTAAAAAGAAAATTAAGGAGGGCTTCAAGCAGGAGCACAGTTTTTGGAGTCAAAGGTGTCAACAGTGAATTGCAGGTATCGCCTTTGGGTGTCAGGGCCTGGTAGTCTTGAAGAAGAAGTGGTTGATTGACTGATTGGTTGGTAAACTTCTGTGTATGATCTTGTAGAAACTTCTGCAGGCAATTTTAGCAGGAATGGTCCTGTTTAGAAAGATCTGTAGGTCTTGAAACAACCAAAAATTTCTGACTCTGGCAGATTCTCTTGATAGTTATCAGGCACCCCTGCCTGCCTAAGAATCTCTTTTGTAGTCTCCAGTCCTTATTATTTGGGTTAGCACAAGTGTACATCTTAAATTACATTTTATTATTGTTTATTCTTTTAAATGCCCAGGAATGGTTATGTTTTGGTTTTAATTGTTTTTCTAGGTGTTCAATTATAATTATTTTACTGCAAAAATTCCCAAATATAACACAAGTATATTGAACAGTATTTGCCATCTCATTTCTGTTGGAAAAAAGTCCTAGAAATAGTAGATTAGACATTTTATAGACATCAACATATTATTTGTTTGACCACCTAGACAGACTTAAGTAATTTTAAAGATATTTTACCTTCATTTGTTTACCCAATTTAAATTAAACCTTTTAAAATCACATGAATTAAAGCTAATTGGATCAATTTTCTAAACTTTAATTTCATGAGTGCTTGTTATTTGTGTCAATTTTGATATCATGTACATGATATTTTGATGCACATATATAGACAGACAAGACAATATCAGACAACACAATATACACATAACAAAAGAAAAGGTCTTGTAGTTTTTTGTAAGTAAATCTCCATGAAATATTATAGATGTTTTAAGAAACAAACTTTAGAGTTGAATAAAAAATAGAACTGATAAGAAAAGCATTAATCTAGGTAAGTAAGATCAAAATTATGAGCTCAAAATATACCATTTAAGGAAAAACAAAAGTCTAGAAAAAAATATCAATGGCCACTAATTATACTATGAGATGGAGAATAAGGTAGAAGTCAGAGGAGAGGGAGAAAGAATGAGAGAGAGGGAGAAGGAAAGAGAGTCTTAAAACCATTTTTCTGTGTTTCAGTCCAGAAATTTAAAATGGACAATTTTTTTTCATTCATGTCTCAGATTGGTCCCTAGCTGAGTCTGCTAGCTTACATTCCATTGCAAGGGAAATTGCTTCCTTGGGATTATTAACCCTTGTTAAGTTCTTAGCTTGGGTTTGGCTGAACAGGTGAGGGGTATTGTTAAATCCTTGAGGCAACATTTTCTAGGTAAATTAAGATCCACTGTCTGGTTCCTTAAAGGTAAACAGAAATCATGACTGAGAGTCTAGGGTATACAGAAAAAGGCATCTTTTAAATCTAACATCATAAGAGTAGGTAAGATACTAAAATTTCTTAATGAAGTTTGCAGAGTTGGAGGTGAAGAAGCCTAACCACAAGTCTATCTGGGAAAGATCAGAGAGTGTGTAAGGAATATGAACTCTGATTATTCTCTTCACACCAGCCCCCTCCCATAGGGAAGCTAGAACATGTGCCTGAGGCCTCATTGCAGGAGGACTGGGTGGAAAGGGCAGAAGTCAAAACAGAGATGGGCAAAGGAGGCAAAGGAGCAGGAGCCAATTGGGCCTCTGCTCTATGAGACCAGTATGGGGGTGGCTCATTAGCTGGGTCAAAGTCAAAGTTAGGAGGGGAGAAGCCAAAAGAAGATGTTCAGGTTTTAAGGAAGAACAAAGACTCATAGAATTTGTATGCCATTAAGTGGTCATTTTGATTGATTTTCTGAAGGATACTGTGGCCAAATATCATTACACAAGTGAATACCTTTTGGTCGTTGTAGGCCAGATGAGGAGGTTTAAGACTATCTAGTAGACATCTCAGGAGTGAATCTGCCAGAATGGAGGACCCAGATCCCATGGTGGAGACTGATAAATAGCCAAGTCAGCATCTAAGTCATCCCGAGGTCACAGACTAGTTGACTGGAGATGAGGAGGCAGCACAATGATGGGAGTTGTCACCCCCATCAGTGTGTGCCAGGCAAAAGGCAAGGGGCTTAAAGACCTGGTGGCATGAATTTTGAGAGAAAAACTAAAGAGGAGCCTTAACCCAGAGAGGAAATCTGCACCATAAACATTGGGGATCCACCCATCAGAAAAGGTAAAATAAGGACACCAGCTGTAATTGTAAAAATCATGGCTGGGGGAGCCCCCACTCCTCAACTTCCTCCAGGCACTGCATAACCAATAGTCATATCTCATAGGAGTGTACTATGAAAAATTTACCAATCTGAAGCTGGTGATGGATATGCAACCAAGTGTCAGGGTGAATGGAAAGTGAGAACAGCATCAGAGGGTCTGGTTCAAAAGATGGGATTCCACTCACCTAAGTGGCAATAGAAAAGCCCATCCAAATCATGGCACAAATGAAAGCACCCAGAAACCATTCCTGATGTGGGGAATTCACACAAGAGATTTCATTAAGCAGACAGGCAGAGTGCACAAAAGGGTGACAGAGAGAGAATGGCGGGGGAGCTATTCTTAGGTAGTAGAATTTTGTGGGCTAATAACAATCTGACCAATGATTAACGAGGAAGTTTGTGGGCTAAGAATCTAGGTTGTAAAATTGTGTGTTGGGGGAGAATAATGGTGGCAGCAAAATGGCAGATCTGATGCCAATACCATGTATAAACAACTGAATACAACCCAGCAGGAAAAGGAAGAAGGGAAATTCAGATCATATAATCTTCACAGGTGGGAGGGAAAACAGGAAGCTGAAGGGCACAGCTTTTATAATTTTCTTATATGAGGGGTCAGTAAAAATGTTCCTCAAAGAACCAGATAGCAAATATCTAGCTTTTGCAGGCTGCTTGGTCTCTTCCACAACTTCTCAACTCTTCCCATACAACTGTAAAAGAATCTCAGCCAAGATGTGAACAAATCAGCGATGTACTCCAATAAAATTTTAACCGAAGAAACACAAGACAGGCAGAGGGTGGGGACACTGGTAAATGTGCCTCTTGGGCAATAGTTTGAGTAGATTAGCAGTAGTAGTAACAAAAGAAACAGAAAAGTAGTAGTACTTGTGATTTGCACATGCTGTTCAGAACAAAACCCCATTCTTGTAGGAAAGCAGAGGGAACAAGATATAAATGGGCAGTGAGCAATGCATGGCTCAGAACTGAGGCAGAGACAAAATTTAAATTGAGTACTGGGAGATTCTAGCCTGTGATTTCATCCCTGCCTTTATTGCCTCTTAAATGTTCACCTCATTATCCAGGAAATTGGAAACTGGAAGATTGTTGACCTCTCATTTACTCAGACATACTGAGATTCTGCAGAAGGAGACCAAGCCATGAAAAGCCAAGAGGCTTTCTAAAAATCAGTTGTTGAAAGCAAAATGAAACCTTTCTCTTGGTTCCCATGCACAACTATAAACATGCTTCCAGTAAATACAGAAGCAAATTTGGCATCTGCAGAGAACTTATGAAGTGTTCTCAATGTCTCAATTATTCTTAATAACAGCCCTATTATAGAGACAAAACTGACTTCTTTGATCTCATACTACATGTAAGAAATAAAGTCCAAAACAATAATTGATTTGCCAAAGATCATACAAACAAGAAGAGGTGGAGCTGAGATTTGAACCTGGTTTGTTGTCTGATCCAGGTTCTGCATCATCAAACTGTACTGACTATGGCTTCCTGTTTACTTCACTTCACAGCACTTTAGAGCTTGAGGGATTTGCATTACATCCCTAAGGAGTATTCAGAAGTCTCTGCAGTTTTGAAATAGTGATATGCTGAACTTAGAGGTCGCAGCATCAAACAGGAATTAAGCAGTGACTCTGCTGTCACCATAATGATCATCTATGATCTTAAAGTTCTTAATACATTGCCAGACCGAAGAACAACTACAAATAATTTCTAGAGGAGTTACCTTTTAGTAACTATCTAGTCTTTTGTAATAATGTTTTCTAATAGTGCTTAAAGGTGTTATGTTTCTCCTCCCATTCTTATTCTCCAAGCTCTTGAATAACTGAAGATTCATAAACAGTTTTATGTAATAATAATTCACAGACCTGTGTGCCCTTTAAATATTTTCCTTAAGCTCTAACAGTCTGTAAAATCAACACTGGACACCTGACCAGAATGCTGATGTGACAGAGTCAATACAGAGATTTTTATGGACACAAGACTCCTTTGATCTGCCTTTCTATAATCCACTCAATTTTGACACTCCATTACTTCACTAATGCCCAGTAACCTGCCATTTTCATATTTCAATAATATTCTATAAATGAAATCAACAGCAAGTTCTTTTAGTAGTGACAATGATACATTACTAAGAGAAATGCTTTGAAAAAATTTGAGTTCTGTTCACAAAATATTTCAGCCCTCCCTAGCATTTATAAGATAGTTAGATAATCTTAGATTTTTTTACTTCCTCTACTTCCTTTGAAATATAGAACATTTAACATTAGTTTAAAATAACTAATAACATTTAAATGTTGCCACAAAGTACTGAAGTTAATCCATTCTTAATGTTTTATGCTCTGGTGCCTCCTTCGCATCACTATCCATATGCTTTGGTACCATTATTTTAAAAAACAAGCTTATTTGATAACATTAATATTAGCTTAAAATAACTAATAACATTCAAATTTAGTTTTAAAAAGACACAATTTCAATAAGGCAAGTTTTTTTTACCCCCAGGATCTATAAACAGGCAGGGTGGCCAACCACATTGGTTTGCCCAGGGACTAAGAAAACATTCACTGTTACAACTGAGACAATCTAGGACAAACTAGACTGAGCTGGTTACCCTACACTCACTCACACAAGCTCTAGACATATGGTCTAAAGAGTCTTTATTTCCTCCACATATCCTTTTTGGTGGTATATGAATTCTTCAGTACCAGCAGAAATTTCTAATAGAACAGATTCACAGTAAAGTAACAAAACCATGAAACAAAGGAGATAGGTCCCAAGCATAAATCCTATTTCTTAAAGATTTTCTTTAGTTAAATATGTTAAAAGGGGTAAAGTTATTTGTGAAACAAGTTTCAGCTTGTATATTCTCCACCTGAAACTACTCCACTTGGAGACAAAAACTTGGATTTTCATTTCTTTGATGTGAGATAATTTATTTTTATTACAAATCATACACTGAAAATCAGTATTATTTTACTTGAGACACAGCAAGAGTCAAATAATTTTACACTCAAATAGGTTTTAAAATATGTGAACAACTTTATTTAATTATCAACTTAAAAGTATCACATCTAATTATGAAAGTCAAACATAAATGGGTGTAGTTTTTTTCTGATATATACATGTGCATCTGTACCCACACACAAAGGTAGATTACATAGCTTTAACATGCTAGCATGAGACACACGTGGAGGACACAGAGGAAAAATGTTTGTTTTTGCTGCTGCATACCTTCTTCTCTGACCCAGACTGTGAGGGTGGGACCCTTCCTTCCACAGCTATCATCATCACCATCCTTTCTCAGGAGCACAAGAAAGATGATCTGGATCACCAGTACTTTCTCTGTCTGCAAAAACAGGACCTTGAAATGGACAAACAACATTTAGGAGACTTGTTCACAAGAATAGTTTTCATATTCCAGGTTAGTGTGTAAAGCAAGGAAAGGAAGCAAGGAGGAGGTAAGGTTCTCACTCCCAGTTCCATACCAAGAACATACCAGGAATTTTCTATGAACTTGTGATCCTTCTGCCTCAGCCTCCCGAGCCACAGGGATTACAGGTGTGTGCCACCATGCTTGACTCAGATGATATCTCTATAATCTGCATAAGCAACAACTTATCTCACAGAATTTCAGTACTAATTCATCAGTTTATTTCTACATACTGTTATTAAGAATTTGGACTCTTATTCACAAAAGAATTAAGGCAATATTTTTACACCTACAGATGGCATGAGGGTAATCAAATATACAAAATAAAATTTTGATTTCTTAGAGTTGCTTGAACTAACAACAGAATAATTCCACCAGTGTCCCTATCTTTGTTGGAAACACAAAAAAGTAATAATATAGAAGCCCCTGCCCCTGATCACCAAGGATATGTTCCAAGATCCCCAATGGATGTCTAAAACCATAAACACTACCACCCCCCCCCAGTGATTTTTTCCTAGGTAGCTTCAGTGTTGCCACAAAGTACTGAAGTTAATTCATTCTTAATGTTTTATGCTCTGGTGCCTCCTTTGCATCACTATCCATATGCTTTGGTACCATTATTTAAAAAAAAAAAGCTTATTTGATAAAAAATTATGTGATACTGCAAAAATCTAATAACCTGGAGGTAGAATATACAGTATAGAGACCCAAGACAAAGGTATGATTTATGTCCTCAGAGGGATGGAAGATTTTATTTGGAGAGGCTGAGTCATGTGCCCAAGGACACATGCCATGATGTGTCAGAGACAGGATTCAAACCCATGCAGTCAGATTTCCAAGACCACATTCTTAGCTCCTATTTTGATCATTGACACTTTTGAATATTTACTAGCTATATATTACTAAAGATATTAAGAAGAATAGTAAGATAACAAAATTGTAATAAATTAGGGGAATTTTCAATGAACAATTCAGAAATAGTATTTTTTAAAAATTTAAGGCCAATAGTCAGAGAAGAAGCATCATGCAGTGTTTGTCCCTAAGAGCCACCCTCTGCACTTCAAAGGCTCCTGATGCCGCTCCTCAGCCCCGCTACACCCGGGCCGACTTTGTTCCCACTGAGGGGCAGCCAACATGACCCTGCCCACCAGGGTGCCTGGGATACTTGGCCCTCGGTGATCAGCGATGGTGCAGGGCCCTCTGAACTGGGGGCCCCAGGGAGTCCCCAGGGGAGTGCTCCTGATCAACACCCTTGGCCCTATTCAGCACAAAAGACCCTCGGTCCACCAGAAGGTGTTGGGTGGCAAGGTTCAGCCCAGGAGACTGTAGATGGTGGATGCTGCCGGACTCCAGTTGCATTAGTATTGGGTGCTGATCAAGGGGCTGAACATCGACTGACTGCTCCCTGCTGCCAGGAACCCCAGACCAACTGACTGCACCCTATCACCCGGACCCCAGACCAACTAATCGCACCCCGCCACCAGGATCCCACAAGAACACCAAACACACCAACTTCAGGACCGCTGCCTGACCAACCACACCTCGCCTCCAGGACCTCCAGCCAACCATGTCCACACCCCAAGCTGCAGCTTCCCATTTGCCAACACATTTGGAAGCCAGCGTAACCATCTTGGATAATTCTGGAAGACATAGCTTCTATTGTTAGGTGGGGAAAATCCCATCCTGAGACAACTGCTGGAGACCTGAAGCACATTGTCAGGTACCTCTCATGCATCAGGCTACTTAAGACTGGGAGGTTTGAATACTATATGATTGTTATACTGTAGATTTTATATTTTCTTCTTATTGGACAATTTTAAGTTTTTATCACTTTAATTTTCTTGCTCTCTTTTCCCTTTTGAATACCTGTTCACTCATAGTCTCTTTCTCACTTTTGGCATGCTAACATCCAATTTCTTTTGATTATATTCTCACCCTTTCTATTATCTAGAATTTTGTATATTCTTTTCTTATCCCATTAACAGCTACATCCTACATCCCTCTGCATCCTCTTTGTCCTCCATTAGAAACTGCAGACCTTATTGCAAATCTGTTTGATATATTGAAGATAATATTTGGACTCATTATGTTTATTATGATGATATGATTAATGTTCTCATAGGGGCTATTTGGTCTAGGATGGCATAGTGTCTAAATTTGGCAATGCTGATATTGATCACCCCTTAAAGAAAAGGTTTTGGAAACCTATAGGGCCACTATAAGCCTATAGGGGGGAATCTGCAATACCCCAGATCTGCACTGCTAGAGGGGAAGATACAGGAGCAACATGAAAAGACAAGGGAAGAAAATAATACAAACAAATAGAGACTCTATATTAATAGAATCCAATGAGAGTATGGTAAAAGAAATATCGGAAAAGAACTTCAGATTACACATGATTATGATGGTTCACAGAGAAAAGGATGAGATAAGAGAGCAAATGCAGGCAATGAATGATAATATCAATAAGCAGTTGAAAGAGCAACAGCAGGAAGCAAAAGATCATTTCAACAAAGAGATAGAGATTCTCAAAAGAAAAAAAAATGGAAATCGATAAAATGAAGAAATAAATAAACCAAATAAAAAACTCAATGGAAAACATCACCAAAAGACTAGACCACTTGGAAGACAGAACCTCAGACAATAAAGACAAAATATTTAATCTTGAAAATAAAGTTTGCCCAAACAGAGAAAATGGTAAGAAATATGAACAGAATGTCCAAGAACTATGGGACATCATGAAAAGGCCAAATTTAAGAATTATTGGGATTGAGGAAGGCACAGAGATACAAAGCAAAGGAATGAACAACCTACTCAATGAAAAAATATCAGAAAATTTCCCAAACCCGAAGAATGAAATGGAAAATCAAAAACAAGAGGCTTACAGAACACCAAAGCACAAAATCACAACAGATCCACACCAAGGCACATTATAATGAAAATGCCTAACATTCAAAATCAAGGTAGAATTTTGAAGGCTGTGAGAGCAAAGCATCAGAATACATATAGGGGAAAACCAATACAAATAGCAGCAGACATCTCAACCCAGAGTCTAAAAGCTAGAAGGGCCTGGAACAACATATTTCAAGCTCTGAAAGAACATGGTTGCCAACAAAGAATCCTATACCCAGAAAAATTAACCTTCAGAATTGAATATGAAACAAAATCCTTCCATGATAAACAAAAGTTAAAAGAATTTACAAATATAAAGCCCATACTACAGAATGATCTCACTAAAATATTCCATGAAGAGAAAATCAAAAGCAATAATATAGGTCAGCAAAGGGGGAACTACTTTAGAAAAAAACCTACTTGGTTTTCAAGATGGCGGACTAGAGGGTGTCTGCATTTCATGTTGCTCCAGGACTCAGGATTCAAAAGAGGATATATTCAGAGACTTGGGACCAACTCAAAGCCACTGGGTGAGTCTCTCCCATTGGGGAGGCATCCGGGATGGGGCGGTAGTCCCAGAACGCAGGGAACTTTGTGAAGTAGAGCTGCCCGGCGAGACACCCCTCCCCCCACTGGAGCAGTGAACTTGGACAACTGGGAGCTTCATAGAGGAGGCTGCTCAGCACAGCGCTGGGACTTGGAGCAACCACTGGGACTCCAGGTGGCGGCCCAGAGGAGGAGCTGCTCGGCGAGCTGTTTGGACTCAGAGCAACCAGTCCTGAATGCTGGGGCCTGCCTGGAGGAGGAGGAGGAGCATGGCTGCTTGGATTTGGAGTGACTATACCAGAGCTACGGGCGGTTGTCGGAGGAGGAGCTGTGTGGCAAGCTGTTTGGACTCAAAGCGACCAATCCTGAACACCGGAGGGGCTGCCTGGAGGAGGAGGAGGAGGAGTGCAGTGGGTCACATGGATTCGCAGTGACTGCATTGGAGCTCCAGGTGGCTGCTCAGAGGAGGAGGCAAGTGGTGAGTTGTTTGGACACAAAGCGACTGCTCCTGAACACCGGGGGTTTGCCTGGAAGAGGAGAGCAGTGGGCCACTTGGTCTCGAGTGGCCACACCAGAGCTCTGGGTGGCTGCCTGGAGGAGACGTGCAGTGGGTCAGGTGGACTCAGAGCGACTCAGAGTGACTGCTCCTGAACACCAAGGGGGCTACCTGGAGGAGGAGGAAGAACGGGGCGGGTCACTTGGAAATGGAGTGACTGTCCAGGTCTACGGGCGGTTGGCGGGAGGAGGAGGCATGCAGTGAGTTGCTTGGACTCCCAGCAACCACACCGGAACACCAGGCGGCTGTCTGGAGAAAGAGGCATGTGGCTGGTCACTGGGAATCAGAGCGATTGTACGGGGCTCCAGGTGGCTGCTCAGAGGAGGGGCCGCATAGCCAGGCAATTAGGTGCAGAGCAGGGTCCCAGGACCTAGGAGGTTTCTTCATGGAAGAGCCGCAAAGAGACACGCTTAGGGATAGAGCAAAGTTTCCAGGACTGCAGGCAGATTCTCTGAGGAGAGGCAGCCTAAGGAGAATCGTCTGCGAAAGGTGAAGCTTCCAGGCCCAGGAGGTAGGTCCAGGCCCCTGGGAACATTGCAGAGGAAGGCAGCCCAGATCAGGCAGTAGTTGTAGATTGAGGGGAACATCTAGGAGGGGAACTGACCAGTGAGACCTCCCTACCAGGTGAGTCTTCCCTGCAGGATGAGGTCTTCCCACAAGGACGGCCTCAGCCTGCAGTCTAGTTCCCCGTTGGAAGACCATTGGTCAACAAGTGGAGGTACCTCTGCTCACTAGAGGAAATATACACCACCTGAAGGCCACCACCCATAGAGAGGCAGCTTCCTTGTGGAGCACCGCACTATCAACTTTCTGGAAGACTTCAGCCTACTGAAGGCTAAGAGAGGATATACTAGAAATCTCCAGGGATATTATAAGTCAATAGAGGAAATCTACAATATCTCAGTGGTCCACTGATACCTGAACAACATGAGAAAATAAGGGAAGAAAATGCCCCAAACAAATCTAGATGTTACATCAATAAAACACAATGACAGCATGGCAGAACGAATGACAGAAAAGGAGTTCAGAATGTACATAACTAAAATGATCAGGGAAGCAAATGATGAGATGAAAGAGCAAATGCAGGCATTGAATGATCACACCAAACGACAGTTAAAAGAGCAAATACAGGAAGCAAAAGATCATTTCAATAAAGAGTCAGAGATATTGAAAAAAAAAAAACAGAAATCCTTGAAATGAAAAAACAATAAACCAAATTAAGAACTCCATAGAAAGCATTTCCAATAGGATAGAACACCTTGAAGACAGAACCTCAGACACTGAAGACAAATATTTAACCTTAAAACCAAAGTTGACCAAACAGAGAAGATGGTAAGAAATCATGAACAGAATCTCCAAGAACTATGGGATATCATGAAAAGATCAAATATAAGAATTATTGGGATTGAGGAAGGCTTGGAGAAAGAAACCAAAGGAATGAACAATCTATTCAATGAAATAATATCAGAAATTTCCCAAATCTGAAGAATGAAATGGAAAATCAAGTTCAAGAGGCTTATAGGACTCCAAATACACAAAATTGCAACAGACCACACAAAGGCACATTATAATGAAAATATCTAACATACAAAATAAAGACAGAATTTTAATGGCTGTGAGAGAAAAGTACCCAATTACATTCAGGGGGAAACCAATACGGATATCAGCAGAATTTTCAATCCAGACCCTAAAACCTAGAAGGACCTGGAACAACATTTTTCAAGCCAAGCTCTGAACGAAAATGGATGCCAAACAAGAATTTTATACCCAACAAAACTTACCTTCAAATTTGACAATGAAATAAAATCCTTCCATAATAAACAAAAGATAAAAGAATTTATAAAGAGAAAGCCAGCATTAGAGAATATTCTCAGCAAAATATTCCATGAGGAAGAGATGAAAAACAAAGAAGCATATCAGCAAAGGGAGGAATTATCCTAAAGGAATTGTCAAATAAAGGAGGAAACAAGTCGTGCAAAATAAATAAATAAAATTTAAAAGATGAACCAAATGACTGGGAAACCATATCATATCTCAATAATAACCCTGAATGTTAATGGCCTGAATTCATCGATCAAAAGGCACAGACTGGCAGATTCGATTAAAAAGAAAAATCCAACAATATGTTGCCTGCAAGAGACTCACCTCATAGAAAGAGATACTCATAGACTAAAGGTGAAAGGATGGGGGAAAACATACCATGCACATGGACTCAGCAAAAAAGCTGGAGTATCCATCCTGATTTCAGATAATGTAGACTTTAAGCCAAAGTTAGTCAGAAGGGATAAAGAAGGACATTTCATACTGCTTAAGGAAATCATAAATCAGGAAGATATAAAAATCATAAATATCTATGCCCCAAACAGTGGCTCATCCATGTATGTCAAACAAATCCTTCTCAATTTCAGAAACCAAATAGACCATAACACAATAATACTAGGTGATTTTAACACAACTCTCTCACCACTGGACAAATCTTCCAAACAAAAATTGAACAAAGAAACCATAGATCTCAATAACACAATCAATAAATTAGACTTAACAGACATTTATAGAATATACCATCCAACCAAGAGCGAATACACTTTCTTCTCAGCAGCACATGGATCCTTCTCTAAAATAGTCCATATATTATGCCACAAAGCTAATGTTAGCAAATACAAGAAGATAGAGACACTACCATGTATTCTATCAGATCATAATGGATTGAAGTTAGAAATAAATGAAAGAGTAAAACACAGAAACTATTCCAACAAATGGAGATTAAACAATATGCTATTATATGACGAATGAATAACAGAAGATATTAGGAAGGAAATTAAAAAATTCTTAGAGGTAAATGAGAACAAAGAAACATCATATCAAAATCTCTGGGACACTATGAAAGCAGTACTTAGAGGTAAATTTATTTCATGGAGCGCATTCAATAAAAGAAGTAAAACTGAACAAATAAACGACCTAACACTACAGTTCAAAGCCCTAGAAAAAGAAGAACAGACCAGCACCAAAAGTAGTAGAAGACAGGAAATAGTTAAACTCAGAGCTGAAATCAATGAAATTGAAACAAAAGAAACAATACAAAAAATTGACAAAATAAATAGTTGGTTCTTTGAAAAAATAAACGAAATTGATAAACCTTTAGCCACACTAACAAAGAGAAGACGAGACAAAACCCAAATCAGCTACAATTCGGAATGAACAAGGAAATATCACAACAGACACGATGAAATACAAAACATAATTAGAAGGCTATTTTGAAAATCTATACTCCAACAAAATAGAAAAATTTCGAAGACATCAACAGGTTTCTAGAGACATATGAATTGCCTAAACTGAATGAGGAGGACATAAACAATTTAAATAGACCAATTTCAAGTAATGAAATAGAAAAGGTCATCAAAAGCCTACCAACAAAGTAAAGTCCAGGACCAGATGGGTTCTCAGCAGAGTTCTACAAAACCTTTAAAGAAGAGCTCATTCCAATATTTCTCCAAGTATTCCATAAAATAGAAGAGGAGGGAAACCTCCCAGACTCATTCTATGAAGCCAATATCACACTGATACCTAAACCAGACAGAGACACTCATCGAGGAAAAAAATTTCAGACCAATATCCTTAATGAACATCGACGCAAAAATTCTCAACAAAATTTTAGCAAATCACATACAAAAACATATTAAAAAGATAGTGCACCATGATCAAGTAGGTTTCATCGCCAGGGATACAAGGTTGGTTCAACATCAGGAAATCAGTCAATGTAATTCATCATATCCAATAGACTTAAAGAATCACATGATTATTTCAATAGATCAGAAAAGCATTGATAAAATGCAGCACCCCTTCATGCTCAAAACACTAGAAAAAATAGGGATAGTGGGAACATTCCTTAACATTGTAAAGGCCAATTATGCTAAGCCCATGGCTAATATCATTCTAAATGGTGAAAAACTGAAAGCATTCCCCCTAAAAACTGGACCAAGGCAGGGATGCCATCTTTCACCACTTCTATTCAATATCTATCGTCCTTGAAACTCTAGCCAGAGCAATTAGACAGACCAAGGAAATTAAAGGGATATAAATAGGAAAATAAGAATTCAAACTATCCCTATTTGCTTATGATATGATTATATACTTAGAGGAACCAGGAAATTACACCAGAAAACTTTTCGAACTCATAGGTGAATACAGTAAAGTAGTGGGATATAAGATCATTGCCCATAAATCTAATGCTATTTTTATACATAAGTGATGAATCTATGGAAAGAATAATCAGGAAAACTACCCCATTCACAATAGCCTAGAAAAAAATAAAATATTTGGGAATCAATCTCACAAAAGTGGTGAAAGACCTCTACAATGAGAACTACAGTACACTAAAGAAAGAAATTAAGAAAACCTTAGAAGATGGAATGATCTTCCATGCTCTCGGATAGGCAGAATTAATATTGTCAAAATGGCCATACTACCTAAAAGTGCTATAACAGATTCAATGCAATTCCAATTAAAATCCCAATGACGTACCTTATAGAAATAGAGCAAGCAATTATGAAATTCATGTGGAAGAATAAGAAACCCAGAATAGCTAAAACAATCCTTAGCAGGAAGAGTGAAACAGGGAATATCGCAATACCAGATCTTCAACTCTACTACAAAGCAATAGTAACAAAAACGGCATGGTATTGGTACCAAAATAGAAAGGTAGATCAATGGTACAGAATAGAGGACATGGACACAAACCCAAATAAATGCAATTTTCTCATACTAGACAAAGGGGCCAAAAATATGCAATGGAAAAAAGATAGCCTCTTCAACAAATGGTGCTGGGAGAATTGGAAATCCATATGCAACATAATGGAACTAAACCCATATCTCTCACCATGCATGAAACTAAACTCAAGGTGGATTAAGGACCTCAGAATCAGACCAGAGAACCTGCAAATTATAGAACAAAATGTAGGTTTAACATGTCAGCTTAGGACCAGACTTCCTCCACAGGACTCCCATAGCACAAGAAGTAAAAGCAAGAATCAATAACTGGGATAGATTCAAAATAAAAAGTTTTCTCTCAGCAAAGGAAACTATCAGCAGTGCGAAGAAAGAGCCTACAGAGTGGGAGAAATTTTTTGCCAATCATATTTCAGATAGAGCACTAATCTCTAGAATCTATAAAGAACTCAAAAAACTGTACACAAAGAATACAAATAATCCAGTCGACAAATGGGCTAAGGAAATGAATAGACACTTCACAGAAGAAGATCTACAAGCAATCAACAAACATATGGAAAAATGTTTAACATCTCTAGTAATAAGAGAAATGCAAATCAAAACCACCCTAAGATTACATCTCACCCCAATTAGAATGGCGATTATCAAGAATACAAGCAACAAAAGGTGTTGGTGAGGATATGGGGAGAAAGGTACACTCATACATTGCTGGTGGGGCTGCAAATTAGTGCAGCCACTCTGGAAAGCAGTGTGGAGATTCCTTAGAAAACTTGGAATGGACCCTCCATTTGACTCAGCTATCCCACTCCTTGGCCTATACCCAAAGGTCTTAAAATCAGCATACTACAGAGATACGGACACATCAATGTTCATAGCTGCTTAATTCACAATAGCCAGATTGTGGAACCAGCCTAGATGTCCTTCAATTGATGAATGGATAAAGAAACTGTGGCATATGTATACAATGGAATATTACTCAGCCATTAAGAATGATAAAATTATGGCATTGCAGGAAATGGATGAACTGGAGAATATCACACTAAGTGAGATAAGCCAATCTCAAAAACCAAAGGTCGAATGATATCGCTAATAAGTGGATGAGGACACATAATGGGGGGAGGGAGGGGTTAGTGTTAGGGTTAGAGTTAGGGTTAGGGAGGGGGCAAGGATGGAGGATGGAAGGTGTGTATAGAGGGAAAAGAGGGGTGGGAGGGGTGGGGGAAGGGGAAAAAATAACAGAATGAATCAAACAACAATACCCTATGTAAATTTATGATTACACAAATGGTATGCCTTTACGCCATGTAGAAACAGAGAAACAACTGTATCCCATTTGTTTACAATAACAAAAAACCCAATGGACTAATGATCTCGCTGATAAGCAGATGATGACACATAATGGAGGTGGGAGGGGGGCAAGAATGGAGGATGGAGGGACTGTATAGAGGGACAAGAGGGGTGGGAGGGGTGTGGGGGAAGGAAAATAACAGAATGAATCAAACACTATTACCCTTTGTAGATATATGATTACAAAAATGGTATGGCTTTACTTCATGTACAAACAGAAACAAGATATATGCCATTTGTTTACAATAAAATTAATTAAAAAATCAAATGCTTGAATAACTACCAATCAAATTTATTGTTTCCATACAAATGCAAGACTTTTACTACACCTAATTTTACTTTGGAGAACAACAACATGGCAACATGATCTTTGAAGACTTTTTACATTTGACTAAGTTTAACTATTAAGGTAGAATTTAGATTACACAGTGTATGATGACAATAATCACATGTCTGAATGGATTAACAAAAATCAAGAGGTTGCCTTAAATCTCTTATATATTTAGAAAACAATGTTAACTATTAGAAATTGACTTAGTCAAATCAAGCACATATAAGATAGCTCTTCACATGACAGTGTGGCCTTTCTATGTCAGATAAAATGTACAAAGAAAGCACTTATTGATATCTTGCCAGTAAGCTTATATAAACTTTCATTTTATAAATTCTTACACAAAACTTAGACAAGGTTTAGAAAGATAGACTTCTCAGATGCATATATATCCTATGACATATATTTAGACATATATTTAGAGTGACATATATTTAGAGTGTCTACTATATTGTTATAAACTAAGTAACAGTTGTTTGTTTAACCATTTATTGATTCTGAAACTCTCTCCAGGGATTTAGTTGGATGAGAATCTGTTCTAGCTAGAATTGCTTTGCCCCAGTCATAAATATTCCCTGGCAAAATGGGATCCCCTGTTAGATCTTGAAAGGGAAGAATATTCCTGTACCCATTACAGAAACTGAGAGCTCTGGAATATAGTGCCACATCCTTTATGGACAGCAACCTCCAACCTCCATGGGAAATGGTGCTGGAAGGCAGGGCAGAGGACAAGTTCTCTTTGACCATTTCTTACAGCTGAGGCTGATTTTGTGGGATCCCTCTCAGCTTAGGTGAAGTGTGCTTGACTTCAATGAGTTGATGCACAACTTCCTGAGAAAAAACTGAAATTTGGCATCTTCAACGTAGTTCTTGATGCTTCAGACCCCTGGTATGCAACTGCACAAATGCCTGTACATGAAGAATCTCTTTCATATACTTTAACCCTGGTAGACCAACTTAATGTATAATAATCCAGAAAAACCACTTAAAGTCCAGATTGTTTAAGAGTAAACCCTCTTTTTCTTAGACAGGCTTATTCCTATAGGATCAAATTCCAGATTTTGTTACAGTAAACTATCATTCTCTAGACACACTTGTACCTATATGTACAGACAAGAGAGGATCACCAAAACTAGGGCTAACATATGGGAACCTTTTAAACAAACAAAGCTGCACGTACAAATTTATTTCTTTTACTTTAACTTGGGCAGATCAAATCCAACTTAAAAATTGTACAATAATCTAGGAAGCTATTTTAAAGTCAGATTATTACAGTAAAAAACATTGTCATAGACTTAAAGGTGTCCCTATTTTGAACTCACTTTATCTCCAACAGACCAATTATGACTACAATATTGTATAAAAGAGAAACAGAGAGAAACAACCGAAGAGGAACCCCAAAACCATGGCCAAAAGATGGAAACCTTTAAATTGACCAGGCAAGATCTTTCACAAGAAATTAACCATAGAACCAGTGAAGTACAAGCCATATATCAAAAGGGACATTAGTATATACAAATAAACAGAAAACCAGAAGGAATTTCAAAGACCAAGGCCAACAAACAGATGAGAACCTAGAAGAGATAAGAAGGGAGTACTTATCTCTAGGTTCTTAAGCCTCACTGAATCATGACTCCCACACAACTGGAGCCACAGATGTCCCAAGAAGAAGGAATCATATGTTCCCACAAAGAAGAATTAGGTGTATGCCATCAAGGGTCTTGGTGTGCACACCAAATGGCCAAGGCCAATACCAAATGGCAAAGTGTGTCACAATTTCTTGTATTCAGCTTCTTTTTTCTCAAAATAAGGCAACTGATAGAGCAACTTGTGCAGTTCAGGGAAAGAAAGCAGGAATTCTCAGAAGTTAAAAGAGGTTCAACAACTCTTGGGATAGTCCTTAATTCCCACCCACTACTCTTGGAACAGCTCTTGTGGTTCAATCTGAGGCAAATGCACATCACCACCAAATAACTTCAGCAGTCTGTTCTCAACAAATTCACCAATCATCTTGTGTGCTCATCATGGAAGTGGGAGTCACTTGAAGACCAAGGCTGACAAAGAAAGCTGGAGTAGGGGCTACTCTGAGGTCCCATCTAGGGTGCCAAATTTATTGCCAAAATCTCAGTCCTTATTCCAGATGTCAATCTAATATTGAGGACACAGTTTTGAGCAAAAGGAAGAAGATGATTTATTGCATTGCTAGCAAAGAAGAAACAGGGGGTTCCTGTCCTGAAGTCTGTTTCTCCCTATCAGCAGGAGCAGGAGGCTTTTACAGGGGTGATTCAGAGAAAATGAGTTTAGGGGGTGAGAGTTCATGAAGACAAAGATCAAGGAAGAGAAAATGAGAAAGGAGAGTATTAGGAAAAAGATCAGGGAGGAGAATTTTAGGGAAAAGAAGATCAGGGAGAAGTTCAGGGAAAAGGTGGGGAAAAAGATAAAAATATCTAAGTTTCAAAGTTACAAATGATATAGTGAAAGTATCATGTGATATGTTTCGAGGTCAGTATTCAATTCTTTTCTGTTAATCCTAAATGATTTCTCCATGGTTATTAACAGAGAAAATATTAACTTCTTTCTAAAACTTTATGTTCATTATACTGCCTGTTATTTAATTAAAAGTTTAATTTTTAAAATATTGTACCTTTCTAACATATAGTAGTTAAAACCCATCTGTTTTAAATCCTTTTTCCAATTTTGTATGGAAAAGACTGACAATAAAATCAAAATAATACTCAGGAAATACTGTCACCATTCATCATGAAATAGAAAAAAATATATTATTTTAGCCAATTAGGAAAGCACAATTAAATTCTTTGTATTGTACTTACTAATAATACTCACCTAGTTCAGTTAAATAAATATGTGGCAGCTGGTCAAATATTTATCCCAATTTAGTTTATTTCTGTGAGTTCATCCTAATGACTGAAAGAATTTTCCTAATGTATCTGAAGAATAACTGATATAATGAAGAACTGAAGGCTGCCACTTGCCTCTTATGACTGAGTACAAATGGTCTTAGTACTGAATACTAACTGTTGGACTCAGATTATTTCAACAAATTAAATGATCCAGGACATCACCCTGGTCTTTTGTCCAAATGTGAGACATGAAAAGACAAGTGTGTTATTTCAGGGGCTGCTTCTGTTTGGTTTTTGCTTATTTTAGAAAATTATTATTTCCATTATGATGATTTGTGAATATGATTATACGTTTCTTATGAGTTCAGACATTTAGAAAATATTCTGAAAAATTTGATCAGATATTTTGCAAGATAGCAGTATTTAATAATTATTATTTCATCAAATACATCAGTTTTAAGTGTTTTGGGTTTTCATAAATAATAAGTAATAATAACAAATAATTATACATGACTCATATTTTTGAAATATCTGATAAACATAACATTTTGAAAAACCTTTTAGGAATTGATTACCTAAAATAATGTTTACATCAACGGATATATAGTTTGTGAGTTCATGAAAATATTCAAGTGGCCTCAAAGGTCATCTCCCAAGCAGTATGTGAAAAACACATAGTGAAAATTTATTAGAGATGGGTAAGATCAAAATTTAAAGTCATCTATAGAACTAGATGGTGGGCATATTTCCCTAATGTATCTAAAAATAGCAATTTTTCAGTAGAAAAGAATGTATGTAAAAGAATTTTAGCAAACCATATTAACAAAACAGAAACTCATTTGAATGCTTGCAATATTCAGCACAATAGACACCTTAGATAAAGAAGAAATCATCTTCTATTTTGAATATTACTATATTTGCTAAGAAGCTAACCCATGAAAGATGAAGAAAAATGTATTCCTCCCTAACAACTGAATGTAGATTTTGAGAAAATAGACTTTATGGTCCTTTATAGATCAGTAATTTGAATATCATAATAAGTCTTGTCTGCTTATTGGCCTCCAGACTGAGCACAGAGTAGACACCTGAAAAGAATGTGGTCAAGTAGGAGGATTTAGCTTTTGGAACTAAGTCCTGTGTTCACACCTCATCTGCCAAGTCCCAGTATATGATGAACATCCTGAGCCCAAGTGTTCAATATGTAAAACAATTTTCCTTGAGAGATTGTTAGGAAGATTAAATTCAAATACATCTGGCTCTCTTAGTATAGTACCTAAAGTATAGAACCCATTCAAATTTTTTAAATAAATTAATGATGAATATTCTATATTTAAAAATTAAGGACTTGTTCCTATACAATTAGTCTCCCTAGTTAGAGCTTTAATTTTACCTAGTGCAAAACCTTGGATGGAGAGATTTTTCTTTCTCTTTATTATTTATAACATCTTATCCAATTACATAGTTGCATTGTAGGTATTTTTTACATTGAAATGCATTCTGACAGTTTTATTCAATTGTATTTTAAGACATTCAGATATGGAGAGTGGCAATTGTCTGTAATCCTGGCTACTTACAGGCATCTGAGGGAAGAAGATCCCAATTTTGAGACCAGTCAAGTAAACCTCATGAATTTGTCAGCAATTTAACAAGACCCTGTATCAAAATAAATTTTACAAAAATGAAATAAAAAGACTGGAAATGTAGCAAGGTGTTAATATGCACCTGAGTTCAATCCCCAGTCAAAAAAAGAAAACCTTGAATTATTAAGTACACATTGTATTACAACTTTTACTCAATGAATTTTCTTTTCTCATAAAAATTAATGGTGAGCCAGGTGTGGTGGCACATATCCATAATCCCAGCTGTGGGAACTTGGGGCAAAAGGATCATGAGTTCAAAGCAAGTTTCAGCAAGTTAGCAAAGCCCAAAACAACTCAGCAAGACCATGTCTCTAAATAAAATAAAATAAGGGCAGGGGATGTGGCTCAGTGCATATCCCTATGTTCAATTCCAGATACCAAAAAAAAAAAAAAAACAAAAACAAAAACAAAAAAACAAAAACAAAACAAAAAAACAGAAAAGATGAAGTTAATGGTTCAAAAAAACCTACATGGTTGAAACATCAAGAAATTCAGAAGAAAATAATGCAGTAATAGAGGTAGCAAACTCCACATTGATTTATAGAGTAGGATATGAAATAAAATGGACTTGTTTTCAAATGGGGATTCAACTAACTGCTATTTTTGTAATCTAGAAGTCACTTAATTTCTCTGAATATCAAATTTTTATATAATGAGGAAAATAATTGCTTTGAATAGTTTTAATGATTAGTGTCTTTAAACTAATGCCTAACACACCATAAGATCTTAATAAATGCTAATTTTCTTTGTATTAACAACCTCATATTAATTATAACATTTTGCCAAATTTTGACTTATCCCTACATTTAACCTATTTATACCATGGCTCAATTTTAATGTGAGGGTGTAGATATTAGAATTAAAGCATTTACTATTCTCTAGTGATTAAATTCTAATTGTGCAGAATGAGTTTTGAAAATACTCTTACTTGATGTTTGACAAATAAGAAGGCTAGGTGTTATCTGCTTTGACATTGAGTGTGGAAAACAAGTGAATGGTCTTAGAAATACCTAAAATACATTCCAAATATGTCTTTATCCAAATGTCTGTAAATATTATGTACCCAGCTATAGATCTTGTTCTCTTACTGGAACAATGACAATAACCTTGTGTCTATCTGCTTTTCTTTTGACCACCCTCCAACTTGAATAAATTTGAGTAGGTTGAGTAGATATTATTTTCTAACTTGAATAAATATTTTAAAGTATGAATTATATCACATTCCAATGACAACTCTGAAAAATAAAATTCAAGTTCCTTATGATAGTCATTGTGGTTGCAAACTTCCAAGATGACCCTAAATGACACTTGCTTCCTGATATTTCCATCTTCTGTGCATCCTTCCAGGCCATACCACAGTTTGTTTAACCAAGAGCACACATCAGAGATGGTGGTACATTGCTTTAGAAAGATGTTTCAATGTAAAGAAAGTGACCTACCATGTTACAAGAACTGTGCAGAGGCTAACATGGAAGAAATTAAAATGCTTCCCCAGTAGTCAGTGAGGATATAAAGTTCCAGCACACTTACCCATGAATTTGAAGTACATCTATGAGTTGATCCTTGAAATGACTACAACCTCAGGTTGCCCCTTGATCCAGAAACACCTCGCTAGAAACTCCCAATTCCTGATTCAGAAAAGTTACAGAAGATGGTTAGTTTTAAAATATTATGTTGAAGGACAATTAGATATACAGTTTTTCCTCTCACTTACTGAGTGGTATACTGCATGCTACCTAGAGTAATTTCCCCCCTGGCTATCACTAAATGCCCTCTGTTTTTTATTTACATCATACCCTATTTTCTCCACAGTGCTAATCAAATACCCTCCTTCTTTTATTTTACATTGTACCTTATTTTGTCAGTGTACTAATTAAACATTTGTAATTTCCCCACACTCATATAAAATATAAAAATCACATGAAAATATAACACCCAAAAGAACAGGGAGCAGATCATCAATTCTTCATTGTATATTTATTCAGGGCATGGCATAAATACCTCCATAAAAATGTGTTGGACACTAACTAATTGAAACATTTTTTTGCAAAAACCAAACAGACCTTCACGTATGAACTACAATGATAGAGGTGAAATATTTTTAGTGAAAGCTTTGAGTAGAAATGCTAACTTTGCTAGCAGAGATAAAATATCTAATGATAACTGGAAGAGATTGTGCAGTATATTTACTAGATTTTGGTCATAATAATTGGATAATTGTAGAAAAAGAGAAATGACTTCTCCCTCTGCAGAGCTCTTCTCAGTTTTAAGTGTCCATCAATCAGCAGAGTAAAATGGGGCAACTTTTTGCATTATTGTCATTCAGTTTCTGAACCATCCTTCTGAGCCCAGAAAAGAGTTGACTCCATCCATGTGGCAGGTGGTCCCAGAGGTAGAGAAAGAATGAAATTGGAGCTTCCTGTTCCCAAGTGAGAAGACTCGCTGAGAGTCTTACAGCAGGTTAATTTGTTGTATATAACCATACACAGATAAACCTGGAAAAACACACCACAGGATAAATATTTTAGACAACCTCCTAGCTGGGGTTTCTGTGTAGAAACCTTCACCCTCCACAAATACTGTCACACTCTCACAACCTCATAAATAACTCCAGGATGCTCCTCAAGGTGTCTATTTTATGGCACCACAATCTCTTTGGAACTGGTGTCCTTTATGTAACAATGATGAGATTTTGCAGATGCACAGGCATAATTTAAAATGCCCAATTTGACAAAATAGTTACTTGAGCTTTCACATTGGACACATTTTGTAACTTGTGAAAAATTCTTGACATTTCTGGTATAAAACAATTCTAAAATATCAAAGTTTTATTGTAAACCTAAAACTGCCCCAAGTACTTTTCACTTTCACCTTGAATGTTTGTTTTTGAGATAAATGTGCTTTCAAAAGTTTTATTTCTTCATTTGTACCAGAGAGTGTTTTGCTTTCTAGCCAATTAGTTTTAGACAGATGATGTTAACACTACTCCAAATGGATCAATTCTTGAATAAAAAAGAACATGTCAATCTTCACTTTCCTAATTCTATGAACATCAGTTCCCTTGGAGACTCCAGCCCTGACCCAGTCATCTAACGCATTTTTTATTTCTCTGTGGCAAATATAAGATAAGGTTGGAGCTATAGAGAGAACTTTATATATTTATTTATTTCAGTGTCATCAGTATTCCTGTTACAGTGTTGTTTCTAAGGGTCACAACACTGTAGCCAGTATATCAAATAGCAAGCATCTTCAGATTTTCTGCCAAGGGTGATTCTTTATCCCTCATGATAACATTGGCAGATTGTCAGTGATGAGCAGTCAAGTGCTTCCTCCTTTCTCTTATTGCAGAAGTGTTTAAATGGCATGGATGGGTTACCTTCAACCTGGAAAAATATTGCCTTGTGTGAGCACTGCATAAGAGCAGACAGAGATGTGTATGCCTGAAATCTCAAAGCAAAACAAAGCAAGTAAATATAAAATCTCTCATTTAGTGGATTGCTGAAATTCCCATTTTAAGGTATCATTTATATAGTTGCAGAAATACTCCTTGTACTATCTTGGGTACCAGTTCTATGAAGAGTGTCTGTGAGCTCAATTTCTCTGATATTTTCAACAACTCCAAGGCCCAACAATGGCCCCTGAGGGAACTCTCTTCTTGGCCAACAGTTTGTGATGAGTGCAAGTACTTCTAACCCTGATTTGGCATCAGGCCTTAAGAGTTACTCAGTTTAAGTTATTTTACATGAGATAATTGGTACAATTATAAATACATGCTCTATCTGACAAAACCCTATGCCTCAGTGACCTAATACATAATTTCTTCTCATTTTCCAGAAGACCAGTATGGGTCTGGCTGCCTTCCTCCATAAGAAATGTGGAGGAAGGCAGCCAGCCAAGTTCTCTCAGACAAGGCAAGAACTCTCAGCCAAGTTCTTCAAGATCTTCAAAGAAGATAACACCAATATTCCTCAAATATTTTATTCAATGGAATAAGAACAATCCTTTTAAACACATTCTATGAAGCTAGTATCACCCTGATCCCAAACCACACAAAGACATACAAGGAGGGAAAATTTCAGACCAATATCCCTGATGAACATACATGCAAAAATTCTTAACAAAAATCTGTAAAATTGCATTCAAATCATATTAAAAGGATAGTGCACCATGATCAAAGTGTATTCATCCAATGGATGAAAGGTTCATTCAACATCCAAAAATCAATAAATGAAAATCATAACATCAATGGACTCAAAGTTAAGAATCATATGATTATTCCAATAGCTGCAGAAAAAGAATTTCATAAAATTCAACACTCCTTTATACTCAAAATGCTAGAAAAAAATGGGATAGTAGGAAAATATCTCAACACTGTAAAGGATGTCTATGCTAAGCACACAGCCAACATCATTCTAAATGGAGAAAAACTGAAAGTATTCCCTCTAAAATGTAGACAAGACAGGAAAGCACATTTTCATCACTGAAATTAAATATTGTCCTTGAAACTCGAGTCTAGCAATTCTTAGCAAGAAGAAAATAGAAGGAGGTATCAAAATACATTTTGAACTATACTACAGAGCAATAGTAACAGAAAAGATAGGGCATAATCACCAAAATAGGCAGGTATACCAATAGTACAGAATAGAAGACACAAAGAAAAACCCACATAAATACAGTTATCTCAAATACACAAAGGAGCCAAATACATACAGTGGCAAAAATATAGCCTCTTTAACAAAGGGTGCTGGGAAAACTAGAAATTCTTATACAGCAAAATAAAACTAAACCCTATATCTCATCCTGCACATAACTCAGAATGGATCAAGACCTAGGAATTATACCAGAGACCCTAATAGAAGAATAAGTAGGGCCAAATCTAAATCATATCCACTTAGGATCAATCAAAGCACTCCTTACTAAGAAGGAAGAAGCAAGAGGGATTACAATACAGACCTACAGAGCAATAGTAACAAAAATTGCATGATATTGGCACCAAAATAGACAGGTAGACCAATAGTAGAGGATAGAAGGCACAGAGAATAAACCACATATGTACAATTATCTCACACTAGACAAAGGTGCCAAAAACTTACAATTGAGAAAAGATAATGTCTGCAACAAATGGTGCTGGCAAAACTGAATAATTCATATGAAGAGAAATAAAATTTAATCCCTATCTCTCATCCTGTACAAAATTCAACTCAGAATTAATCAAGGTCCTGGGAACTGAATGATTGTTATTCTGCCCATCATGGTAAACAGGAGCATTTTTAAGAGGTTATTCATAGAAAATGTGATTATGGAGAGAGATCAGGAAGAAAATCAGATAAAAAAGATCAGTCAGCAGAAGTCTAGGAAAAAGAAGATCAGGAAATAGATCAGGTTGAAGTTTAGGGAGAAGAAGGTCAGGGAGGAGAAGTTTAGAGTAAAGAATACCAGGGAGGAGAGAAGTTCAGGGAAAAGAAGACCAGGGATGAGATCAGGAAGGAAAAGGTTAGGAAAAAGATCAGGGGAAAATAATCAGGGAGAGCTGGGTTTGGTGGCACACACCTGTAATCTCAGTGGCTGAGGCAGGAGGATCGAGAGTTGAAAACCAGCCTCAGCAACTAAGCTAGACCCTAAGAAACTCAATAAGACCCAGTGGCTAAATAAAACATAAAAAGTGATGGGGCATGTGGATCCATGGTTAATTGCCTCTAGGTTTATTCACTGATACAAAAAATTAAATAAATAAAGCATCAGGGAGGTCAGGAAAAATGTTGGAAAAAGAAAAAAATGTAAGTTTCAAAGTGACACAGGATATAGTCAAAGCATCAAGTGACCCCGTTAAATTCCCCCCCCCAAATCAATTTCTAGATTCCCTTTCTATGGAAAGTGGGCAACAACATCTCCAAGCTACTTCCTACTGAGAGGGAGTAAAGTTGCTGTGTAGCCTCCTGGTGGAGTAGACTTCATCCCTCCCATGGACAGACAGCACTGTGAGTCTGCAGCATAGGCCTGCCGGCAGCAGGGCACTAATTGGTGTACAGCATATTAGGCACTGAATGTGGCCCACTTTCTGTGGTTCACAAAGCCAGGGCACAGCCCTGCTATCTCCAGATTATGGACAATGGGTCAGTTTCACCATGCTCTGGGTGAGAGTTCATCTGCTCTTCTCAGGAAGGCTACCTGTTCCTGGCGGCCTGACACACCACTGGGCCTGTAGTGGAGGGAAGTGCTTTCTGCCATCAGACTTCATCTCCCCCTTCACTGTGGTTTACTGCATCTTTTGAACTTGTTATTAATGTGTGTCACACTTTGTTATGGGCTTGTCACCCTTGCAGCAAGCCTGAGTGCAGAGATGGGTACCCTTGGTCTGCTGGGCTTGCTGGACAAGGAACACAAGGACAAGGTACACTGTGCTGGAAAGCCAGGTGCAGCAGGGCATGGAGGAAGTACAGCAGAGGTCAGATTTTGGGGGAAGGAACTCTCTGAGAAGTGCTTCACAGATGATGGTGATGATAATGATAATGATGATGATGATGTTGATGATGATGATTTTTTACTGAATGGCAGATTCCATCTAGTTTCTTATGCCCATTTTAAATTGTAATTTTTAAATGGGGTCTTGCTCAGTTACCAAAACTTGTCTCAAACTTGCAATCCTCCAGCCTCAGCCTCCCCATAGCTGGGATGAAAGGCATGTGCAACCATACAGCTAGATTAAGAGATTTAATCTTAATCTAGGTCTGAAAGGTGAATATATGCTATGCACAGAACCCCAGGTTCCCTTCCATGTAGGCAGAAGTAACCAGGTAGAGACCAAGGTGGTGTCCAAAGGAAACCCTTGCTAAACTGAGCCTCCTCTTGAGTCCACAGGTCTTCCTCTCCAGGGAGAAGAACACTCACATGATGGTATTATAAAGCTTCACATTCAGGAAACTGCCCTGCATCAAGGGACCCCTAACCACAGACCTCTACTAGGAGCATCTGGGAAAAGGAAGAGGATCACAGGATGGAGAAGTCCTAGAGTGACTGCTTATTTCCCAGAAGCAGTTGAAAATTATCAAGTCCTGTGTAATTTTCATTCTTGTCTATTCCATTTCATTCATCCATTTATTATGTATTTGTGCTTTTGGTGGGGGTAGGCTGAGGATCCTTAGGTCAATGGACTAAGTAGAACATTTCGGTGTATATATAATGTAGATTTTGCATACTCCTACCATATGTTCACTTACATCCACATACTTGATTGCTGTGTCCTTCTCAACTCCCAAGAATTATTCTTTGTTTTAGAGTATAGTCTTTTGTGTTTATTTTTATGAACTGCATTTTGATTAATTGTACACAAATGGGGTACAACTTTTCATTTCTATGGTTGTACACAGTGTATATTCATGCCTTTCATGTAATCATACATATATATAGGGTAATACTGTCTGTTTCATTCTACTATTTTTCCATTCCCACTCCCTCCCACCCCTTTTTCCTCTACACCATACAAATTTCCTTCATTCTTCTCTTTCCACCATCAACCACCCTCCTTATATGTTGTCATGCACTTGTCAGAGAAAACATTCAGCCTTTGGTTTTTTGGGCTTGACCTAATTCACTTAGCATGATATTTTCCAACTTCATTCATTTACCAACAAATGTCATAATTTTACTATTCTTTATGGCTGAGTAATATTCCATTGTGTATATATACCACAATTTATTTATCCATTCATTAATTGAAGGGCATCTAGTTTTGTTCCACAAACTTGATATTGTGAAGTGAGCTGCTATGAACATTGATGTAGCTGCATCACTGTAGTATGTTGATTTTAAGTCCTTTGGGTATGAACTGAGGAATGGTATAGCTGGGTCAAATGGCGGGTCCATTCCAAGCTTCTAAGGAATCTCCAATACCAATGGCTATACCAATTTGCAACTTCACCAGCAATATATCTGTGTGCTTTTCCCCCACATCCACGCCAACACTTATTATTGCTTGTGTTCTTGATAATAGCCATTCTAATTGGAGTTAGATAAAATATTAAGTGGTTTTACTTTGCACTTTTCTAATTACCAAGGATGACGAGCACTTTTTCATATATTTGTTTATCACCTGTATATCTTCTTCTGTGAAGTGTCTGCCCATTTTCTTAACCCATTTATTGATTGGGTTCTTTGTATTTTGGGTGTAAAGTTTTTGAAGTTTTTTGTAAACTTTGGAGATGAGTGCTCTTTCTGAAGTGTGTGTGGAAAAGATTTTCTCCCACTATGTAAGCTGTCTTTTCACATTATTGATTGTTTCCTGTGCTGACAAAAAAAAAAAAAAAAAAAAAAAAAAAAAAAGCTTTTTAGTTGAATCTATTCCACTTATTGATTCTTGCTTTAATTTCTTGTGCTATGGGGGTCTTGTTAAAAAAGTCTGATCCTAAAACAACATGATTGAGATTCGAGCCCACTTTTTCCTCTATTTAGTGAAGGGTCTCAGGTCTAATATGTTGTTCCAGGCCCTACTAGCTTTTAGAGTCTGAGATGAGAAATCTGCTGATATCCGCATTGGTTTCCTCCTATATATAATCTGATGCTTTTCTCTTGCAGCCTTCAAAATCCTATCTTTATTTTGTACATTAGTCATTTTCATTATAAACTGCCTTGGTATGAATCTGTTGTAATTTTGTGTATTTGATGTTCTGTAAGCCTCTTGTATTTGATTTTCCATTTCATTCTTCAGATTTGGAAAAATTTCTGATTTTATTTCTTTGAATAGATTGTTCAGTCCTTTGGTTTGTAACTCTGTGCCTTCCACAATCCCAAAAATTCTTAAATTTGGTCTTTTTTTTTTTGAGTAATTCACTGATTTTATTATTAAAATGCCATCAACCACTTTAAGATATTTACAAGTAAGGTATACGAGTCATCTATTTGATGAAAACCATACTCACATGAACAATCTATAGAATATTGTTCTGGAACATCTACATATTTAAATTGTATTCCAAATAGGTATAACCTATACTTTTCTCAAAGCTGTGCCCACTTAAAGCCATTATGTAATTATTACTCAGATTTTAGGCCAATATGAAAAAGAAATTATTTCCTAGTATGCACAAGTGTAACTAACAAACCTATTATTACAAAGTGTTTGTATTCATCAAATACAGGTACAAAAAGGGATAAATACAGGGACTCAGAACTTTGTCTATTTCAGACCATCACATTACTTTCTGCTACAAATTCAATAATTTTATTTTATCATTCTTCACCTAGGAATGTCAACAATGCAATGTTAATAAGTTCAATTTCTAATTATGAGGACTAATAAATCACATGGGAATGTGTTTGAGCATGAGTCCCTGGAAATGATTCCACACATTTAAAAATTAATCTTTATGTAAAACATAAAGTAACCGTGCCCCCTTTTAAGACTAAGATTTGCTAAACATGCAGTGCTTTTGAAAACATCTATAATTCAGTCAAATCTATACATTACTTCTTAGCCCTTTCAGTGATTCTCTTGCCTTATTCTAAATCTGTTTCAAAACTGTAAACCTGGATGGACCAGAAGAACTTTAAGGTTCCTTCCAGATCTAAAATCTTGTGACATCAATTTGAGTGTATTTTACTACTTAAAAATAATAACATAAATGGATTGTTTCTTATGAATCACAGTCAAAATGCACTTTGGAGACAAGTAACAAACATACTACAATAAGTATTAACTCACTAAATAAAGTACTAAAAGTAATTTACAAATCTAATTTATGAATATTCTGTTACCAAAATAATTCTACTTCATGAAAGAACTTAAGAGCCTCCTTGGGCTTGGGCTGTGGCTCGTGGTAGAGAGTTTGCCTGGAATGTGTGAGGCACTGGGTTCCATTCTCAGCACCACACATAAATAAATAAAATAAAGGTTCATAGACAACTAATTTTTTTTTTAAAGAAGAGTTTCCTTAAAGAGTTCCCCTTAATGAGTAAATTACTATTAACCTTTTAGTGAAATAAGTCACTGGCAGGCTTGAAAACAGCATATGGGAGGTCAGTGACAGAGATTCTCTTATTTGAATATTAAAATTATACATCAAGGACCAAAAAATTAACACAATTTCTGAGGACCTATTCCAGAAACAACAAGTAAAATGCCTAGGGTCAGATAAGGAGCTATATTCTCATTTAATTCAACTACGGCCACCACTATTATTATGGCTAACACTTACACTGGGTAATGTGACCAACACTGTTGACATTACATTTTTAAACTAATTTAATCCTCATAACAACTGTATGTAGGTACCATTATTATAACCATTTTACAGATAATGAAGCCAAAAAGATAAAATGATTTGGTCGGATCCCCTCAGCTAGTAAAATTTTATTCCACTTCAACTACTTTTTCTAACAACGTTAAATTATTTTTCCATTGCTTAAGAACTTATGCTTAAGAAATTATTTGGTTTATATCAACTATATACCAATTTTAAGATAGTACATTTATTTTAGTATGTGCCTATGTTTATTTTCGTTTGTTAAAGTAAATGAATTGGATCTATGGGTGGTGTATACCAAAACCACATAACTATCTTAACTGCCTATGATTTCTGGCAGAAAAACAAAAACCTAAGGGCTGGAGATTTATCTCAGTAGCATGGCGTTTGGCTAGCATTAGCTAGGCCCCTGGGTTTAGCAAGGAAAAGACACACACGAATGTCTAAACTTATTTAAAGTGTTGTACTGATGTATTCCCTTATTGCAAAAATTATTTTCCAGATGAAACGAAGAGAAAGTGTTCGGAGTACGGCATTGCTAAAACAGACTGTAAGTTGTGTGTTCAACTTTGATTCCACAAAGCTCTTCCTCCGCCTACACGTGTTCGTACAGGAACCATTCCACTTCGCGTCTACAAACTCTATAGACTCTGGTAAAAAGTTTTAGGCACGGTGGATTTGGCTTCTTTCTCAGCTGGGTGTAAGCAGCGTTCAGCCCACACCCACCACAACCCTTTGGGCCCCGGCCTAGCGTGCTCCTCCTCCCGGGGTTCTCCAGCACCGACTCAGCACCTATCAGAACTGTACCCCCGGCCTCAGGCCCAGCCCATCCTCGGACACGTGTGAGGGTGTGTTTGTGTCAGTCTGTCAATCCCACCAGGGACCGGGCTCGCTTACCGAGAGAGAAGCGCCAACTTTTGCTCCAGTAACATCTCCAGTTTCTGGCCCTGTTTGGAGATCCAGTAGTCCACTCCATGCAGGCGGTAACATGTCTCCAGCATCAACCTGAAGTCCGCCACAAACTCGGTGATGCTCGCGTACTGGCCGCTGGCGAACTTCTGCATGTTCAGCAGACGCATGCCCTGTCCCGGGTGCTGCAGGAGGGTGCGGCTGCCCCGGCCCGGGCTACGCGGCCCCTCTGCCACCTCCTCCTCCCCGGTGGCAACGCCCCCCAAGGGCTTCAGGAAAGGGGCGGTAAGGCCTCCGTGCTTCTCCTGCAGGAACTCGCCCAGGATGCGGTAGCCCTGCTGCAGCTCGTAGGTCAGCTCCTGCTCCTTGCAGCCACCGCTCTGGACCACCATCGCCTCCGCTGCCACCTCCTGTTCGTCCTCGTCCTCCAGAGAGGAGGCACTCCTCCGGTGCGCCCGCCTTGAGGCCGGGGCCGCCGCTACCACCTCCTCCTCATCCTCTTCCTCGGCCTCTGTCGGCGGCCGCTCCTCCTCCCCGGCCGGCTCCATCTCATCCGGCGTCTGGGGCACGCTCATGCCCTCGGCAGGCCCAAGCTAGGCTGTGCGGCGCTGCCGCTCGAGGCGCCGGGGGACGCGTGATAGCGGACCTCTTCCTCACCGCTCGGCCGCGAGGAGTAGCCCCTGCCCTACTGAGCCTCTGTCTCCTTAGCTCCCGGGTGGAATCCGTGCCTGCGGGGTTCTCAAGCTAGCCGCCGGCGGGGCGGGGTTACATGGCGCGCGGGGAAGGAGGGGAGAGAAGAGGAGAGCCTAGGTGCCCTCCTCTCCCCTTCCCCCGGCGGTGGCGCCCGCGGCCCTTGCCCGCTTCACCCCTGCGCGCCTCACCCTCCCGCTCTTCAACGGCCAGGTCCCACCGGGCAGCCGCGGCCTTGGCGCCCCACCCCCTCCCGGACCAGCGGGGGACTGGGAGGGGGCGAAGAGTAAAGGGGGTTCTCCTCTTGCCTCCCTGGAGTGGGCCGGAGCACTGGGCCGTGGTGGCTCCGGCTGGCTCCGGCTCTTCCTCTCCCTCACACCCCCTCCCGCCCCTTTCTACCTGTGGGGGACCCGGGCAGGAGGAGGCGGTGCACCAAATTTGGTCTTTTCATGATGTCCCATAGTTATTGGAGATTCTGTTCATGATTTCTTACCATCTTCTCTGTTTCAGCAACTTTATTTTCAGGATTAAATATTTTGTCTTTATTGTCTGAGAAGTACCTGACAATGAGCTTCAAGTCTCCTTCAGACATCTCAGGATGGGATTTACCCCGCCTAAAGATCAGAGTTATGGCTTCTAGAATTATCTAAGGTGGGCACTCTGGCTTCCAAATGTGTTGGCAAGTGGGGAACTGCAGTTTGGGGTGTGGGCTTGGTTGGCTGGAGGTCCTAGATGCTGGGTGCGCATGGTCAGGCAGGGGTCCTGGAGGTGGGGTGTGATCAGTCTGGTTGCATAATCCTATAGGCAGGGGCAGTCAGTCAGTCTGGGGGTCTTCCTGCCAGGTAGCAGTCAGTCTATGTGAGGGCCCTGTAGGCAGGGAGTGATTGGTCAGGCTGAGAGATTCTGGAGACAGGGCTCAGTCAGTCCAGTCAGGGATCCTACAGGGCCTGGCCCTTGTCTCAAAATGAGGGCAGTTTCGTGTAACCAAACCTGCAGGTACTGTGATAGGAAACTTCCAGACAACTGGCAGGCAAATGGTGGGTGAGAGGTACCTGACAGTGAGCAATCTGCACTCAGAAAAGCATCAATATGCTGGCTGACTGCAGGTTATCGCAGTAGACAAATGTGTTAAGCAGCAAGGGATTGATAAGTAGCAAAAACTGCCTCACCAAAAAACTGATATTCTCTGCTTGAAACCCAAGTTATGGAGCAACAAGGAATGCAGACTCCCTCTAGTCCACCATCTTGGATCTCTGAGAAAAAGTTTTTTAATTTGAATCTATCTCACTTATTGATTCTTGCTTTTATTTCTTGTGCTTTGGAAATCATGTTAAGAACACCTGATCCTAAATTGACATGATGAAGTTTTGGACCTACTTTTTCTTCTATAAAGTGCAGGGTTTCTAGTTTCATTTCAAGGTCTTTGATCCATTTTGAGTTGAGTTTTGTGCTGGGTGAGAGATAAGGGTTTAGTTTAATTCTGCTGCATATGGATTTTCAGTTTGCCCAGCACCATTTTTTGAAGAAGTGAAGTTTTCTCCATTGTATGTTTTTGGCACCTTTGTCTAGTATGAGATATTTGTATTTATTTGGGTTTGTCTCTGTGTCCTCTATTCTGTACCATTGATCTACTTATCTATTTTGGTGCCAATATCATGCCATTTTTGTTACTATTTCTCTGTACTGTAGTTGGAGTTCTGGTATTGTGATACTCCCTGCTTCGTTCTTCCTGCTAAGGAATGCTTTATCTATTCTGGATCTCTTATTTTTCCAAATGATTTTCATGATTCATTTCTATTTCTTTGAGGTATATCATTAGGATTTTAATTGGAATTGCATTGAATTTGTATAGTACTCTTCATAATATGACCATTTTGACAATATTAATTCTGCCTATCCAAGAACATGGAAGATCTTTTCATCTTGTAAGGTTTTCTTGAATTTTGTTCTTTAGTGTTCTGTAGTTTTCATTGTAAATGTCTTTCACCTTTTTTGTTAGATTATTTCCCAAGTATTTATTTGATTTTTGAGAATATCGTGAATGGAGTAGTTTTCCTAAATCCTCTTTCAAGCATTCATCACTTGTGAATAAAAATGTATTGGATTTATGAGCATTAATTTTATATCCTTCTACTTTACTGAATTCATTTATGAGTTTTAGAAGTTTTCTGGTGGAACTTTTTAGTTCCTCTAAATATAGAATCATGCCATTGGCAAATAGTAATATTTTGAGTTCTTTTTTTCTTATTTGCATAACTTTAATTCCTTCGGTTTTTGTAATTGCTCAGCTACAATTTCAAGGAATATGTTTAATAGAAGTGGTGACAGAGGGCATCCCTGCCTTATTTCAATATTTAGGGGAAATGCTTTCATTTTTCTCCATTTAGTATGACATTGGCCATGGGCTTAGCATAGATAGCCTTTATAATGTTGAGGAATGTTTCTACTATCCCTATTTTTTCTAGAGTTTTGAGCATGAAAGGGTGCTGTATTTTATCAAATCTTTTTCTGCATCTATTGAAATAATCATATGATTCTTAACTTTAAGTCTGATGATATGGTGAACTACATATATTGATTTCTGGATTTTGAACCAACCTTGCATCCCTGGGATAAAACACACTTGATCGTGGTACACTATCTTTTTCATATGTTTTTGTATGTGATTTGCTAAAATTTTGTTAAGAATTTTTGCATCTATGTTTATTAGGAATATTTGTCTGAAATTTTCACTCTGTGTCTGTCTGGTTTGGGGATCGGGTGATGTTAGTTTCATATCATGAGTGTGAAAAGGTTCCTTCCTCTTCTATTTCATGGAATACTTTGAGGAGTATTGGAATGAGTTCTTCTTTGAAGGTGTTGTGGAACGTGGCTGAGAATCCATCTGGTCCTGGAAGTTTCTTTGTTGGTAGGCTTTTGATAACTTCTTCTATTTCATTGTTTGAAATTTATTTATTTAAATTGTGTATGTCCTCCTAATTCAGTTTGGGTGGATCATGTGTCTCTAAACAACAGGTTGATGTTTTTAGATTTTCTATTTTGTTGGCGTATAGATTTTCAAAGGAGCTTCTAATTATGTTTTGTACTTCAATCATGTCTGTTGTGATATTTTCCTTTCATCCCGAATTTTAGTAATTTAAATTTTCTGTCTTCTTTTCTTTGTTACTGTGACTAAGGGTTTATCAATTTTGCTTATTTTTTCAAAGAACCAACTTTTTATTTTGTCTATTTTTTTTCAATTGTTTCTCGTTTCTATTTCAATGAATTTAGCTCTGATTTTAATTTTTTACTGTCTTCTACTACTTTTGGTGTTGATCTGTTCTTCTTTTTCTAGTGCTTTGATTTGTAGTGTTAGGTTAATGTTTTGTTGACTTTTTCTTCTACTATTGAATGCACTCCATGCAATAAATTTTCCTCTTAGTACTGCTTTCATAGTGTCCCAGAGACTTTGACATGTTGTATCTTTTTTCCTGTTTACCTCTAAGAATTTTTTATTTCCCCCTGATGTCTTCTTTTATCCATGTATCATTTAATAACATATTGTTTAATCTCTATGTGTTGGAGTAGTTTCTGTTTTTTATTATGCCATTGATTTCTGATTTCATTTCATTATAATGTGATAGAATATGAAGTAGTATGTCTTTTTGTATTTGCTAAGAGTAGCTTTGTGGCATAATATATGGTCTATTTTCAAGAAAGATCCATGTACTGCTGAGAAGAAAGTGTATTCACTCATTGTTGAATGGAATATTCTATATATGTCTGTTAAGCCTAAATTAAAGATTGTGTTATTGAGATCTATGGTTTCTTTTTTCAGTGTTTGTTTGGATGATCTGTCCAGTGGTGAGAGAGATGTGTTAAAGCCACCTAGTATTATTCTGTTGTGGTCTATTTGGTTCCAGGAATAGAGAAGGATTTGTTTGATGTACATGAATGAGGTATTGTTTGGGGCATAAATATTTATGTTTGCTATGTCTTGCTGATTTATGTTTCCTTTAAGAAGTTTGAAATGTCCTTCTTCATCCCTTCTGACTAACTTTGGCTTGAAGTCCACTTTATCTGATATAAGAATGGGTACCTCCACTTCTTTCCTGAATCCATGGTCATGGTATGTTTTTTCCCATTCTTTCACCTTTACTCCGTGGGTAATTTTTTTCTATGAGATGAGTGTCTTGCAGGTAGCATATTGTTGGGTCTTTCCTTTTAATCCAATCTGCCAATCTGACTTTTGATGAGTTCAGGCCATTAATATTCAGGATTATTATTGAGATTTGATTTGTATTCCTGGTCATTTTGGCTTATTTTTGGTTTTTAACTTTACTTGGTTTCTCCTTTATTTGGCTATTCCTTTAGGGCAGTTCCTCCCTTTGCTGACTTACATCATTTTTTTTTTTTTCTTTTTTTTTCCTCCTGGAATATTTTTCTGAGAATGTTCTGTAGTGTCAACTTTCTATTTGTAAATTCTTTTAGCTAATGTTTATCATGGAAGAATTTTATTTCATTATCAAATCTGAATAGTAGTTTTGCTGGTATAGTATCTTGGTTGGCATCCATTTTCTTTCAGAACTTGAAAAACGCTATTCCAGGTCGTTTTAACTTTTAGGGTCTTGGTTGAGAAATCTGCTGATATCCATATTGATTTGCCCCTGAATTTAATTTGATCTTTTTTCTCCTTCAGCCTTTAAAATTCTATCTTTATTATGCATGCTAGGTATTTTCATTGTAATGTGCTTTGGTGTGGGTTTTTTGTAATTTTGTACATTTGGTGTCCTATAAGCCTCTTATATTTGATTTTCCATCTTATTCTTCAGATTTGGGAAATTTTCTATTATTTTATTGACTAAATTTTTCATTCCTTTGGTTTGTTTCTGTGTGCCTTCCTCAATCCCAATAATTCTTAAATTTGGTCTTTTCATGATGTCTCATAATTCTTGGAGATTCTGTTCATGATTTCTTACCATCTTTTCTGTTTGGTCAACTTTGTTTTCAAGATTACATATTTCATCTTCAATGTCTGAGTTCTGATTTCCACGAGTTCTATCCTATTGCTTCTGCTTTTTATGGAGTTTTTTATTTGCTTTATTTTTTCCTTCATTTCAAGTGTTTCTGATTTTTTTTTCAGAATCTTTGTATCTTTATTGAAATGATCCTTTGCTTCCTGTATTTGCTCTTTTAATTGTTGATTAGTGCAATCATTCAATGTCTGCATTTGCTGTCTTATCTCACCATTTGTTTGTCTGATCATTTTAACTATGTACTTTCTGAACTTCCTTTCAGATATTTCTTTTGCCATGCTGTCTTTGGATTTTATTGATGTAGCATCTAGGTTTGTGTGGGACACTTTCTTCCCTTGATTTCTCATATTATTCATGTATTTTCCCCTCTCTTAGTCTTCAGTAGCCTAAATCTTGGAGGAACTTGATAATGCAGTGACCCAAAAAGTATGCTGCCTCTCTAGGGATGGTGGACTCCAGGTGGGGTCTATTTCCTGCTGGTGGGCAGAGGTACCTCCACGTCTTGGCAGAAGGTCAGCTGCAGGGACACTAGACTGTGGGCTGGGGCCCGGCTGGTCTTGTCCCAGCTCTCTGGGCCTACTTCCCTGACAGGGAAGTCTCCTATTTCTAGATCTTTGAGGAATCTCCATACTGCCTTTCAGAGTGGTTGCATTAATTTGCAGTCTCACCAACAATGTGTTAATGTACTTTTGCCTCCCACCTTCACCAACACATGTTATTTCATTAGTATCTGCATTTTTTTAGTGCCAGAGATTGAACCAGGGGCTTTACCACTGAACAAAATTCCATGCCTCCTTTTATATTTCATTTAGAAAGGGTCTTGCTGATTTGTTTAGGGCCTCCCTAAGTTGCTGAGACTGGCTTGAAACTCATGAACCTCCTTTCTCAGCCTCCTGAGCTTCTGACATTATGGGCATGTGTTACAACACCTGGTTTCATTTGTATTCTTGATAATGACCATTCTGACTTCAGTGAGAAGAAATGTCAATGTGGTTTTAAGTTGCATTTCCCTAATTGCTAGAGATGTTGAAAATTTCTTCATAGATTTGTTGACCCATAATATTTCTTCTTTTGAGATATGTGTGTTATGTTCATTTGTCCATTTATTGGTTGTTTTATTCATTTTTTGATGTTAATTGATATAGTTCTTTGATTCAGTTCCTTTAATTCATGCATAAGCTAACAGTAAATTACTGTAATAGGTAACAAAAATAGTTATTGCTTGTAGTAAATTTTCTATGACATTCTTTGGGGGTTGAGAGGGGGAAAAGAGAAAGATTAATGAAAAGAGGGAGACACAACAAATAAAAGACAGAAAATGACCATATACACCAAGGTAAAAAGAAAAATTGATGGATGTGGAAAATTTGAGGCTTAGTAGATGGTATAAGAGGGAGAATGGGGGTAAGAGGAGCAAGTATAAACCAGAGCAGAATGATTCTAATTAATACTTTAAACCTTTAGAGAAATACATTTGAATGGGTTGAAGATATAATGTTGGCTATTAGGGAAACAACAACCAATTAAGATAAGGAGTTATACATATGATCAAAGTTGCTTTCACAACTTTAGCATATACTTTATATGAATTAACATTAATCTGGAAAATGTGAATCCCTGACAGATTAGGCCTATCTGGGAAGAACATGAGAATCCAGCTCTGTAAATGTCTTGAATGCACCTCTTATTTTGTGCTGTTTATCCGAGAAGGTAAACAAACTGATGTTTGGAGAGGAGAAAGCTGTTGCTTTCTTAATGCCCAGTACTTGTAGTGTCCTGCTCATTGGATAGAGTTCAATCTCAGATATCCTGTGTGAATAAAAATGATGTGTAGAGGGGAAAAACTACATAAAGAGTTTCAGATGTTCGCTAAAGTATGTGCTCTAAGTCTGGTAAACCATGTAAATGTGTGTTTTGTCATTCCTGTACCACATAAGGCAGAGAAAGCTCCTAGGGGAGGGTGCACATTCAGGCAACTGCAACTCAGGATTAGACTTCAGTTTGCCATGTCATCTAGTGTAAATTCATTTGCAGACTCAGTGCATAAAGGCAGAATGTTTGCTTAGTTTGAAGGAAAAATATTCTCAAATGAAAAATTTGTCATAAGTGGAACATGCCAGAAGTGAATTCTTTTTTCTATAACCAGTGAAAACAAATCCTGGATCTGATAAAAACAAACAATTCAATCATTATTTTGTAGACTACCTAATTCCACTACCCCTCCCTAGAACCAGAAAAGACAAAGGTTATACAGGCTTCAGGAATAGTTAATAATTGCAATGAATTTGCTGCATGGTTGTTACATTTGTGTCCTGTTCTACAATTCTCTGTTGAGTGGAAACAATGATCCCTTCAGTAACAGAGGCAGGAGGATTCCCTGAGCCCTGGAGTTTGGGGCCAGATAAATAACACAATCCCCCACCTAGAGACAAAAGATGATCACAGAATTTGGAGGCCACATTCAAGGGAGGTCAAGGGTGCAAGGCCTCTGGGAAGTGTTTTCACATCATCTCAGAGACAGGATGGACTGGTGAAACAAAACAATGTTTATAAACAGTAACCTCTTACTTAGGCATAATTTGCCTGTTTAGAGAATGGTAAATGAAAAAGTAACTGATTTTATATCAACTAATTAGAATAATAAAATGCATTTAGCTCTTTTGAATTTAATAATATAGGTGGTTGGATGATTTAGCTTGTAAATTTATTCATGCTTAAAGGCAACTGGTAGGTGAATGCTTCCTCATGAGCAAGAGAGAAGTCCACAGACTCTGATTCAATACCTGTTCTTCACTAAGTCAGGGTTGCTCGAGCCTCACAGGCTGGGTCAGTGAGCACTGCCTCTCCCAAATCTACAGTCCTATTTTCTCTTTCCATGTCTTGAAACTAAACCTAAAAATAGATCAACAGAAAACTATCATCTCATAAAAATAAGAAAATGCACAGAACAAACAGAAGAAAATGAAAATGACTAGTAGAAATACTAAAACAAAATAATTGTATTTCCCATGGGCAGCCAAAGGGTAATGATATGACCTAAGTAATTTACCTCTGGATATCTAAATTATTTTAATGTGGGTGCACTGCCTATTGCTGTCCTGGAACACATCATTTGGCTGTACAATGGCTGTATCATGGCAACAGTAACACCAACCTAATTATAACAAGCTTCCAGCAGCTGGTCCTCAAAACCATGGTGTATTTAGCTATCATTCATCAGGTGCAAGGATTGCATCCTGATTGTCTCAGGAGTGCACACAACTGGTCTATCTCTGCCCATGGTTTTCACACCTGGCCTTCACATAATCCAGGTGCCCAGATCTCAGGACTTCAGAGTCACTCCATCGGACAGCTCCAAAGTATGCAATCCCTGAGTGCACCATATGCAAGTCAGTCCTTAGGTCTCGGTGGAGGTAAACCCACCTCAAAGTCTGCAGGAGGGCAGAAGGGCCAATCCAACTTTGCCTCTGTTCAAGGCGCCTGGAATGGGGATGGCTTACATCATGATTTCCTCTTTCTCCTCCCGCATCCTGGACCCAGGTCTCCAGGTCTGTGTGGATTGGGTGCAGCTTGTTAGTATCTGAGCCCAGTGCTTCCCATCTGATGCCTCTTTGCCTGCAGGGTGTGTCTGACTGGGCCTGTCTGTGGAGGCGGGTGAGGGTTGGGTTTCAGAGACTCCATGGGTGGAGGGGTGGTACAGCATGTGGGTTGGGGCCAAGGGGACACAGCATCAGGAGCCTCAAAAGAGCAGCTGAGTGGGAGTCTCTACAGGCTTGGGAGTTGGGTCTAAAGCATGAAGAGCAGAACCTTCTCCATTTGTGGACATAGTGCTGGCACCTGTCCTTGCTTCCCAGCACAATGAATCCCAAAAGTTAGGAGCACATGGCAGAGTCTGTTGCACTCAGGAAGCTAAACAACCCACCTGCCTCCTCCCAGCCCCTCTTTGCTGCACGTTCCCTTAGAAAAAGTAGCTGTTTTCTTTTCTCCATTAAGGTTCCCATTAAATCTGCACCTAGCCCTATCCTCCCCAACAGCTGATGGTGGGATGCTGGAGGAAACCTTGGTCTTGAGAAGGCTCTGCTCCCCACCCTGGACCTTTGTAGCTCCCTTCAGTCAAGGGGCTGGGGGACAAGAATTAAATGGGAGTGTGTCCAGCCCCTGCTAGGGAAAACCTCACCAAGCCAGACCCATGGCCAGGGAGTAAAAACAGGCAGAATTCCCTGCCTCCAGAAGGACACATTCAGGCCTCACTTTCAGGAGAGTATTCCCTAGAAGCAAATTAGGCAATGAATAAGTTCTTATGTCTCAAAATCCATCACCAGCAAACTTCCTCAGGCCACATGGGAGAGCTCCTCCCTTGTTGGGGTGCTCTGCAGTAAGAGAGTTTGACTCAGGAAATGTGTTTATCATACTAGTGGGACTGGTGCTGGCAGCAACTGGGTCTCTGCTGTGAATAGGTTGTATGCATGTGAAGTCAGGTGGACCCTTGCTGCCCATCTGGCAGCCCAAAGCCTCTGGTGAATGAGAAGCCACACCAAGAGTGAGAGAAAAGGTTTTGCCCTTGGAGGATAAGGGATGAGGAGAAAGGAGATGGCCAGGCCAGTGGAACTGTGGATAAGTGCAGGGGACAGAGGAGAAACTCAGTCCCCAGGTGGATGGTTACACATGTTGGAGACCGCTGCCCTGTAGGGCCTGCAGTGGTAGCTGGCCTCACCCTAAGATGGCACCAAGAAGCCCAACCGCAAAGAAAAACAACTTTAAGGAAGTGCTTTCTCTTGGCTGACTAATCTCCTCTGCCTCCGTGCTTAGCTCGTGATCAGTCCATGTCCTCATTACCCACCAATAAGTCTCCATGAGCCAAATGCCTGACCCATTAAGGTGATTGGCTGTTATATCCCATAAAACTGCATACTTTGCACAGTGGAGGCACTCAGGCAGCAGCTGCATGACGAGAGAAGAAGAAGAGAGGCAGCGGTGGCGTGATGAGAAAAGGAGAGAGAGAGCTGCACAGTGAGAGGAAGAAGAAGAAGAAGATGGTGGCAGTGGAGGAGGAAGAAGAACCAGGCACTCGGCTCAGAAGCTCTCCCATAAAAATAAAGACCTTAAAACTTCATCTGAGAGCTGAGTCTTCATTGTACTCACTGGACGAGACATACACACAACACCCAGGTCAGTGCTTTGCACCATCAACCACTAGGGTGTTTAAAAGGAAATTCTAGAGGGTGTGTGATGTAGGTCTCTTCTCTCAGGTTTACTCTTACTTCCTGTGCAGGTGTTGCTGCCCTCAGGGTTGCATATCACACAGACTTGGCCTGAAGGTTGATAGATAGTAAGAACCAGCTCTGTGATGGAGAGGATGCAGAGATTCCTAGCACAGCCGAAATGAGGGCTGCTTATAGCCCCCAGCAGAGCTGGTGGCCCTGGCAGGCGTGCTGTGCCAAGACATGCAGGAACACTTTGCCAAGGCAGTGCCATTGGTTGCTACCATCCTGGAGAGCCAGCTCCACCTGTACCTCCTGGACAATGTTAAAGTGGTCCTGCTGTGTCCCTGTGTCCTGGTCTACCAGGAGAAACTGCAGGCAGCCTGCTGGGTTCTAGAGTTAAGCCTGTGTGGTGAGGCAGGGTGTAGAGGGAAGAGGAGGCTGCTTCCACTATACCCAACAGGACATGAGCTCAGTCAAGGTGACTTACTCTCACTGGATCAACTTTAACTGTCTTGGAAACAGGATGTAAACTACCTAACCATCATGTCAATGTTCAGTGATCATCCTGTGCCACACTGTGATAAATAGTAAAAAAAAAGAAATCAGTAGATAAGACATGGTCCACTTTTGGAGAGGTACATCCTTTCCTTGTAAGCCCAGGGTCTCAATCTGCAGTAAGTCTTGTTAGAAATAAGGAGGTGCCACACAAAATGATACCATACTCAAAAGTGAGTGGTCAAGGCAAAACTTTACTTTTGGTAGAAGGCTATGGTATCAGAACCTACCTAGCAAGTCCCTGGGTGGGCTGTTCACCTGCTTTTATCTCTAACATAATGCAGTGTTTCCCTTCACTCTAACTTTAAGAGTTTGGGGTTACAGTCCACTAAAATGTCTAATAATAAAATTAGGGCAGGGAAAAGGGAAGGGTTAAAATTGGATTCAATTAAGACGGAATACTAGATTCTGAAAATGAACTAGCAGACCTTCTATTTCTCCCAATATGTAGACCAGAAGTATCTCTCCAGTCATCCGGAGGTACCTTGGATCTCAGCATGTTTAGCATCACACCCTGAACTTATTGATAGAGAGGCACTTGTAATCTTTATTTGCCCATCTACTATGAGGATTGCACTCCATGCTCCTCTGTAAATAGTGGTGTATTTGATTAAAGTATGTCTGGATGATGCAGGGCAGGTTCCATATAGTGATATGTCTGGCCAAAAGGGGATATTTTTGGTACCAAGGATTGAACCCAAGGACACTCAACCACTGAGCACATCACATACCTTTTTTATTCATTTATTTTTATTTTTAAATTTGAGACAGGGACTCACTAAATTGCTGAGGCTGGCTTTGAATACTCAATCCTTCTACCTCATTTTCCTGAGTCACTGGGACTACAGGCATGTGCCACCCTGCCCAGCCAGGTTCACAGAACATTACATTATGGTCACTGCTTCAGCTTTCTAACAGGCATTGGGATTGAGATGTGCAAGTTCATTTTTGGTCCTTCTGCATTCTGTGCCACCTATTCTAAGTTCAGAAAGAGTGCACTGGATATTTGAGTGTGATTGCACCTATCCATAAATCAAATTTGAGTAAATATCATCCTATGTGGAGACCTGAACAAGGAATGTCTCTGCAATTATTTATATTTTGCTTTGTTTCTTTCAATTGTATTTCTTAGTTTTCTGAAAGTATGATTGTAATTTATAAGTTATTTAAAATTTTCAATTTTGGGGGTGTTATTATAAACATTGTTTATAATTCTTTCTTAATCTAGTTTTAAATTCCAAGTTTTCCCACAAACTATTGCTGATATATAAGAAATCAATAAAGTTCGGCCTGTCAACGGTATATTTTGCTTTTTGCTATCACCATACTTTCTCATCAAACATGGGATATTGGGCTTTATTGCTGTTTTCTTTAAATTTTTAAAATTTGTTCTCATTATTTACACATGACAGTAGAATACATTTATGCGTTTTGATAAACCATACATAAATGTAATATAATTTCTCATTTTAATGATTGTGCATATTGTGGGATCACATTGGTCATGCAGTCATAAATGTACACAGGTAATAGTGTCTGTTTTACTCTACTGTCCTTCCTATTCCCAAGTTACCAGAATCATGCCTAGAAAATCACAACCATGAAATTCAGAGCTTCATCAGAACTGCCACAAGGTGGTGCAGGGGCACTGCTGAACAGTGAGCATTAAGTGTCCTCTTTTTCCCACAGTGACCAGCAGGTGGTTCTCAGGGCCGCTTTTCCTGATTCCCTTGAATCATCTGCCTGCCAGGGATGGGTGTCCTGTGCCCTGAGGGGAAAGAAACTAAGACTGAGGACACCTGGGGCCATGACTCTGGTGACAGGAGCCTCCTTCCCTTTGAGACCCATACAAGGAGATAGATTCCTCTACTGGGAACACCTAGAGACCATGTCTCCTTGGCACCTACATGTGAGATGTCACTGTGGCTTCTGGATAAACAAAGTGCATTTGGGGAAAAGGTGTCATCCACTATTTAATGTGCTGAGGAGGAACCTCTTCCATGTTTCTTACTATCATAAATAATGTTTTAGCTGAGCTTACTTTTCCAAAAACATCCTTTTTTGAGGCTTTGTCTGCTCACCCTCAAAACATGATGTCATAGCATAATACTTTTATAAATTGAGTATCTGCGGAGGAATCCTAGGACACTGAAAAGAGAAACACAGAGACACAACCTCAGAATGTTGCAGGAATGGCATGGGAGTCCCCTGGAGCCTCACAGGGATTTAAGGGGAAGGATAGTGCCACCTCACTGATTAATTTTATTTCTGCTTTTATGGCTCTTTTTTAAGTGTTAAAGTACTTGAAACAATGAGAATTTGATGTATCAGTGCTATAACATTGTGGAAAGAGTTCTTTAACTATGTGACCTTGATTTTTTGAAAAGATCCTGGGAATTTCTTGGTAAGTCTGCACACAGATGGGGGAGCTGTCTGACATTTCCCAGAAGCCACTTTGGTGACAGCTGTGGCAATAGATGCCAGACTACCATGCTCAGAAACTCTGGGAGTACCTGAGCATACATATTGCTACAGCTCCCAAATTCCTTTATGGAGAGGGCTAGGAAGGCAGAATTCTGAGCTACACTACTCAGAACACTTGGGATATCAGGATAAGCACATGGTCCAAAGTTTCTGGGGACCATATTGGTCACTGCTGGCCAGCAGAATGCTGGACCACATTGCCCAGAGTTCTTTGGCGTGACTGGTTGGGAATGTAGCAAGCAGCTCCTAGGAGGCTCTCGGGTCAGGGCTGCAAAATTTAATATGGACTGCACTTCCAGTGTTCTTCAGGGACTACAGTTTTTAGGACCCAGTGCAATGAGGCTAGCATGGGCCAAATGACAGAGTGCACTACCAACAGCCCCTGGGGACATGAAGCTCATAGAGATTTCTGCAGTGAGGGATGGAATGATAGAATGACAAACTGTACTACATGTTACTCTGGGGTACCTGCTGCTCCCAGGAGCCTTTGGAGTGAGAATTGCAAGAATGGAATACCAAACTTTAGTGCACAAATTCCCTGAGAATGCCTGTACTCTGCAACTTCTAGAGGTTTCTGTGATGGGGGCTGGAATGTTAGAGCACACTACCTGGAATCTTCAGGGTACAAGGAAAAGCAGAGTGAGTTTACAGTTACTGTGGCCCTGCTCCAAGTAGATATGTGCACATAAAACAATAGATTAAATTATCTAGAACTCTCAGGAGCTGCAACTCCCAGTATTCTCTGGGGTGATCAGATAAACCATTAGCCTTGTGTACCTGCAATCCTCAGGAGCTCTAGTTTCCCAGATTATCTGTAATAATTGAGCAAGAACACTGTCCTTCATTACCCATAGTCCTCTGGTACTGCCAGAAACCTCTGTGTTGAGTGAGCAAGCCACTGAACTGCATTACCCACAATTCTAATAGGACTTGAGCTACCAGGTTCCTCTGTGTGGAATGGGCAAAACGCAAGACTACATTACCCACGATAGCTGTCAGCAGCTCCCAAGCTCCTGTGCATAGAGAACTGTAGGGTTATACTCTCTTAAATTCTTGAGTATGTTGCTGAGATGAGTTTCAACCTGCAACTTCAACAGGACTTCACAGTGAAGGCTGGACATACTTAAGGTCAAACTACACTACCAATAAGTCCTGAGACTAATCTAGATATGAGGCCTAGAGTTTCCAGAGGCTTCCAGAGTGGGGACTGCATTGGTTCAGAAATGTATTCCATTAGAATTCTCAGGGTACCAACGCAAACATGTGGCCTGCTGTTCTCATGGCTCTCCCAGCAAGGTCGCACAGGCAAAGCACTGGACTACATTACCCAGAATCCTCAGAGGCCAGAATCTCCCAGGATTCTCATTGATGAGGACTGTGGGGTAGAGAAGTAAACTACACTACCCAAGATTCTTGGAGAACGCCAGGTGCCTATGTGGCCTACCACTCACAGAGGCCTCCACAGTGAGGGCTTTGCAGGCAGAAGGCCAGAATACCTCAGGTCCTGTAGCTCCTAGACAACTACCTATTGAGGGCTACATGTATAAGCTTTGCATTGCACTATCCAGACTCCTCTGGGGTATAGAGACAGGCTTGCAGTATTCATATCCTGGGAGTCATGATGGTGAGTTCTACTTAGGATGGACTGTACTATAAATAATCAATGACCTGCTCTTCTCAAGACCTCTGATGTTAATGCTACCTTAAATTGAACTACAATACTGAGAATTCCTGGGGTCTCAGAGGTCCAAAGAGTCACTATTGTGTGGACTGCAACAACATAGCACTATGCTAGAATGTTCATGGTCTTTGGGGGCCTACATCTTCCACATACCTCTGTGGTGAGGGATGCATGGGCAGAATACCACATAACACTGCCCAGACTGCTTAGAGGTTCCTGGGTGACATGTATCCTCCAACTCCCAGAGACCCCTGTAACGAGGATGGCATTCAGGTTGTATAGTTCTGATAAACTTTAACCATAGCACTTTAACACTGGTCAAGTAAACATTAAAAGAAGGTGGGGATTTTCTGCTTTTGGAACCTATTTTCTGACTACCCTACTCATTTTAAGAATACACAAAGCATGAGACAGTGCTTTGAGAGTTGTTCTTCCATTTCTACAGTTGTCCCTGCATAGAGCATTTTGATCTATCAAAAAATTATCTTTCCATTTATAGTAAGTGGATCTAGAGTGTAGTTAAAGTATTTTGAAAAGGGAAAATACCAAGAATCAGATTTATCATCACTTGAATTATTTCTGATCAGCATTTTATTTTAAAAGTATATTAAATTTTTTTGACTTCACAAATCTACAGTGCCAAGTCCAGGCCCATGCCATCAGACACACCATGTCCAGTGCCCATTCTGTGGTTGATTATCTATCAACATGGGGGTCACCTTTCCCACAAGCATTGATTATTTCTGACTTGGATGTAGTGGGATAGCACCCTTCTTGGGACACAGAATTATCAAGTTCCTCTCAAGCATCAGTCTACTGAAGAATAGAATTACAGTGCAGTATAATTTTATTGCTAAATTCTTTTTAAATTAGTAGTATTATTAAGATTTTTCCTATTATACCTATTATATTTCTACTTTTTTCTTTTCTAAATATTTTTCTCACTCTATTTTCCTCATATATCTGTTTCCTTGGAGACTCTTTCTCCTTTTCTCATGTTAACAACCTATTTCTTTTAATTCTGCTTTCAATATTTCTACAACACAGTATCTCTCTAGACTCACTATTCCTACAATACAGTATCTCTATAGACTCACTTCTTATCTCATTAACATTGTATACTACACCCTGCCCCATCCCCTTTGTCCACCATTAGAAATTGTGGTCCTTATTGCAAACTATTGGTTTTGCTATAGATTATAATATGAACTCATCATCTGTTTATTAAGACAACACAGGGACTATGGAAAGCAGTCTAGGGGGAATGCGAAGAGGCTTGAGAACCACACGTGGTGTGTGTGTGGGGGTCCTCACCAGTCTTTGGTTTCATTAGCCCTACTCCAAAATGGTGACAAGGTCATTCTGCGCAGCAGCCTCCTGACAGCTGCCCTTGACTGACTCTATTGTAAAAATTCCAGAGTTCCCTACCTGGAGTCTACCCCAGAATCAGAAAGATGAGATTGGCAGGATATGGGTAGTAGAGTGCTTGCCTAGCATGTGGCAGGCCCTGGGTTCCACCCCCAGCACTGCAAAGAAAACAAACAACAATAAAATGAGGCTGATAATGGCCCAGGACCAGTCACCCCAACTGGATTCCTTCCTCATCTCCACTTCATGAGGTATAGCCCTGGTCTGTCCTAGCTGGTATTGCTGATATTGATATTGCTGAAGGGATTGTTGCAACCGTGATGGAAAGCAGTGTGGAGATTCCTCAGGAAACTTGGAATGGAACCACCTTTTAAACCAGTTATCCCACTCTCAGGTTTATACCCAAAGGACTTAAAATCAGCACACTGCAGTGACACAGCCACATCAATGTGTATAGCAGCTCAATTCACAATACCTAAACTATGGAATCAACTTAGATGCCCTTCACCAGATGAATGGATAAAGAAAATGTGGTACATATACACAATGGAATATTACTCAGTCTTTTTTATTATAAACAAATGGGATACATGTTGTTTCTCTGTTTGTACATGGCATAGAGGCATTCCATTTGTGTAATCATAAATATACATACAGTAATGTTGTTTGATTCATTCTGTTATTTTTTTCCCTTCCCCCACCCCTCCCACCCCTCTTTACCGTCTATACAGTAGTTCCTTCCTCCATACTTGCCCCCCTCACTAACCCTAACTCTAACCCTAACACTAACCCTTTCCTCCCCCCCATTATGTGTCATCCCCCACTTATTAGCGATATAATTCGTCCTTTGGCTTTTTGAGATTGGCTTATCTCACTTAGCATGATATTCTCCAATTTCATCCATTTGCCTGCAAATGCCATAATTTTATCATTCTTTATGGCTGAGTAATATTCTATTGTATATATATACCACAGTTTCTTTATTCACTCATCAATTGAAGGTCATCTAGGTTGGTTCCACAGTCTGGCTACTGTGAATTGAGCAGCTATGAACATTGATGTGGCTGTATCTCTGTAGTATGTGGATTTAAGTCCTTTGGGTATAGGCCAAGGAGTGGGATATCTGGGTCAAATGGAGGGTCCATTCCAAGTTTTCTAATGAATCTCCACACTGCTTTGCAGAGTGGCTGCACTAATTTGCAGCCCCACCAGCAATGTATGAGTGTACCTTTCTCCCCACATCCTCGCCAACACCTGTTGTTGCTCGTATGCTTGACAATCGCCATTCTAATTGGGGTGAGATGTAATCTTAGGGTGGTTTTGATTTGCATTTCTCTTATTACTAGAGATGTTGAACATTTTTCCATATGTTTGTTGATTGCTTGTAGATCTTCTTCTGTGAAGTGTCTATTCATTTCCTTAGCCCATTTGTCGACTGGATTATTTGAATTCTTGGAGTAGAGTTTTTTGAGTTCTTTATAGATTCTGGAGATTAGTGCTCTATCTGAAGCATGATTGGCAAAGATATTCTCCCACTCGGTAGGCTTTCTTCGCATTGCTGAGAGTTTGCTTTGCTGAGAGAAAGCTTTTTAGTTTGAATCTATCCCAGTGGTTGATTCTAGCTTTTATTTCTTGTGCTATGGGAGTCCTGTTAACGAAGTCTGATCCTAGACCAACAAGGTGAAGATTTGGACCTACTTTTTCTTCTATAATCTGCAGGGTCTCTGGTCTGATTCCGAGGTCCTTAATCCATTTTGAGTTTAGTTTCATGCATAGTGAGAGATATGGGTTTAGTTTCATTCTGTTGCATATGGATTTCCAATTCTCCCAGCACCATTTGTTGAAGAGGCTATCTTTTCTTCATTGCATATTTTTGGCTCCTTTGTCTAGTATTAGAAAATTGTATTTATTTGGGTTTGTGTCCATATCCTCTATTCTGTACCATTGATCTACCTTTCTATTTTGGTACCAATACCATGCCGTTTTTGTTACTATTGCTTTGTAGTAGAGTTGAAGATCTGGTATCGCTATACCCCCTGTTTCATTCTTCCTGCTAAGGATTGCTTTAGCTATTCTGGGTTTCTTATTCTTCCAGATGAATTTTATAATTGCTTGCTCAATTTCTGTAAGGTACGTCATTGGGATTTTAATTGAAATTGCATTGACTTTGTAGAGCACTTTAGGTAGTATGGCCATTTTGACAATATTAATTCTTCCTATCCAAGAACATGGAAGATCTTTCCATCTTCTAAGGTGTTCTTTAATTTCTTTCTTTAGTGTACTGTAGTTCTCATTGTAGAGGTCTTTCACCTCTTTTGTGAGATTGATTCCCAAGTATTTTAATTTTTTCGAGGCTATTGTGAATGGGGTAGGTTTCCTTATTTCTCTTTCTGAAGATTCATCACTTATGTATAAAAATGCGTTGGAGTTATGGGCATTGATCTTGTAACCTGCTACTTTACTGAATTCACTTATGAGTTCTAAGAGTTTTCTGGTGGAATTTCCAAGTTCCTCTAAATATGTAATCATGTCATCAGCGAACAGGGATAGTTTGAGTTCTTCTTTTCCAATTTGTATCCCTTTAATTTCTTTGGTTTGTCTAATTGCTCTGGCCAGAATCTCAAGAACGATGTTGAATAGAAGTGGTGAAAGAGGGCATCCCTGGCATGTTCCAGTTTTTAGGGGGAATGCTTTCAGTTTTTCACCATTTAGAATGATATTAGCCATGGGCTTAGCATAAATGGCCTTTACAATGTTACAGAATGTTCCCACTATCCCTATTTTTTCTAGTGTTTTGAGCATGAAGGGGTGCTGCATTTTATCAAATGCTTTTTCTGCATCTATTGAAATAATCATGTGATTCTTGACTTTAAGTCTATTAATATGGTGAATAACGTTTATTGATTTCCTGATGTTGAACCAACCTTGCATCCCTGGGATGAAACCGACTTGGTCATGGTGCACTATCTTTTTAATATATTTTTGTATGCGATTTGCTAAAATTTTGTTGAGAATTTTTGTGTCGATGTTCATTAAGGATATTGGTCTGAAATTTTCTTTCCTTGATGAGTCTCTGTCTGGTTTAGGTATCGGTGTGATATTGGCTTCATAGAATGAGTTTGGGACGGTTCCCTCCTCTTCTATTTTATGGAATACTTTGAGAAGTATTGGAATGAGCTCTTCTTTAAAGGTTTTGTAGAATTTGGCTGAGAACCCATCTGGTCCCGGACTTTTCTTTGTTGGTAGGCTTTTGATAACTTCTTCTATTTCATACTTGAAATTGGTTTATTTAAATTGTTTATGTCCTCCTCGTTCAGTTTAGGCAATTCATATGTCTCTAGAAATCTGTTGATGTCTTCGAAATTTTCTATTTTGTTGGAGTATAGATTTTCAAAATAGCTTCTAATTATGTTTTGTACTTCAATCCTGTCTGTTGTGATATTTCCTTGTTCATTCCGAATTTTAGTGATTTGGGTTTTCTCTCGTCTTCTCTTTGTTAGTGTGGCTAAAGGTTTATCATTTTGTTTATTTTCTCGAAGAACCAACTATTTATTTTGTCAATTTTTTGTATTGTTTCTTTTGTTTCAATTTCATTGATATCAGCTCTGAGTTTAACTATTTCCTGTATTCTACTACTTTTGGTGCTGTTCTGTTCTTCTTTTCCTAGAGACTTGAGCTGTAGTGTTAGGTCGTTTATTTGTTGAGTTTTACTTCTTTTATTGAATGTGCTCCATGAAATAAATTTCCCTCTAAGTACTGCTTTCATAGTGTCCCAGAGATTTTGATATGATGTTTCTTTGTTCTCATTTACCTCTAAGAATTTTTTAATTTCCTTCCTAATATCTTCTGTTATCCATTCATCATATAATAGCATATTGTTTAATCTACAGATGTTGGAATAGTTTCTGTGTTTTACTCTTTCATTTATTTCTAACTTCAATCCATTATGATCTGATAGAATACATGGTAGTGTCTCTATCTTCTTGTATTTGCTAACATTAGGTTTGTGGCACAATATATGGTCTATTTTAGAGAAGGATCCATGTGCTGCTGAGAAGAAAGTGTATTCACTCTTGGTTGGATGCTATATTCTATAAATGTCTGTTAAGTCTAATTTATTGATTGTGTTATTGAGATCTATGGTTTCTTTGTTCAATTTTTGTCTGGAAGATCTGTCCAGTGGTGAGAGAGGCGTGTTAAAATCACCTAGTATTATTGTGTTATGGTCTATTTGGTTTCTGAAATTGAGAAGGATTTGTTTGACATACATGGATGAGCCACTTTCTGGGCATAGATTTTATGATTGTTATATCTTGCTGATTTATGCTTCCCTTAAGCAGTATGAAATGACCTTCTTTATCCCTTCTGACTAACTTTGGCTTGAAGTCCATATTATCGGAAATGAGGATGGATACTCCAGCTTTTTTGCTGAGTCCTTGTGCATGGTATGTTTTTCCCCATCCTTTCACCTTTAGTCTATGGGTATCTTTTTCTATGAGGTGAGTCACTTGCAGGCAACATATTGTTGGATCTTTCTTTTTAATCCAATCTGCCAGTCTATGTCTTTTGATTGATGAATTCAGGCCATTAACATTCAGGGTTATTATAGAGATATGATTTGGTTTCCCAGTCATTTGGATCATTTTTTAAATTTTATGTATTTATTTGTTTGACACAACTTGTTTCCTCCTTTATTTGACAATTCCTTTAGGCTAATTCCTCCCTTTGCTGATTTGCTTCTTTGTTTTTCATCTCGTCCTCATGGAATATTTTGCTGAGAATGTTCTGTAATGCTGACTTTCTTTTTGTAAATTCTTTTAGCTTTTGTTTATCATGGAAGGATTTTATTTCATCGTCAAATTTGAAGGTAAGTTTTGCTGGGTATATGATTCTTGATTGGCATCCATTTTTTTCAGGGCTTGAAAAATGTTGTTCCAGGCCCTTCTAGCTTTTAGGATCTGGATTGAAAAGTCTGCTTATATCCGTATTGGTTTCCCCCTGAATGTAATTTGGTTCTTTTCTCTCACAGCCTTTAAAATTCTGTCTTTATTTTGTATGTTAGGTATTTTCATTATAATGTGCCTTGGTGTGGGTCTGTTGTAATTTTTTTGTATTTGGAGTCCTATAAGCCTCTTGAACTTGATTTTCCATTTCATTCTTCAGATTTGGGAAATTTTCTGATAATATTTTATTGAATAAATTGTTCATTACTTTGGCTTGTTTCTCTAGGCCTTCCTCAATCCCAATAATTCTTAAATTTGGCCTTTTCATAATATCCCATAGTTCTTGTAGATTCTGTTCATGATTTCTTACCATCTTCTCTGTTTGTTCAACTTTGTTTTCAAGGTTAAATATTTTATCTTCAATGTCTGAGGTTCTGTCTTCCAGGTGTTCTATCCTACTGGATATGCTTTTTATGGAGTTCTTAATTTGGTTTATTGTTTCCTTCATGTCAAAGATTTCTGTTTGTTTTTTTTTCAATATCTGTAACTCTTTATTGAAATGATCTTTTGCTGCCTGTATTTGCTCTTTTAATTGTCGATTGGTGTGATCATTCAATGCTTGCATTTGCTCTTTTATCTCATTGTTTGCTTCTCTGATCATTTTAATTATGTACATTCTGAACTCCTTTTCTGTCATTTCTTCTGCCATGCTGTCATTGGGTTTCATTGGTGTAACATCTAGATTTGTTTGTGGCATTTTCTTTCCTTGTTTTCTCATATTGTTCAGGTTTCAGTGTACCGTTGAGATATTGCAGATTTCCTCTATTGACTAACAATGTCCCAGAAGATTTCTATATATATCCCCTCTTAGCCTTCAGTAGGCTGAAGTCTTAGAGGAAGTTGATAATGCGGTGCAACACAAGAAAGCTGCCTCTCTAGGAGTGGTGGCCTTCAGGTGGGGTATAATCCCTGCTAGGGGGCAGAGGTGCCTCCACTTGTTAACCAATGGTCATCCAAAGGGGACCTAGGCTGCGGGCTGAGGCAAGGCCTATTTGGGCCTGAGTCTCTGGTTTTACCGTTCTTGTGGGGAAACCTCACCCGGCAGGGAAGACTCACCCAGTGGGGAGGTCTCGCTGGTCAGTTCCTTCCTAGAGGTTCCCCTCAATTTACAGCTACCGCCTGGGCTGGGCTGCCTTCCTCTGCAAAGTTCCCAGGGGCCCGGCCCTACCTCCTGGGCCTGAGAGCCTCACCCTTCGCAGATGAATCTCCTTAGGCTGCCCCTCCTCAGAGAATCTGCCCGCAGGTCTGGAACCTTCGCTCTGCCCTAAGCCTGTCTCTGTGCAGCTCTTCCACCAAGAAGCCTCCTAGATCCTATGACCCTGCTCTGCACCTAATGGCCTGGCTATCGGCCCCTCTTCTGAGCAGCCACCTGGGGCCCCGTACAATCGCTCTGAGTCCCAGAGACCCGCCACACGCCTCTTCCTCCAGACAGCCGCCCAGTATTCCGGTGCGGTCACTAGGAGTCCAAGAAACTCACTGCATGCCTCCTCCTCCCACCAACCACCCGTAGCCCTGGGCAATCAATCACTCCGAGTCAAAGTGACCCTCCCCGTTCCTCCTCCTTCTCCAGATAACCCCCCGGGTGTTCAGGAGTGGTCGCTCTGAGTGACTCTGAATCCACGTGACCCGCTGCACGGGTCCTCTGGGCAACCGCCAGGAGCTCTGGTGCGGCCACTCAAGACCAAAGGACCCACCACGCTTCTCCTCCAGGCAGCCCCCCTGTGTTCAGGAGCTGTCACTTTAAGTCCAAACAACTCACCACTGCCTTCTCCTCTGAGCAGCCGCCTGGAGCACTAATGCAGTCACTGCAATTCCAAACGACCCGCCGCGCTCCTCCTCCTCCTCGTTCTACTCCTCTGGGCAGTCCTCGGTGTTCAGAAGTGGTCCGAGTCCAAACAGCTTGCCACGCAGCCCCTCCTCTGGCAACCGCCTGTAGCTCTGATGTATTCACTCCAAATCCAAGTGGCCACGCTCCTCCTCCTCTTCGTCCTCACGTCAGGCCCCGGTGTTCAGAAGCAGTCGTTCTGAGTCCAAACAGCTCGCCTCGCTGCTTCTCCTCTGGCAACCGCCTGTAGCTCTGGTGCAGTCACTCGGAACCCAAGCGGCCACGTTCCTCCTCCTCCTCCTCAGGGCAGGCCCAGGTGTTCTGAGTCCACACAGCTCTCCTTGCCACTCCTCCCCGGGCAGCTGCCGGAGCCCCAGTGGTGGCTCCGAGTCTACTCAGTCTTAAAGAAGAATAAATTATGATATTTGCAGGTAAATGGACGGAGCTGGAGAATATCATGCTAAGTACTGGAGAAGCGGTTCTGTCCAGACTGGGGTTTGGCACTGGCATGTGGATGTTAAACAGTGTGAGGAACTGGAGGGGACAAACAAATTAAAATAATTATTACATATCCCCTGGGAAAAGATGAGGTTCCTTGCATTTTCAAACTGACTACAGTAATTTGGTTCTCTATAAAATGGATCGGCATTCCTGTGATGAATAATTTGTCAATCCATTCTACAGATTAATTTGCAGATGACAATTGCAAGATTACCTAGAGCAAAGAAGAATAAAACCCATGAACTGTCCTTAGTTGTTCTATTTGACAGGTTATTAGAAAAAAAAGTACATAAATTAGATGTTACTAAAGCATATTCAAATACTGTTTTAAAAAAGTTCTAGGCTATCTAGGAATGCTGATCTGATTCAAATATTGAGAAAAAATTTCTTTAAATTAGACTCTTTATAAATTGGTAATTTCTAATACTATATTTTACAATTTGTCATTAGTTTTCCAGAGCGCTACAAATATTTTTCTCAATAAACTAAAAATGAGGATTGTTTATCTTGAAGTATTTAGAAGAAGAATCTCTTTTAGAGTTGAAAATGGATTTTTAAATATTTTATTGGTTCTATTTACTTATACATGACAGCAGAATGCATTCAGATTCATTGTGCACAAATAGTTTATTTGTTTAGTTGTTAATGGACCTTTATTTGTTCATATATGGTGCTGAGAATCAAATCCAGTGTCCACACATGATAGAGAAGCCCTCTACAACTGAGCTAAAACTCCAAGCTCTGAAAAAAAATTTTGTTCATAAATAATATCAAACTTATTAGAAAGATGACTCATAAGAAAAAAAAAGTGCAAAGTTAATTTCTATATTGCTACCAACTAAGATGATAAATAGGATAAAAAGGTGTATGTTTTAGTGACAAGTGTCAGGTGAGAAGCAAATCCATCATTTGTGCTCCCAACTGAACAAGCTGAAAGAAAGGCCTCTTATTAATACCTGACTCTCTGCACCAGATATTTTATTGCCTATGATGATGTGTCTAAATGATTTTCTATATTGTGTTGTAGCATAATTCCTATTAAGACCAGAGTAAATTTAAATATAAACTTCAGCACTAAATATCAAACTGCAGAGCATGACACCTGTTAGAAGAACAAAATAAATTTGTAGAACATGTAAGTACATTTTTGCACTTTTCAAACTATTTTAATAAATTATTTATATCTTTGCCTTCTTGCTTATCAAGTTCTGTCATTTCATTTGATATCTAGTGGATACAAAGTATGTTTAATTATCTCCATTTTACAAATGAGCAGACTGTTTAAGTTCTGATTACATAAAGGTCACAGCTAATAAGGAGCAACACCTAATTTTAAGCTCTGATTAGAATTTATCTTTACTAAATAACCCAAGTTCTTACTTTGGCAGGTGCTAAAGTGTGGCTTAATTACTGTTTCCATTATTCAATGGTTATTGGTGTATTCAAGATTCAGTTTCTTTCCTGGTGTTTTAAAATTTTTTATTTCTTTCTAAAATGTTATCCAATTCAATTGTGTTTTCAAATTTTTCACATGTACTTTATACTCTCTTATTTGTGCTCCTAACCACTATACTTATTGAATTGGAGTGAACACTGAATGAGACCAGGTCTTTAATTTTCATTCTTAGTGGTTTTTTAATTTCCTGTTTGGGTCTTTGTCTATCTTTTTGATATTTTCAAAAGAATCCCTTTTGGTTTTATTAGTATTGTCTGATATTTTAAAAGAAATCACTGATTTCTTCCCCTAACTTCTTATTTATGCACACTTAATTGTCACAGTTCTTGATTAGCCTGTCTTTATTGGCATGTTTCTCAGTCCTTTTTATTGACTCCTTACTACAGCTCCCAGTTTTTACTTCACAGAATGAGTATTTAATTGAAGTGGTAGTGATAAAAGTACAAATTATAATGAATATAAGAAATCCTACAGGTGGCCCAGAAAGTAACTAATGTTGGGGACACATGTCTAGCAGAGCTGCAAGCAGAGCTGGAGACCAATGCTCCAGGTTGGACTTCATTGGTCAATGGATTTTTATTTTCTTCCATTTTCTGTCCTTCAGCATCTATTCTACAGAGAAGGAATGGACAGACCAACCCTGTAGCATCAAAGGGATGTTTGGGATGACTGACATGATATAACCTGGGGCAGCTTTTAGAAAGCAAGAGGAAAATATGTTTGACAGAAAGGCAAATTGCGGAAAACCGTGGCTGCTTGCTGACAGGGCTGCTTCAAGTGGCTTGCCATGCGGCTTGTCTTACGGGAAACCGTGGCTTCTTTGTCTTTTCGCTTACCAAAAACCGCTTGCGGAAAACTGCCGCTCCTCGTGCTTACAGCCCGACCAGCTCTGGGACTTTCCATTGTCCTGATAGAATGTCCTTCCAGAGCACTTGAGGTAGATGCTTTTTATTAGGCTCTGAATGATGGTCAGCAGCCGATTGGCCAACAGAATCAAGATTTAAAAAATTTAAAATGAAAAAGACAACAGACAATATGTCTTTTGGGGATCTGTGTGATGCCCCTATTCCCCCTTTTTGTTTATAAAGCATATTTTTGAGCATTAAATGAGTATGCTCAACAATGCTTTGTCCAGTAGGATTACAGGGAATTCCTGTGACATGTTGAATATCAAAGGTGGAACAAAATTGTTTAAAGGCCTGGGACGTATATCCAGGACCATTATCTGCTTTAATTTGTTTGGGAACTCCTAGGATGGAGAAAGAGTGTAAACAGTGTGTAATTACATCTTTGTTTTTTCTCCAGTAAGAGCAGAGGCCATAATAAATCCTGAAAAGGTATCAGTGGATACATGAATGAATTTAGTTTTCCAAATTTTGAATAATGAGTTACATCCATTTGCCAAATATGATTGGGCTGAAGCCCTTTTGGATTTACTCCTAATGAGGGGTTAGGAATAAATGTAACACATTTAGCACAAGACTTGACTATGTCTTGAGCTATTGCCTTAGTAATTTTATAGTGCGTGCATAGAGTGGAAGCATTTACGTGAAATTTGGAATGAAAAGTTTTTGCATTTTCTAGTATATTAAAGATGTGGGTCTCTGAGGGCCATGTCTGTTAAATCATTGTGTAAACTTAAAGGACCTTGAAGGCCAGTATGAGCCCAAACATGCCCAATAAAAAAAGGATTTTTTCTTTCCCAAATAAGATTTTGTAAACTTTGCAAATATTTAGTAATAGTGGAGGTGAGGGAAATCAGACCAGTTAATTCTAAATTTTTAACACCATTAACAACGTATTTGCTATCAGAGAATAGGTTAAAAAGCTCATGGTGGATTTTGAATACCTCTGTAGCTACTAATAGTTCCATTTGTTGTGCAGATAGAGTATTAAACAACAATGTTTCTGTAACATTATCTATAGTAATAGCACCTGTACCATTTTTTGATCCATCAGTAAATATGAGGGTAGCTCCTGTAATAGGTTCTTTTCAGGTGACTTTAGGAAAAATTATAGATGTTGACTCCAAAATTGGAGAAGATAATCAGATGGCAAATGATTGTCAAACACAGCAGAAGTACTAGTAAAGACTACAGCCCATGAATATGAATTATTAATAAGATATTGTATCTGATCAGTATATATGGAGCAGTGATAGTTGAGGGATGTGATCCAAAGGTGGAAAGGAATAGTTTTAATGTTTTAAGGATTAATTCTGCCACAGATTCAGTAAACAAGGCTAAGACCTTGTTAGGGACATAATTCATGTGAACCCATAGAGTAGGACACTTTTGCCAAAACACTCCTGTGGGTAACTTATTTGTGGTCAAGACAATGAATGGTAAAGGCTTAGTTAGGTCAAAATGATCAAGATGAGCCTTTTCCATAGCTGTTTCAACAAGCTTGAGAGCTGTTCTAGCCTTAGGGGTAAGCACTCGCTTAGAAAGAGGGTCAGAATTACTTTTAAGAATATCAAACGGGGACCCAAACTTGAGGTGGGTAAACTCCATCTTTCCAGTGACTTTAGTAAGGAATTATAACATTGTTCTAAGACAGGTTTTTCCTTATGAGCTAGCAAAATATTATCCATATAAGGATAGATTAAAAATTGAGGGTTAATTTGTTGATACACACTGGGGTGGAAATTAATCTGATTACCTTGCCCTTCATACGGTCCTTGGCCTGTCAGCAAGTTTAGATTCCATTGAGAATTGCCCGCAACTGCATTATGTCGGGCAGTATCAGAACATAACTCCTGGTTAGCCACCTTCCATTTTAATATGGCTGCACTTTTGTTAGAATTGGAAGCCATACCCAATCCCCTTAAAGTCTGATCTGCCTGTGGAAGTGGCCAGGCTTTGGGCCATTCTGTTATTTTGATAATTTTGTCATCCCAGTATCTAATAAGCCCTCAAAACTTTTGCCTTCTATCACCAACTTTGTCATAGGCCTATCTTTTAAACCCCATGTTAACATGACCATATTTTGGCCAGTAGAACCTAACACTTTATTTCCCTTAATAATATTTTTTGATGGATATTGATCATAGCAACTGGGTAGGACCAACAATTGTGCTATGTGATCACCCTGAGCTACGATTGCAATACCTCTTGGTGAAGAAGCAAGGATTTTTATTTCTCCTGTAAAATCAGGGTCTATAACTGCAGGGACAATATTTAATCCTTTTAAAGGAGAACTCTTCCCCAGAACTAGTCCCACTGTTCCTTTAGGTAATGGGCCGACAACCAAAGTTGGTACTGGTTGTACTCCCATCTCTGGAGTTAATACTGCTCTGGCAGAGGCACAGAGGTCTATATCTAATATTTGATGATATCTTTGATTGTTTTGATCTTCAAATACTGGGAGTATTGGGAACACTGATCAATATTCTACATCAGCCCACTGTCTGGGAACCTCCCCTGTGCAGCAAGTAAATGCACCCTTACAACTTGAAAAAGGATTATACGCTGGAAGGTGTGGTGTGGTAGGGGTTAAATGCCACTGAGATAACTTCTTTCCTGGCTCTGTCTCAGATTGCTCTTGTTCCTCAGAGTCTGAACATGTACTTTCTCTTTCAGAAACTTGATTTTATTGTTTTTTTTTCTTTTTTTTTTTTTTTACATTTTCTAATATCTTTTCCCCTTCTCTTAACTGTTTTTGAGATTTTGGTTTTTTGGAAGTTAGACAAAAATGAACTAATATACACAATGCTATAACAACAACAAACAGAAACCAAACAAGAAAAGATAACACAAATATTAATTTACACATATTTGTTATGGGACATCCTTCACTGTCTCTTGGGACAGCCTTTCAATATATTATCTCTCTAGGAGAATCTTCTGTTAATAATCCCTCTCTAGGGGACTCTTCTGTTAAAACCTTAAGGCCACCGTTTCCTCAAATAGGGAAACCTTCTTCTTAATTACACTAGCGAAACTGTTTTTTTTTTTTTTTTCTATACCTGAGCACTCACCAATTTCCAGTTCGATCCTCCTCTGATCCCAGTCTGGGCCACAATTTAGAGAATGCTGTGGCTTCTTCCCTGGGCGGGCCACCACTTGTGGAAGAACCCGGCTGCTTGCCAAAATGGCTGCTTCAAGTGGCTCTCCACGTGGCTTCTCTTACAGGAAACGGTGGCTTCTTTGTCTTTTCGCTTACCAAAAACCGCTTGCGGAAAACCACGGCTCCTCACGCTTATGGCTCGACCAGCGGGACAGAACACATGTACTCTAGAAGTTCATAAAGCAGCTTCCCCTATATTCAAATAACCCCTCAATATATAAGCAGTCTCATGCATAAGCAATTGTAACCAGATATGTCCATCCAATCCTGTTAAAGGTCAAGCAGTCATTCACTCAAGCATACATGTAAACTATATCTGTCCACGTGCTAGGCAGCTGAACTGATTATAATACAGCCAATTGTAAATGTGTTCTGCCTTTCTCCATGCATATTCAGAGTGCCATTTGCTCTCTGCCAGTTGCCATCTTTGGATGCACGTGGCATAACCCTGGACCCTGGGTTCCGCCCACCACAGCAAATAAGTTACTGACTGTGGAACAGTGTGTTGTGTGATGGAGTAGGGGATGGGAGTCAGGGGAGGGGAACCAGAGTAATTCTTACATTGAAGCATAGGCCAGACTTCTGTCCTCAGCCTACTTTTCTCCATAAACATACCTGGACTTGTCAAACATTTCCATTTTAGTCATCCCCAACCAATGCTTCTTTTCGAAGAAAGCTGTTTTTCCCTGGTGCTCTAAGTAAGTGAGAGCAGTGGTTAAGAATACAAACTAAATTTGAATCTTCTTCTGCCACTTATTAATGTGTGATCTTGGGTAAACTGGGCAATGTCACTGTGCCTTTGTTTCTTCATCTTTACAACAGAAATACTGGTAGCATTAAATGAGAAGACATGATAAGTGACCCAGATTATCTTGCATACAGAAAGACCTGAGTGCATATTAGCTATCTTTCCTAAAACATTGCCAGTCTCATAGTCACATAATCAATTTGCCTCTTTCTCATTTTTACTACCTATTTACTCTTCAAACCAAACTGAAGTTCTTTTCAATCTTGCCTAAGAAATGTCTTCAAAATTGATTTGTATGTACACTGTCCCTTCAGTATTTGAAGTACTGTTACAATTTTCTCCTCACTTCCTGTTCCTTCCACTTTCCATTGGTTTCTTCCTTCACATGGATATCATGTCTAAAGGCATAACGGCAGATTAAGGTGGAACTACTCATAGTCCATGCCTCCTTTTAATACTTCATCTATCACAGTCTCTTCCTGAATATACTTTCTGTATCCTAAACATGCAGATCTAGTAAGTCCTAAAATATACTTTGCTCTCTATCAAAATCCTGTCCCTTCTCCCAGCTCAGCTCAGGCAACAATTTTTCCTCAGAATCTGTTGAGTCCCTGGATGCAAAGAACCAGTCAGTCCCTCAGTTCCTGCTAACTTTGTTTACTCTCCTGTTATTCACATGTTATATATCTTTTACAGTCCCTGCTGCAGAGCATTGCAAATATTACTGGCTCAAAGTTGTCAAACTAAAAATTTCAGCACACAGTCTCAAATGAAAATTTGACTAGCTCCACCTGATTTCAACATGCATCTGTACCTACTGTGTGCATTTCTAATTTGATAAAAATCTGTTTAAAAAGTTGGAATGGTAGAGACATGTAAGCTCAAAAAGCCAAATTATTCAATTGAAGAAGACATTTCACTTTATTTGTAATTCTGTGTCCTTGACATTCAACACTTAGCACAGTGTTTCTGACATCTATCTCTTTACTAAAATATATCTCAGTTTGAAAGCATACCACTTCCAAAACAACTAGTGTCTTTTCTCCTATTTTGGGTTTATTTAATATATGTGATAACCTGCTACAATAATTGTATATGAATGAACAATAAATACACATGAATGATCATGTGCAGAAACTTCTCAGCTTTGTCAGCTGTCACCCTCAGGATTCCAGTCTACCTTTGTAAAGATTAGAACAGGAAACATGCCAGCATCATTTAAAGTTTGTTGTAGGCCAAGTGTTTTTTCCTTTGCCAGTACATTAATAGCATATGTGCAAGAGGTTTGTTATTTTGATAGATTACTTTTATAAGTTTTGAAGGGACATAATCATAATCTGAATGCTGAAAATTCATCAATTGCAATATCTAATTTCAGAAAAATCTTCCTTTTACCATGTTTTTATGTTTATCATTTTAAAAATTGCTATGTTCAACTACCCTTTTCATTGGAAGGGTAATAACATTTTAAATGGTGCATAATTGTTTTCCCTTATTTTTATGATTCAATCAGGAAAAAAGGGTCCAAGACCATATAACAAGTCAGCCATCCAGACTGGGTCATATTACTTTTTGGGGGTGCTGCCTTTTGATTGGCACCAAGAGAAAAAACAGGTCTATTTGGTAAAATTAATATTGAAATTCTCAAGCAAGTAGCTTTTAAAAGGAGTAATGAAGCCAGGTAAATTGGAACTGGGCTGTAATTCTAGTAACACAGGACTGTGACAAGAGTATCACAAGTTCAAGGCCAACCTCAGCAACTTAACAAGACCCTGTCTCAAAATATAAAGGGCTGAGGATGCAACTCAGAGGTGTAGTGCCCTGGGACAATCACCAGCAACTCCCCTTACCACACAGAATGCAATCTATTCTTCAGATTTCTAAATGTAAAGTAGGAACCATTGGCCTTCAGTCATTCTCAAAATATCACCCCTGGACCAAAAGCACTATTAGGCACTTGAATAAAATGTTTATGTCAGACCCTATCTAAGACCTAAGAACACATAAATCTTTAACACATCATTCAGGTGACTGGATGCTAATTTTCAATACTGGGTATAAACATCCCAACTCCCATAAATCCAGATAATGTGTAGAACACCTGTGAACATAAATAATACTTATTGTTGGTAATGCTAGGTGAAAAAATTAGCATAGTTCCAGTCATTTCCCAAGATTTTTCAGGATGTCACCAACACATATTTCAATCATGTGACCACAGAGTCCCCAATAATGAGAGAAAATAGAGGTTGTTAATTATTTACAAATACTTGCTGAATTCCACAGAAGCTCCGAGTTCTGCCCGCAGGAGCTCACTGTAGCCACATAAGTCCTTTCTGCTCTATTCATTTCCAGAGATCTGCTGTTCAAACCTTGAGTCTTTCAATCAATGAGGCTTTTATCTCCTCTCCAAAGATGAGGATGTCCAGGCTAAAGCTTTTTTAAAGTACTAGATTTACTCATTGCTAATTTTAATTAACATTGCTAGTTTTTTCTTCCCTGCCTAAGTTATAATGGTTAAAAATCAATGTGTTGCTGTGTGTAACTAAAGATTGATTTCATGTGCTAGTAATAAGTTCCAGGGGAAAGAAAGAAACACAGTTGCTCCCAGGACATAGTCACATCATAATACCCTTACTCCAGTAGTAAACCAGAGAAGCAAGATAGTAATTAGAATCACTTTAGCTTACCATTCTTCCAAAGAGATCCTATATCTCACCATGTACATCAGGCTTCTAGCACAGAGATGGTACTTGGCATATATAATTTTGACAAGCAAAATGACCAACTCAAAAGGTAAACAGACTTGATCATTTTTTAACACTTACCTTTTTGAGATCACTTTAAGAATTCTTTGGCCTTTTAACATTTAGAGAATCACTAATAATTGCTGATATCATTTGTACTCCAGTGTAAAAGCTAGATGCTGTGAGACACCATGGGGAACAGAGTGAAGTTGAAGTCTTAAGGGTCCACAATCTACTGAAGTTTGCCAGATTAATAGGCAAAATGCTCAGTGCTAAATAACATGGGAGCCAAAGAACTTCAAATAGCTTGAAATGAACCACACTGGGAATATGGGATTCAGGGTGGATGAGACAAGTCTAGAATCAGGCATGGGGAGTTTGCACTGTGTCAACCACTTTTCATTCCTGTCTTTAGGATATGTCCCACCTAAACTTACATATCTAAACTATAACAACATAGGTGGGTGCGAAGCAGTCTTTTGGTATGAAAAAAATCTTTTACCAATATCCAAATGATAAAAGTGATATTACTGCAAAATTCTAGCATGTAAGTGAATAATAATACTCTCCTAATTCAGAGGATTATGCAAGATAAAGCAACTACATCTTCATTGTTTTATAACCCAAGGTCCTGGATGCTCTTTTTTTTTTTTTTTTTTTTTTTTTTTTTTTTTTTTTTTTTTTTATCACAGAACAGAAGTAACTTGATTATAATTTAGAATTATGCAGGTGACTTTTGTATCCCGGTAGGAGAAATCTGTTGCTATTTTTACTTTTGAATTTATTATTTTTTTTATTTTTATTATAAACAAATGGGATACATGTTGTTACTGTTTGTACATGGAGTAACAGTATACCATTTGCATAACCATACATTTACATAGAGTAATGATATTTGATTCATTCCTGTGGGGGCATCTGAAATTACATCCAGTGCTTGACAAAGATCCTCTGGAGGATGTTTGCAAAGGCTCATTCTAAAGGGAATTGCCAGATGTTTTGCTCCAGAGCATGGTGTTTTTTCTGCTGTGTTTTTCTGATAATATATTACTCATTTCAGTCTGAACAGATTGCTTAAGGGGATGAGGGGAATACAACAAAAATTTCAGAAAATATTACCTACAATCTGAAAGACAATGGGTCTTTACCACTAACAAAGTTAAAAATAATTCTGCAACCGTGCAATGAGTCCCGAGCAACACTGGAGAAAATATATATAGATCTGCCTTTGTCTCCAACAGGCCGGTTAAATCCTAACAATGGTTTTGTTTATGTGTGGTGGTGGGGTAAAAGAATAAGGTTTCACAACATACCTTCCTTCTACAAAGAATAGGTCACCCCTATAATAAATATTGGTGCACAATGCCCTGTACTGGAATAAAAAGAACTACATAAGACAATGTAATCTATTCAGTAAAAAAAACTTGGCCACAAGAACCACTGCGACCACTGCCCTCCTGTAGCCCTTAACTCAGCAATTTAGATATTAACCAGATGGACCTAGTAGAGATGGTCACATGAGATTACTTGTCTATCACTTTAACTGCGAGAGAAATAAGAATAGTCTTAGGTCACATACAGTTTAGCTATTAAGGAAATAAACATTGTATTAGCTCATTGACATAGTTAGATATTCTTAAAACAATTGTGATTAGGTAAGGATAATCTGTAAGGTTACTGTTTTCTCATAATCTTTCGGTTCCTTGTTAAAAACAATTTCTACGTATGCTTTAGAAACTTCTTTAATCTCATCAACCACAAGACTGCCATTATAGCCTGAAGAAAAATGTATATAAACCCAGCCTTCACCAGAATAAAGTTGGAGTGATTGCACCAGAACTAGAGTCTGTGTCTTTTATTCTCCATCCATCACCGGCGCTGTCTCCCAGCACCCCATTACCTGAGTGGAACCCATGGAATCCTGCTAGGGCTGGACCCTGGCATATTCTGTTATTTTTTCTTCCCCCCCACCCCTCCCACCTCTCTTTTCCCTCTATACAGTCCCTCCTTTCTCCATTCTTGCGCCCCTCCCACCCCCCATTATGTATCATCATCCGATTATCAGTGAGATCATTCATCTTTTGGATTTTTGAGATTGGCTTAGCTCACTTAACATGTTCTTCAATTTCATCCAGTTGCCTGCAAATGCCACAATTTTATTATTCTTTATAGCTGAGTATTATTCCATTGTATATATATATACCACAGTTTCTTTATCCATTCATCAATTAAAGGACATCTAGGTTGGTTCCACAGTCTGGCTATTGTGAATTGAGTAGCTATGATCATTGATGTGACTGTATCTCTGTAGTATGCTGATTTTAAGTCCTTTGGGTATAGACCGAGAAGTGAGATAGCTGGGTCAAAATGTAGGTCTATTCCAAGTTTTCTAAGGAATCTCCACATTGCTTTCCAGAGTGGCTGCATTAATTTGCAACCCCACCAGCAATGTATGAGTGTACCTGTTGCCCCACATCCTCTCCAACACCTATTGTTGCTTGTATTCTTAATAATTGCCATTCTAATTGGGGTGAGATGGAATCTTAGTGTAGTTTTGATTTGTATTTCTCTTATTACTAAAGATGGTGAACATATTTTCATGTTTGTTGATTGCTTGTTGATCTTCTTCTGTGAAGTGTCTTTTCATATCCTTAGCCCATTTGTTGATTGGGTTACTTGTATTCTTGGTGTAGAGTTTTTGGGTTCTTTATATATTCTGGAAATTAGTGTTCTATCTGAAGTATGAGTGGCAAAGATATTCTCCCACTCTATAGTCTCTCTCTTCCCATTGCTGATAGTTTCCTTTGCTGAGAGAAAGCTATTTAGTTTGAATCTATCCCAGTTATTGATTCTTACTTTCATTTCTTGTGCTATGGGAGTCCTATTAAGGAAGTCTGATCCTAAGCCAACAAGGTGAAGATTTGGACCTACTTTTTCTTCTATAAGATGCAGGGTCTCTGGTCTGATTTCAAGGTCCTTGATCCACTGTGAGTTGATTTTTGTGCAGGGTGAGAGATAGGGGTTTAGTTTCATTCTGTTGCATATGGATTTCCAGTTTTCCCAGCACCATGTGATGAAGAGGCTATCTATTTTCCATTGCATATTTTTGGCCCCTTTGTCTAGTATGAGAAAATTGTATTTATTTGGGTTTGTTTCTGTGTACTCTATTCTGTACTATTGATCTACCTGTCTATTTTGGTGCCAATACCATGCTATTTTTGTTTCTATTACTTTGTAGTATAGTTGAAGTTCTGGTATTGGGATACCCCCATTTCATTGTTACTGCTAAGGATTTCTTTAGCTATTCTGGGATTCTTGTTCTTCCAGATGAATTTCATGATTGCTTGCACTATTTCTGTAAGGTACGTCATTGGGATTTTAATTGGAATTGAATTGAATCTGTACAGCACTTTTGGTAGTATGACAATTTTGACAATATTAATTCTGCATATCCAAGAACATGGGAGATCTTTCCATCTTCTAAGGTCTTTCTAAATTTCTTTCTTCAATGTTTTGTAGTTTTCATTGTAGAGATCTTTACCTCTTTGGTTAGATTGATTCCCAAGTATTTTATTTTATTTTTGAGGCTTTTGCAAATTGGGTTGTTTTCCTCATTTCCCTTTCATATGTTTCATTGCTTGCATATAAAAATGCTTTAGATTTATGTGTGTTGATTTTATAGCCTGCTTTTTTGCTGAATTCTTGATAAGGTCTAGACATTTTCTGGAGATTTTTGGATCTTCTAAATATAGAATCATGTCATCCACAAATAGTGACAGCTTAAGTTCCTCTTTTCCTATTCATATCCCTTTAATTTCTTTGGTCTGCATAGCTCCTCTGACTAGAGTTTCAAGGACAATGTTGAATAGACGTGGTGAAAGAGGATCTCCCTTTCTTGTTCCCGTTCTTAAAGGGAACGGTTTCAGTTTTTCTCCATTAAGAATGATGTTGGCCATGGGCTTAGCATAAATAGCCTTTACAATGTTCAGGTATGTTCCTACAATCCCTATTTTTTCTGATATTTTGAGCATGAATAGGTGTTGTATTTTGTCGAACTATTTTTCTGCATCAATTGAAATAACCGTGATTCTTATCCTTAAGTCTATTGACATGATGGATTACATTTATTGATTTACGGATTTTGAACCATCCTTGCATTCCAGGAATGAACCCTACGTGATCATGGTGCAAAATTTTCTTAATATGTTTTTGGATATGGTTTGCCAATATTTTGTTAAAGATCTTTGCATCAATATTCACCAAGAATATTGGTCTAAAATTTTCTTTCCTTGATGTGTCTTTGCCTGGTTTGGGTATGAGTGTGATATTTGCTTCATAGAATGAGTTTGGTCGGGTACCCACATTTTATATTTCCTTGAATACTTTGAGAAGTATTGGAATGAGTTCTTCTTTGAAGGTCTTGTAGAACTCAGCTGAGAATCCATCTGGTCCTGGGCTTTCCTTGGATGGTAGATTTTTAATGGCTTCTTCTATTTCATTGCTTGATATTGATCTGTTTAAATCATGTATGTACTCCTGGTTCAGTTTGTGAGGAGCATATGTCTCTAGAAATTTGTCAATGTCTTTGGGAGTTTCTATTTTGTTGGAATACAGATTTTCAAACTAGCTTCTCATTATGTTATGTATCTCAGTGGTGTTTGTCGTGATATTTCCTTTTGCAACAAGTATTTTATTAATTTGAGTTTTCTCTCTCCTCTTTGTTAGTGTGGTGAAGGGTTTGTCTATTTTTGTTTACTTTCTAAAAGAATGAACTTTTTTTCAATTTTTTGAATTGTTTCTTTTGTTTCAATTTCATTGATTTCAGTTCTGATTTTAATTATTTCCTGTCTTCTACTACTTTTGCTGTTATTCTGTTCTTCTTTTTCTAGGGCTCTGAGCTATAATGTTAGGTCATTTAGTTGTTGGCTTTTCATTCTTTTCTGGAATGCGCTCCATGCAATGAATTTTCCTCTTAGTACCACTTTCAAGTGTCCCAGAGATTTTGATATGATGTATCGTCATTCTCATTGACCTCTAAGAATTGTTTTATCTCCTCCCTGATGTTTTTTGTTATGCTTGTTTCATTCAATACCATATTATTTAGTCTCCAGGTTTTGGAGTAATTTACATTTTTTATTTTGTCCTTGATTTCTATTCTCAGTTCTTTATGATCTGGTAGATCACAAGGCAGTATTTTTCTTTTTTTGCATTTCCTAAGGGCTGCTTTGTGGCATAACATATGGTCTATTTTCAAGAAGGTTCCATGTGCTGCTGAGAAGAAAGTGAATCCACTCGTTGATGGATGGAATATTCTATATGTCTACTACTTCTAGGTTATTGATTGTGTTATTGAATTCTATGGTTTCTTTGGTTGGATTTTGTTTGGAAGATCTATATAGTGGTGACAACAATGAGTTAAATTCACCCAGAATTATTGTGTTGTGATCTATGTGATTCCTGAAATTGAGAAGGATTTGTTTGATATATAGGGATGCACCATTGTTTGGGGCATATATATTTACTATCATTAAGTCTTCCTGATTTATGATTCCCTTCAGCAGTATGAAATGTCTTTCTTTATCCCTTCTGACTAACTTTGGCTTGAAGTCCACTTTATGTGATATAAGGATGGAAACCCCTGCTTTTTTACTGAGTCTATGTGTGTGGTAGGTTTTCTCCCATCCATTCACCTTTAGTCTTTGGATGTCTTTTTCTATGAGATGAGTATCTTGCAGGCAGCATATTGTTGGGTCTTTCTTTTTAATTCATTCTGCCATTCTATGTCTATTGGTTGATGAGTTTAGGCCATTAACGTTCAGGGTTATTATTGAGATATGATTTGTAGTCCCAATCATTTGGCTTATTTTTGGTTTTTAAGGTGGTTTGGCTTGGTTTCTCCTTTGAGTGGTTTTTCTCTAAGGTAGTTCCTCCCTTTGCTGACCAACATTGTTGTTTTTCAGTTTCTCCTCATGGAATATTTTGTTGAGAATATTCTGTAGTGCAGGCTTTCTATTTATAAATTCTTTTAACTTTTGTTTATCATGGAAGGATTTTAATTCATCTTCAAATCTGAAGGTTAGTTTTGTTGGGTATAGGTTTCTTGGTTGGCAACCATGTTCTTTCAGAGCTTGAAATATGTTGTTCCAGGCCCTTCTAGCTTTTAGCGTCTGGGTTGAGAAGTCAGCTGCTATCCATATTGTTCTCCCCCTAAATGGAATCTGAAATGTTTCCTCTCATGGCCTTCAAAATCCTATCTTTATTTTGCATGATAGGCATTTTCATTGTAATGTGCCTTGATGTGGTTCTGTTGTGATTTTGTGCCTTTGCTGTTCTGTTAGCCTCTTGTATTTGATTTTCCATTGCATCCTTCAGGTTTCTGAAATTTTCTGATATTATTTCATTGTTACATTGTTCATTCCTTTGGTTTGTATATCTGTACCTTCCTCAATCCCAATAATTCTTAAATTTGGTCTTTTCATGATGTCCCATAATTCTTGGAGATTCTCTTCATGATTTCTTAACATCTTCTCTGGGCAATTTTATTTTCAAGATTAAATTTTTTTTCTTTATTGTCTAAGGTTCAGTCTTCCAAGTGGTCTAGTTTTTGGTGATGCTTTCCATTGAGTTTTTTATTTGGTTTATTCTTTCCTTCATTTCAAGGATTTCCATTTTTTTTTTTTTTTTTAGAATCTCTATCTTTTTGTTGAAATGATCTTTTGCTTCCTGCAGGTGCTCTGTCAGCTTATTGGTATTATCATTCATTACCTGCATTTGCTCTCTTATCTCATCCTTTGCTTCGTGAATCATCTTAATCATGTATAATCTGAAGTCCTTTCTGATATTTCTTCTAACATACTGTCATTGGATTCTATTAATATAGAATCTAGATTTGTTTGGATCATTTTCTTCCCTTGTTTTTTTCATTTTGTTCATGTATCTTCCCCTCTAGCAGGGCAGATCTGGGGTATTGCAGATTTCCCCCTATAGGCTTATAGTGGCCCTATAGGTTTCCAAAACCCTTTCTTTAAGGGGAGATCAATATTAGCAGTGCCCAAATCAGACACTATGCAATCCTAGAGCAAATAGCCCCTATGGGTCAATAACAAAATTTTCATAGTAAGCAGAATGAGTTCAAATATTATCTTTGGTAAAACAAACAGGTTTGCAATAATGTTTTCAGTTTCTAATGGAGGACAAAGAGGACACAGAGGGATGTATAATGTGGCTGTTAATGGGATAAGAAAAGAATATACAGAAATTCTAGAAAATAGAAAGTGTGAGAGTGCAATCAAAAGAAATTGGATATTAGCCTGCAAAAAAATGGAGAAAGAGACTCTATGCGAACAGGTAACAAAAGGAAAAGAGAGCAAGAAAAGTAAAGAGATAACAACTTAAATTTTTTTAAAAAGGAGAAAAAAGAATATCTGCAGTATAACAGTCATATACTAATGAAACCTCCCATTGTTCAGTAGCCTGATGCATGAGAGGTACCTGACCATGAGCTTCAAGCCTCCAGCAGGCATCTCAGCATGGGTTTTGCCCCACCTAATGATCAGAGCTAAGGCTTCCAGGATTATCCAAGATGGGTGCTCTGACTTTGAAATGTGTTGGCACATGGGGAGCTGCAGGTCAGGGGTGGACATGTTCAGCTGGAGGTCCTGGAGGTTGGATGTGGTTGGTCCGGCAGAATTCCTGGAGTTCAGGTGTGTTTGGTGTTGTTGTGGGATATTGGAGGCCAGTTGCAATCAGTCAGTCTGGGGTCCTGGTGATAAGGCACAGCCAGTTGGTCTGGGGATCCTGGCGGCAGGGAGCAGTCAGTCGATATGAGGGCCCCAGAGGCAGGGAGTGTTTGCTCGGGCTGAGGAATCCTGGAATTGGGGCTCAGTCAGTTCAGCCAGTGTTCCTACAGGGCCTGGCTGTTGTCTCAAAATGGCAACAGGCACATGTAATCAAACCTGCAGGTATTGTAACAGTGAACTTCCAGGCAAGAGCTGGCAGCTGGTGCTCCTCTGGCAGTCAGTGATCAGTTTGCTGACTTTTGTTGGAGGATCAGGAGGTGAACCTCGTGCATTGGGTGATGGATAGGTGTAAGGCAGGCGATGGGCAGTGAGAGGCAGGCAAATGGCGGGTGACAGACGCCTGACAGTGAGCAATCTGCACTCAGAAAAGGTGTCGATATGCTGGCAGTCTGCAGGTCATCACAGCAGACAAATGGGGTAAACAGCAGGGGATCAATAAGCAACAAAAACTCCCTCACTGTGAAAGAGATATCCTCTGCTTGAAACTGGAGTTACGGACCTAAAAGGAAGGCAGCCTCCCTCTAGTCCGCCATCTTGAGTCTCTCCACTTTTGAATTTATTTCATGTAAATCAGAACATTGGGTAACTGGATTATTATGTTTTATCTTAAGTTACATACTTCCATTAAAAATTTTTTGGTTTTCATAGTCAAATTGAAAATATACAAAATGCTTCAAGAACTAATTGTTGCACTATGGACAGTTGACATAAGTACACCATTTCTGCCTCAAAAAATATCTCCTCTGAAATGGCATGCAGTCTTGTCCCTCTGAACACCCTTTGTAATCTCAATATATTTACCAAATATGAGGCAGAAGCCACCATCTTACATCTCTGCAGAATTGAGAGAAAAGGTGCCCCTTAGAAGTTCTATGTTTACAAGTTCATTTCCAAACACTCACCTGGAACAGAGTATTTGGCCTTTGCAGTATGCAGAACTCAGTGAAACTACAGGACTAAGTCTGCTCCCAAAATGTAAGCTGTAAAGTAGTAAACTAGGGGTCAAAAGCAATCCATTTCGTGCCTGGGAAGTAAAGGGCATAGTTAGTTCTTGATAGAGGTTCACCTGACTCTAGTGTGATCAAGAGAGCAAGACAGTGATTATGTTCCCTCCTGTGGACCAAGAAACAAACCCTACCATCTTAGGAAAACTGCACAACTTATTTCTGCAAAATTTAAATATCATAATTCTCCTTAATGCTAATACTTACTAACTTATAAAGGAAAAATGTATTGATATTCTGGTGGGAAACTCATTTGTAGCAACTTCTGCTCAAAAGATCTCTTCAATTTTCTTCCCCTCCTAAATTAATGAAAGTTTAGTGTACTGACAAAATAGGATCCCAGGAAGTTTTTTTTTTTTTTTTCTTCTGTTCTTTCATTCTTTATTTCTTTTTGGAATTGTTTTTCTACAGTGGACACTGTACTTAGGTTATAAAAATACAAAACACATGTACACATTTTAAAATTATTTCTTTACACCTTCCATTATTGACCAGCTCTGTAATAGCTTAGAATCTGCTCTTTAAATACCCTGTCACAGCTTCTTAAAAAGCTCTGAACTGGTTTTCCATATTTCAATCTGGCTGTGGGATTGGTGAGAATCCAGCACCCTGGCAATGGTGAAAGCTATATGTGGTGATTCTTGTCAGGTTGGATGTAGAGCCAACAGTCCTGAGTCTCTAAGGAGAGTGTCTTCCTGGCATTTGTTTTCATGCAGTCAGCAGGAGTCCTGGCCAACAAGCCAGAAAGAAGATGAGAAACAGGCTTCCCTGGCAGTTAAATCTGCATGGCTTTTATTCTCAGCAGAGGCAAACTCCCCAGCCCAGTGTGGGTTTGCATCTCTGGTGACTAGGAATTCTTCTGTGAATTGTGGTGTCAATACAGTGCTTTGTATAGGAACCACAGTGAAGGTGCAAGCATTTCAGACTGCATCATTCTGGCCAGCAACATGTTATTTTTTCCTAGAATTAGTCTTAGCAGTTTCATTAATAAACCTGAAGTGAAAGATCTGCTATGCTCAGTGGAACAAAAACAAACAACTAAATCTCTTTGAACCATGAAATGCTGAAAGGTAAACAACTTTATACCAAGTTATTTGACTCTGGAAATTCCTATATATTCAATGACATATGAGGTTACTGGGATAAATACATGTTTTGAATAAGCTCTTCATTTGTTTCAGGCAAGGCAGTTTTCAAGCATGCCAATACCATCTGGCCTAAATTTTGAGAATTAACAGTTCACCATGAGCTGTGCCACGCTTCCAATCTCAGAACCAAACTTACCAGCTAGGAAACCTCAGGCAAACTACCTAATCTCTCTTAGCCTCAATTTCAACATCTGTAAAATAGGGAGAATAAACCATACCTACATTACAGTTTTGCTGGGAAGATTAAGTTGGATGATCCATCTAAACCCTTTAGAAGTGTCAGCACATAGGAATGTTAAACAAGTTGTAGCAACTACACTCACACCTAGTGCTTTGTACATGTGTTTGAATGAATAAATGAATCAGTAATTAAATGTGGACCTCAATAACTGTATTTCATATATTTTTGGGTGAGAGTCTCAATTGTATATTGAGAAGTACTTAATGCTCTGAAACAGATAGAAAAAACTGAGTTAACAGTGTTTTCAGGCTCAAATCCACAGGCTCAGATGACAGAAGATCTAGTATTTGCATTTTACTTCAGAGCCAGATTCCAACCACAGTATGTTACATTAACATTTAATAACTAGGGTATTTGGGATCTCCTGGTTCATCTATTAATAAAGGCTCTCAAAGTCTAAAAAGATAGTCCTCAGCCTGGCAGGTTGTGCATATGCCTGTAATCTCAGTGAACTGGGAGACTGAGGCAGAAGGATAATAAGATTGAGGCCAACCACTGAAATTTAGCAGTGCCCTTAGTGAGACCCTGTCTCAATACTACCCCTACTAATACTACAACAATTAATACTACTACTACTACTAATAATAATAACAATAATAATGAATAAGGGATGTAGCTCTCAGTGGAAAAGTGTCCTGAGTTCAATGCCCAGTATTCAAAAAAAGGGACAGTTTTCAAAAGCACAAAACAGCTAACTTTCTCTCAACAAGGATCAGAAATACCCACCATTTCCTCTCTAATTCTCGAGGTGATAAAGGTTAGGATTCATATATCTATTGTCTAAAATTGGTACCTATAACTGTCTGGACATAAGCTGCACATTGCCTGTCCAAGGGATAAATACCTCAGAATCCACTGCCTTGTGCAATGCTTGAAGTGCCTTCTACAATGTTTGCAATAAATATTGTGAAATGACATCTCCCACTCCCTCCCACACATCTCTGTTCCTCCTAAGAACCCTGTAGCCTGTAGCCTTAAAGAGTTATTTGTCTACTTTTTAAAGGAAAGTTTCTATAAATCCTTCACTGAGTAATCTCTGGAAGAGTGTGAGCATTTATATCCTCTCCCCATAGGCTTGTGGATACAGGCAAGCAAGGCTGACTGAGGGGAAAGTGCTAAAGAAAAAAAAACTACAAGCAAAACCATGCTTTCTCTTCCTCTACCAGAATCCTTGTTTAAAACAAGTAGCCATAGGGACACTCCTGATTCTGTAGGCTGTCAAGGAAGGAATAACCTGGGCATTCATTTGAAAGGGAAGGACCCTCCTATCAGGAACTCACTATTCATATCAATAAATTTCCAACTTAATACTGAGTAAACTAAAAAGCCCACACATTGGCCAAACAAGGTGAGTTGGCCTTGTCCAGATGTGCCCACCTGGGTCCTTGCCCACAGCCCTTTGCCAGAAACCAAGTCCTGTGGTGCCCTCTTCCCTGCCCTTACCCTCCCTTTGCCCATCAAATGCCACGTCCTCAAAGGAGATGTTCCTCATCTTCCCTCAACCAGATGGACTTTCTCTCCCTGTTGTGTCTTTAGAATACAGAGTAAACACTTTTTATTTACTTAACATTGAGCATGCTCCACCTCATCATATGGTAATTTGCATAACTTTCTGCTATCTATTTCTGTAGTCTTTATTCTCCTATAGTACTCAGAACTCAATACTTGATGGACTGAATTTATGCACAACTCTGGGTATGTTCCATACTGTCCCCTCACTCTTCGCTGTCTTCACTCCAATGCCATGTTCCAAACTGAAATAATCATCACCCTTTCTAATCCACTGTTTCTTAAAATTTTATTTTTTGTCAATTATATCTTTATCCAGTCCATGAACACTGAGGGTACAAGTATGTTTCAGTGCCACAAACAAGGTTAAACACATAGGTGGGATCACCTGTGCTCATGGATCTGTCCACCACTTCATGTCCCAATTGCCATGAAGCATAATATCATAGCCTTTGAACCTTCCTGGAATTTGTGCTCCTGTGTATCCCCTCATTTCCATTCCTTCTGTAGTCAGCCCCTATCACTTTACAGAAGGTATCCTACACAGCTACCTCACCCAGTCCCCTATCTCATGTCCCCCTTTCCATCAGTTCTGTACAGTGCCACTAAATCATTACATTAAGAAAGCATATCATTCAATGTCACAGTTCAGGGAGAGAAAAAAATGATGGCATCCTTAGCCTCAGTTCCAAGTTCCACCTTAATTGGTTTTGAACATCCATAAGTTCCCTTTGTGGAGCATCATTTTACTTCTATCCTGAGCTCATCTAACATATACAGAGAGCCACAGAATTCCAAACTACCAGTCTTTCAATAACTCATCCCACAACTTCCCTGACCACCCAGCCCATATTTTCCTGGGCTGCAGACAATCTCCATGAGTGACTGTATCCACTTCCATGGTTTTAACTGTCCCTCACATGTTGATGACTCCATAATGTCTCTTCAGCCCCAAACTCTCCTTCTCTCCAGCTCCAGCTGGATACTTATAACCAAATGTCCTACAGCCTGCTCAAACTCAACCTGGTCCCAAATGAACTCTTAACTCTACCTAGGACCTTACTCTGTCCTTTACCCTCTTCATACACAACTTCCACTTTCTCCCAACCCCAAGTTAGTCCCCTTGTCCTCTGATGGCATTCCCTGAGTCCCTCAGATTCATCTCCTCTGACCCTGTCCCACTGTGAACAGCCTTACATCCTCACTGACATTCACCTAGAATATTATGATAGAATCCTAACTGGAATCAGTCTCCCTCTTTCCAATTCATACGTAAAGGGTGATTTCAAAAACAGTGAAGACTTGTGCCCCTTGGAAGTTGGCTACTGCCTTGTTTCTGACCACTCCTTTTCCTTGACCTCTGACACTTACATACTATCTTCACTGTAGCATAAAACACTCACAAAATATTTGCCCTTTGGACCCTCATATTCACATATAATCCTCACTTGATATCTTTTTTAAAAATAGCATTTATTTTTTAAAGTTAATATGTAAATTACAGAAAAAAATTTTAAAAATGCAAGCAAAAAACAAACTTATTTATTTGCGAGCAGCTTAGTTTGACATGCCTTCCAGGTCATGAACATGCATACACAACATCCCATTTTGTGTGATTGAGATCATCTTGAGTATCATTCTTTTCCACACATGAATATTCAGCAAAACAAAATCCAAAACCTACCTCATTTGACCACTTACACTCACATAATATTATAACTTGGACCCAATGAATCTCACATAATGCTCCTCACTCTGGCCTCTGACACTCACAGAATGTCCACACTTGGCCTCTTTCACTAACAAAATATTCTCACTTGGCCTCTAGCTCTCACATAATATCCTCATTGTGGAACCTGACACATAATACACTCACTGTGACTGAAGACCCCTAATTATTCCCTTACTGTGACTGCTGACACATAAAATCCCTTAGTATCACTATATCCCTTCAGTGATTAACATAATATTCATATATTAACATTTATAACTATTATAGGAGTTTCCCTGTGGTTTTAATACTAAATATTATCACTCATTTTGCATCCAAAATTAATTGTTTCCTGAGTCATTTCAAATTATGTAATATTGAAAGTGGCATCTGAAAACTAATAAAAAAATATCCTTTTGAACAGGATTTGTGGATTGTTAGAGCAATTGCCTGGTTGGGGAAAAAATCTTAAGTCTTGGCTAGCAGCTCGTGAATGTCTCAAGTGTGTCAAAAGAAACCTTCACACATTCACGCCCATCAGGAATCCCTACAGAGAAGAGCATTCCACTCTGGTCACTTAGGAAAGTAAACAACTGCCCCCAAATTTACCTAGTGTTTCCAAGGGAATCTGTATAGGGACCTGGTGTTCTGATCCCCCATGGCAAAATAGTGATTGGGGTTAAAAGTCTATAAAATATATGGTTTTTCCTGCAAATATGTGAGTCTGCAGGTTGCTGGCCAGAAGCCTGTTTTTTACCAAAATCCCAGGGTCTGGATTCTGACTCTGCCAGCTCCTTACATGTGCCTGAGCTAGCCTGGCATGCCCTACATTTGGTGCCCATGTGCCTCCTTACACAGATGGAGAGTCCCACCTTGATTTCTGATTCGGTAGAACCCCTTTGTATTCTGTGTTCTGATGGTCCTGTGAGAATAAACACCAGGACCCCCTCTTCTCCCCTTTTTTTTCCCTGTTTGTCCCTTAATTGTCCTAATCCCCAAAAGAAGGCACCCACACCATCAACTGGCCTTCCAGTGGGGAAAACTCCTTCTTCTCCCCCCCCCCCCCTCTCTTTCCTCCCCGAACAGCGGACTTTACCTTCCCCTTTTGGTCTCCTGGCAAAATTAACATGAGGGATTGATCATCCTGAATTTGGAACCAGATCTCCCTCTGGAGATTTTTACCAGAGACACCGTGTGGGACACAGTGTGATGTAACGACTCACAGAAGTTCCCCCACTTCTCTGTATTTCTGAAGATAGGCTACCTTTATCTTCCCACTGGGCCCCTATTTAGGCTTAGGTATGCTCATTGCAGGTTGCCTCATAGTTATTCTCCTTCTTCTGGAGAGATTTGTTTACACTAATCAACAACTCAACACCACCCTTTCATGGGACTCCACTCCATAAAAACAGGAAAACTTCCCACTACAAAGAGAGCTCCACAGCTCACTGCTTTAAAGTCACTTCTCATGCAGCGTGGGCTTAAGGTGAAACAAAAAAGATCTAAACTGTTTTTGGAATGAATCGGTAATCATTGCACCATGAATTAGCCCTGAGAACATTTGGATGAAGGTTCCCAAATTTGGATGAAGGTTCTATACCTAGCTAGGAAAAGAGGAGTTCATGATGGCTACTCCACACTGGCAACTTTCATTCCAATTCTCCTAGCGATTATTGCCAGCCTTCAGGTCTCCTCAGCAGAAGATATTATTAAAAATCACAATGATTCTCTAGATGATAACCTCAATTTCAAGTGTTGTGACCTCTGAGGAGGAGGAGACAGATGCAGATACTGACAAAGGCCACCCCCTGAGTATCAAAGGCCTCCTGCCAAGTAATAAAGGCCTCCCGCTGTCTCCCCTCCCCTCTGTACCCTTGGAGTGAATTACCCTCTCCCACTCCCTCCAGAGTTCTCTCCGGAGTTCCCTCTTCAAGCAGGAAACTTTAAAAGGATCTTCTTTTTCTCCCAAGAATCCATTTACAGTGTACCCAGTCAATTTGGGTCCAGATGGGGGTGAAAGACCTTGGATCTCCACCCCACTTCCAGACCTTGCCCTTCCAAGGAAGGCATCTCAGGATTCTGGTTCTGACTTGCCTAACTTTGAACAAATACTTAACCAATGGTCAGCTAATCTTCAAACTCCCTTTTGATTGGCTTACTGTCCTCAAGGCCTGTTTAGCTTGCCCATAATTTTTGCAATGGAAAGCCTCCTATGAGGAGGAAGCAGAACAAACTGCAAGAGATAATTTGGCTTATAATATCCCCTTAATGTTGGACAAGCTTGTGGGCATAGGAATTATTTTAGCCCACACGCCTAGTCACAAATTGGTAACCTTATGTTTTTTGACCAAGTTAAATCTTGCTACACCGCCAAAAGCAGAGGAACTATTTAGAAATTTAATACAATCTCCTAATGAATGGATTCCTGACTTCTTGTCACAGATTATAGAGACCGTAGTAAAGACAGTTCCATCTGAACCCACTCAGGATTCCTTGATAAAACAATTGACTTAGAAAGGGGCAAATACTAAAACAAAAAAATGCCATAGCCCATGTCAGGAATGAGTCAATCTCAAAATGGGTTTCAGCTATGAAGGAGGTTACTCCTACAGCAAGCCCCAGACTTGCACTTGTAGCTGGAATCAAAAAACTGACCCTTCAGCATGGAGTAAAACCCTCACATGACAAGTTGGGGCCTACATGCTGGAATGTAATAAAAAGGAACATATAGTGAAATATTTTGTCTGTGAGATAATAGGCCTTCAAAACCAAAAACTCCTTGCCCTAAATAAAAACAAGGACATCACTGGGCAAAGGAGTGCAAAAGGAAAATTTAAACTTCAAACAGGGCAACCCTCAGCCCTGCAAGTAACACGGGACCACTGCACATCCCCAGGTGTGTTGGGACATTGCCAATCCTGGACACAAAACCTAGAATGACCATCCACTTAGACAGAGTTCCCATTAAGTGTCTAGTGGCTATGGAAGCAGATATTACCATCATTGACTCTGCTACCACCTCAAAAAATGCAATGGAAAACAATAGCTGGTCCTAATGTTCAAGGAGTGGTGGTGGTCTCCACCCACTAGTCAAGTTTTCTCCTCTGTGATTTGGCAAGACCTCAATGGCAAAAAGAGCACATTTTTTCTCCTGAATCACTGATGTTCCCAACATTTTATGGGAATGAGATTAAATTAGGAATGCATGGATACTTTTTGTTGACAACAGATAAGCCCCTTTTGATGATGAGATAATAGTACATGACAAAATAGGTCTTCAGGCACCACAGCACCCACCAATTGTAAAGGCCACTGGTCCTCCCCTCCTAAAGCTCAAGCCCATTCCACATACAGTGGGTACACCCAGGATGGACTTATGGGTAAAACAGTCGGTCCATTCTACAGCCTAACACTTACCATACTAAAATTGCTGGTTGAAGAACAATTAAAACTTGGACACCATACCCGAGCATTCCACTAGACCCCATAATTACTCCTGTCTTTTTGTCATACCAAAAAGAAATGATGTAGACTCCTGCAAGAATTATACCTATAATAAACACATGAAAAAAGATGGGATGCTTTCAATCAGGACTCCCCCACCCCACAGTATTTCACACAATTATCATATAATTAGATCTGGAATTTATCATGGCATATAAATTGAGGCAGGAATATTACTTAATTTATCCCTATAACATTTGACTACTTCTTTTTCCCAGTGATTTGAGATAATGTCCTCTTTATATATTCACTTTCTATGTGTATCTGAGTGTACTTACTTCAGGACATTCTGTTTTGCTAATAGACCAGTTTGATATTTTTAAATATTTAAGCTTATAAAAAAATGCCTTAATGTGTATTAGTTCTGGTACCGTTTCTGTTTATTATTTTTATTTTTTTTACTAAATTTAACATCAGGTGATATAGCTTAAAATTGTGAAGCTTTTATTGAGGTTTTGTTAAATTTACAATTTAATTTACAAAATATGGCCCTTCTATTTGAAGTCTATATTTTTGGCTTCAGAGGTATTTTAATTTGAATTTTTAATAGGTATCATTTTTATTGGCAAACATATTAATATATTTTTACTACTGTTATATGATAACTTTTCTTCCATTAAATTTTCCTAAATATTGTTTGAATATATGTAAACTACTGATTTTTGTATGTTGATTTTGTACTTGGTAATCTATTGAGTTATTTATGTTTACAGTACCTGTTAATAAAAGAAAAATATTGCACATGAGTCAGCTACCAGAATATTTAGTGCAGGCATATTTATGTAATAATAAATTGGAAACCCAAATAGACCAATAAGTGACTGGCCAAATATTATTATAATACCACTACATAGTGGGTTTATGGTGAAATCATTCAAAATTATGCCGTGTAAGTATACTTATACAAAAAAGTGATATATGTTGAAGGGAAAATCAAGTTACAAAATAATATAATAAGTGTGATTCTGTGTATGTAAAGAGAAAAAATGTGTGCATTTGTATACATTTCTGTGTATAACTTACAAATTGAATAAAGATGACACATTTGGGGGGGAAAAAGGGGGACCTAGCCTTGCTCATGTTAATAGTTGCTCTCAATATTTTCTTCTCAATAAGTGCTTCTTAATGTAGATTTTGAAGATAATCATATCTCTGAGCCTCTGGCCTTGGACAGGCACTTGCACCTAAGGAAACACTACCAAAGATTTATGTAAAATACTGAGTTCCATCAGACCTGATATGGTGGGACCTTGCACCTTTGATTACTTGGCGGAGGAGATATGCTGCTGTTCTTACTCCTACAGGTCCTGTCTGGATTCCTGCCAGATGTGTGAGACTTGACAATCTTCATGAGTTGTCATCAAGGACTTCACATTCTGGTTCCCAAATTCCATTTGACCTTGGATGAAGAGAATCCTGATTCAAAGGAGAAACCTCTGATAAGAACAAGAGGCCCAAGAGACACTCTGTCTTCTAATTATCTAGTGACTTGGAGGAATATAAAAAAATTTAACAACATCAGCTCAACAAATGCTAGCCCAGATGGGTTTAGAATGTACTCCAGAAAACTTGGTTACAGCTCTGTTTGCCAAACTTACTCAAAATTGCATAACCATGCTGGCCATTATTGTGCTATTTCTCTGTTATTGTATTCTTTTTGGTGGTGCCGCCATACTTTGCAGAAATTGTTTATTCTCCTGGAATTTGTATCATCAAATTATTCTTGATAACAGGATGCTATTGATTATTTGCTGTTTTTACATCATATATGATGCCAAGATTTTAACAATATGTGTTGTTTCAACTTAACTGATAATAACTACATTCAAAAGGAATTGGATCATCTTAAAGACATTGTGAAGAAGATGTAGATAGACAATGGAGGTTGGGATTTATTTGGTTGGTTAACCTCATGGCTGCCAAAATTCACCTGGGTCAAACAGGTATTCATTGAAGAATGTTTATTTATAGATGCTTTATTATGCTGTGCTTGTATTTGCCAATGTTTGCTTTACTTTCTCCCTCCACCTTCCTTAAAGAGAAGATAACTCATGTCTATTCAAAAGGATATAAAAAACAAAAAAGCAGTTGTAGGGATTTCAGATCAGTCAATATATGAAGGAGCAAAAGTCGATTGAGTGGAGCAATCTCCTCAGGACAAAAGGCACTATGAATGGCTTAGATATGTTCTGCAAATCATCTGCCCTTGCGTCCTAGAGACATTATCTTATTTCATCAATAAACTTTTGTACTAGTGGGCTTAAGAAGCAAGAAAAAATCTATGTGATCCTGCACATGGGCAAAGAGATAAATTTTATTAGTAATCTTGGTATCTTGATATGACCCCAGAATTGATAAAAACTGGACTGCCTTTCCCAGGAGATGTCACTTCTTGCTCCTTGCCATCGTGAGTGCTTTGCCTCTTTAATGCTCCCCTTAACCTTATAGCTTGACCCCAATTAACCTTTACAGAAATTCTGAAAAAAAAAAACAAAGAGAAATCTTGTGAAATGAGGAAAACAATAAACCAAATAAGCTCAATGTAAGCATCACCAATAGACTTCATCACTTGGAAGAAAGAACCTTACAAAATGATGATAAAAATCTTTAATCTTGAAAATAAAGTTGACCAAAGAGAAAAGATGGTAAGAAATTGATGACTGGAGTATTCAAGAAATATGGAATATCATGAAAACAACCAAATTTAAAAATTATTAGGATTGAGGAAGGCACAGAGATATAACCCAAAGAAATGAATAAACTTATCAATGAAGTAATATCCAGAAAATTACCCAAACCTAAAGAATGAAATGGAAAACCAAATAGAAGAGGATTACCAGAATACCAAATGTACAAAATTGCAACAGATCCACACCAAGGCATATTGTAAATGAAAAATGCTTAACATTCAAATAAAGATAGAATTTTTAAAGGTTTCAAGAGAAAAACAATCAGATTACATATAGGGGGAAGCCAATACAGATATCATTAGTTTTCCACCCCAGACAATAAATGCTATAAGGGTCTGGAATAGCTTTTCTCAAGCTCTTAAAGAACATGGTTGCCAACAAAGAATCTTATACCCAGCAAAACTGACTTTCAGATTTGTTAATAAAATAAAATTCTTCCATGATAAACAAATGTTAAAATAATTGCAATAATAGAAACCCATACTAAAAAAACATTCTCAGCAAAATATTTAATTAGTAGAAAATGAAAATAACAATTAAGTCAGCAAATGGAGGAAGTATCATAAATGTAAAGCCAAAAAAAAAAGAAAAAACCAACTTACATTAAAAAACTAAAAGTAAGCCAAAATTATTAGAAATAAAAAATCATATCTCAAAAATGACCCTGAAGGTTAATGGCCTAAGCTTATCAATCAAAAAGTTATAGATTGGCAGATTGAATTAAAAAAGAAAGACCCAAAAGAATGCTGCTTTCAACAGAACTCACTTTCATAGACAAAAGACATCCATATACTAAAGGTGAAAGGATGAGAAAAAACATTCCATGCACATAGACTCAGGAAAATGTGGGGGTTATTCAGGTAAAGTGGACTCCAAGAAGAGTTAGTCAGAGGGGATGAAGAAGAACTTTTCTTACTTCTGAAGGGAACTGTCATTCAGGAAGACAATTGTAAATATTTATGTCCCAAATAACAGCACATCTATAACATCAAAAAAAATTCTTCTCAATTCCAGATCCAAATAGACTACAACACAATAATTCTGGGTGACTTCAACACACTTGCTCTCACCACTAGATAGATATTACAACAAAAAGTGAACAGCAAACCATGCAACTCAATAACACAATCAATAACTTAACCTAACACATATATATAGAATATTCATCCATCAATGAGCCAATACATTTTATTCTCAGAAGCACATGGATCCTTCTCTAAAATGGACATATATTATGCCACAAAGCAGTCCTTACAAAATCTGAAAAATAGAAATACTACCTTGGTTCCTTCAGTCATAATGGAATAAAATTACAAATCAATGACAAAATAATAAACAGAAAATACACCACACCTGGAAACTAAATAATATGCTACTTAATATAGCATGAATAACAGAAAATATAAAGGAGGAGATAAAAATTATTATGAGTAAAGGAGAATGACAATACAACATATCAAAATCTCTGGGACACTATGAAAGCAATACTAAGGGGAAAATTCATTGTATGCAGTGCATTAAAGGAAAGAATAAAATGTCAACAACTAAGTGACCTAACACTATATCTCAAAGCCCTAGAGAGAGAAGACCACCAGCAAAAGAAGTAGAAGACAGGAAATAATTAAAATAAGATCTGAAATCAATGAAATTGAAATTAAAGGAAAAATTCAAATAATTGACAAAACAAAAGGTTGGTTCTTTGAAAGAGTACACATAGGTAGTCACAGTAATGAAGAGAAGGAGTTAGATAATTTAAATTACAAACTTTGTCATGAAAAAGGAAATATCACAATAAACACCATTGAAATACATAACATAATTAGAAGCTACTTTGAAAATCTATACTCCAAAAAAATAGAAAATTTCAAAAACATTGAAAAATTTTTCGAGACATATGATCCTCACCAAATTGAATCAAGAGGACATACACAATTTAAACAAATCAATTTCAAGCAATGAAATAGAAGAAACCAGCAAAGAGTTTACACACAAAGAAAAGCCTGAGAATCATCGACAAATGGCAAAGGAAATGAATAGACACTTCACAGAAGAAGGTCTACAAGCAATCAACAAACATATGGAAAAATGTTCAACATCTTTAGTAATAAGAGAAATGCAAATCAAAACCACCCTAAGATTACATCTCAACCCCAATTTGAATGGCGATTATCAAGAATACAAGCAACAACCAGGTGTTGGCGAGGATGTGGGGAGAAAGGTACACTCATACATTGCTGGTGGGGCTGCAAATTAGTGCAGCCACTCTGGAAAGCTGTGTGGAGAGTCCTTAGAAAACTTGGAATGGACCCACCATTTGACCCAGCTATCCCACTCCTTGGCCTATACCCAAAGGACTTAAAATCAGCATACTACAGAGATACAGCCACATCAATGTTCATAGCTGCTCAATTCACAATAGCCAGATTGTGGAACCAACCTAGATGTCCTTCATTGATGAATGGATAAAGAAACTGTGGTATATATATATATATATATATATACAATGGAATATTACTTAGCCATTAAGAAGGATAAAATTATGGCATTTGCAGGGAAATGGATGAAACTGGAGAATATCACACTAAGTGAGATAAGCCAATCTCAAAAAACCAAAGGTCGAATGATATCGCTAATAAGTGGATGAGGACACATAATGGGGGGAGGGAGGGGTTAGTGTTTGGGTTAGAGTTAGGGTTAGGGAGGGGGGCAAGAAAGGAGGAAGGAAGGACTGTATAGAGGGAAAATAGGGGTGAGGGGTGGGGAAAGGGGAAAAATAACAGAATGAATCAAACAACATTACCCTATGTAAATTTATGGTTATACAAATGGTATGCCTTTACGCCACGTACAGAGAAACAACATGTAACCCATTTGTTTACAATAAAAAAATAAAAAAAAGAAAAGCCTGGAATCAGACAGATTCTCAGCTGAGTTCTGCACGACCTTCAAAGAAGAACTTATACCAGTTCTCCTCAAAGTATTCCATGTAATATGGAGGAAACTCTTCAAAATTTATTCTATGCGGCCAGTATCACCCTGACACCAACACCAGAAAAACATGCATCAAGGAAAGAAAACTTTGGACCAATATCCCTGGTGAACATAGATACAAAAATTCTTAATAAAATTCTGGAAAATCACATAAAAAACTTATTAAGAAGATAGTGCACCACAATGAAGTTGGGTTAATTCCAGGGATAAATGTTTCAACATCTGGAAATGAATAAATGTAATTCATCACATCAATAGACTTAAGGTTATGAATCATGTGGTTATTTCAATTGGTGCAGAGAATACATTCGATAAAATAAAACACACTTTTATGCTCAAAACACTAGAAAAAATAGAATATTAGAAACACTCCTCAACATTTTAAAGGTTATCTATGCTAATCCCACACACAATATCATTTGTAATGGAGAAAAACTGAAAGCATTCCCTTTAAAACCAGGAAAAAGACATGGATGTGTTTTTTTTTTTTTTGCCATTTGTATTCAACATCAACCTTGAAACACTAGCCAGAGCAATTAGGCAGATCAAAGAAATTAAAAGGATACAAATAGGAGAAGAACTCAAGCTATCACTATTTGCTGACTACATGATGCTATATTTAGAAGATCCATAAAACTCCACCAGAAGACTTCTAGAACTAGAATTTTTGAATTCATAAATGAATCAGCAAAATAGTAGAATATAAAATGACCACATATTATCTAATGCATTCTACTCATAAATGATGGATCTTCTGAAAGTAAAATTAGGAAAACTACTCCATTCAAAACACCTTAAAAATAATTTTAAAAATTATAATCAATCTAACAAAGAGGTGAAAAATCTCTACAATGATAACTACAGAACCCTACAGAAAGAAATTTTGAAAAGCCTTAGAAAGATCTCCCATATTCTTCAGAAGGCAGAATTAGTATTGTCAAACTTGCCATACTCCCAAAGGCACTATGTATATTTAACACAATTCCAATTAAAATCTCAATGACATTTATTATAGAAATAAAAAAATTCATTGAGAAATTCATCTGGAAGCATAAAAGACCAGGGATAGCCAACACAATCCTGGGTAGGAAGAGTGATGCAGGTGGTATCACAATGCCAGAACTTAAATTCTACTATTGAGCAATAGTAACAAAAACTACATGTTATTGCTAACAAAATAGGTAGACCAAAGGTACAGAAGAAAAGACACAGAGATAAACCCACATAAGTACAGTTACCTCATACTAGATAAAGGTGCCAAACACTTTCAAAGGAAAAAAATATAGCCTCTTCAACAATTGGTGCTGGGAAAAATAAAAAGCAATAGGTAGTGACATGAAATTACACCTCTATCTCTCACCCTGCACAAAACTCAACTCTAAATGGATCAAGGACCTAGAAATTAGACCAGAGGCGGTTTCACCTAAATCATTATGTTTTGTTTAGGAACAGACTTTTTAAAGAGGCTCCCAGAGCACAAGAAATAAGAGCAAGATACAAAAATGGGATGGATTCAATCTAAAAAGCTTTTTCTCAACAAAGGAAACAGTCCACAATGTGAAAAAAGAGCCTACTGTGTAGGAGAAAATCTTTTCTACATGCATTTCAGATAGAGCAACTAATATCCAAAATTTACAAAATACTTACAAAACTTACATCAAAAATACAAACAACCAATGAGTAAATGGACTAAGGAACTGGGCAGACACTTCAACAGAAGATATAGAGGTGATATACAAATATATGAAAAAGTACACCTCATCTCTAGTAATTAGAGAAATGCAATTGAAAGCTACCCTAAGATTTATCTAACTCTAATTAGATTTGTAATTATCAAGAAACAAGCAATATTAAATATTGGTGTTGATGTGGGGAAAGGTATTCATTCATACATTGCTGGTGGGATTGGAAATTGGTTCAGCCACTCTGGAAAGCAGTATGAGATTCCTCAGAAATTCTGGAACAGACCCACCATTTTGACCCGAACTATCCCACTCCTTAGTTTATACCCAAAGGACTTAACAATCAGCTTATTACAGTGATAAATAACATCAATATTTATAGCTGCTCAGATTCACAAGAGCTAGATTAGTAACCAATGTAGATTCTTTTACATTGATGAAATGGGATAAAGAAACTGTGTTGATATACATTGATGGAATACTACTTAATCATAAAGAATAAAAGTATGGCATTTACTGGTAAATGGATGGAGTTGGAGGATATAATCTAAGTGAAATATTCCAATCCCAAAAAACAAAGGCTGATGGTCTTATCTGATAAGTGGACTGAGAGACGAAAAAGGGCGCCAGGGGTATGTGAAGAATGGAGACACTTGGAATTGTGTAGAGAAAATTGGGGAGGGAGAGGTTTGGGAAAGAGAGATAATGGACTGAGACAGATATTATTACCCTATGTTCATGTATGATTGCACAATTGGTGTGGAGTCACATTGTGTACAACCATAGAAATAATAGTTGTACCCCACTCATGTACAATGAATCAAAATTCAGTCTTTAAAATATATATATACTTTAAAAATATTGTCTTATCAGGCTTTGTCAATATTGATGTATCAATTTTGATTGGTCAATGTAGATTTATTCATATTGACCCATAGGGATAAATTTGTTATTGACTACCCATTGGGGTAGATTTTTCAATTTCAACTCTTTGGTGTATATTCGTCAATATTGACTCATTGGTGTAGATTTTTTCATATTGACCAAACCGAATAGATTCTTCAACATCAACTCAAATGGTTTGAATCATTGACATCAACTCATCTGGTTAGATTCAATGAAATTGACTCACCAGTCTAGATTTGGCCAATTGACACATTGTGGTAGATTCATTGATATCTACTCATTGATATAGATTTGTCAATGTTGTCCCATCAGTGTAGATTCAATGATATCAACAAGATGGTGTATATTCATTGAAATCAACTCTGGATTAGTTTGGTCAATAAAGCCTCAATGGGGTAGATTCATCAATATTAACCTGTCAGTCTTGATTCATCAATATTTACTTGACAGGGTAGATTTATTAACATTTAGTCACTAGAGTTGATTCCTTGATAGTTACTTATTGGCATGGATTTGTACATAAAAATCAGTGTAACTCATAATATCTACTAGTTGGTATAGATTCATTGATATTGACCCTCATGATAGATTATCAGTTTCTACTCTTCAGTGTAGATTCAGTGATATTGCGCCCCAATTGGGGAAGATTGGTCAATATTGATCTATCATGTAGAGACTTGATGCTATTGACTCAACTGAGTTAATTCATCAATTTTGACTCATTGGTAGAGATTCATAGAGATTGACCTCAACTGGTTACTTTCATTGATATTGACATATTGATATAATTTGTCAATTTTGATAATTGATATTGATCCATCAGGGTAGATCATTCAATATTGAGTCTTCTGTGCATACTTCATCAATATCAACCTGTTGAAAATAGATTCACCACTATTAACACTTTGTTGTAGATTTGTCAATATTGAATCATCAGGACTAGATTTGCCCAATTTGACCCATCAGTCTTCATTCCTCAATATCAACTCTATTGGTTAGATTCATTAATATTAACTGATTAGATTCATCAATATTAACTTAATATTCAATTTGTCAAAATGTACTCAATGGGGTAGATTTGTCTATGTCAACCAATGGGGTTAGACTTGGTATAGATGCATCAAAATAGACCTGTCATGATAGATTAGTCCACATCAACTCATTGTGGTAGATTGTTCAATATTGACTCTTTTTGTTAGTTTCATCAATATTGATCCATTAGCATAAATTCATCAGTAGTGACACTTCAGTGTAGATTCTTTGATATTGATGCATCTATTGATTTGATGATGTAGGTTCATTGATATAGAATTTATGGGTTACAGCCACCAATATTGAATCACCTATATAGATTCATTGGACCTTCAGTGTAGATTCATCAGTTTCTATACATCACTGGAGACTCATCAAATTTGACTAAAAAGTTAGATTTGCCAATATTGACACTTTGAGATAGATTCCTCAACATTGATCCATCAGAGCAGATTGATTGATATTGACCGGACTGGATAGATTTGTTAATATCAACTCATCAGTGTAGATATGTTGATATTAATATGTCAACATAGACTGGTATAGATTTGTAGACATCGATTCATCAATATTGTTGCATCAACATTGATTCATTGATGTAGATTCACTGATATCAAACTATCAGTGTAGATTTATCAATATTGACCCATTGGGGTAGATTTGTCAATTTTGACTTGATGGTATAGATTTGTTTATGTCAAATTGATAGTGTTGACTCATTAATATCAATTCCTCAGATAGATTTGTTGATATTGACTGATCAGTGTAAATTCATCAATAGAAATCAACCAGGTTTGATTTATAGATATCAAATACCTGGTAGATTTATTGATATCAACCCATCAGTATATATTAGTTGATATTGACTTGAAGACATGGATTCATCAATGTTGACTCTTCAGTGTAGATCAGTCAATATAGATTCAATGGGGTATATTCATCAATATCAACTCAATAGGGTACACTTGTCAATATCAACTTGTCAGGGTAGATTTGTTGATATCAAACCATAGGGGTAGATTCACACTGACATTGTGAACTCATTGGTGTTGATTCGTTGATATCTGCTAATCATTGTAGATTGATCAATATCAACCCATCAGTGTAGATTCATTAATATCTACTTGTCAGCATAGATTGTTATCAACCCTTAGAGGTAGATTCATATATAAGCAGTCAGGGTAGATTTGTCAATGTTCATATGTCAATATTGATTTGTTAATTCAGATTCCTTGATATTGACATGAAAATGTAGATTTTTCAATATCAACTCTTCTGGGTGTACTCATCAATATCAACCCATTGGTATGAATTTGATAATATCTATCCACCAGGGAAGATTCATTGATATTTAATCATCAGGATACATTCATCTATCAACCCATTGGGGTAATAGCAGGAGTAATGGAAATGGTGAAACATTGTAATTGTCTACCATTAGGATTCCTCTATTCCCAGGAGCTATTCACTGAGATCAAGGTTAGAGCTGAAAGAATTCTTGTGCAGAGCCTCCTCATGCAGGTTTTTACCACAGGAACTAAACATTCTGTGCCCTTGCACAGGAAAATTCCAAGGCACCAGTCATGCCACAGCCATGAAGTCATCAGAGGCCCCCAATCTCAATCATACTCTCCCATCCTGTCACCACTCTGCACAGAAATATACTCATTTAGGTAGATTCATCTATATCAAACAATGGGGATAAATTTATTGATATCAACTCAATGGGTTAGATTTATCAATATTGATTCAATTGGTTTGCTTGGTTAGATTTGTCAAAATTAATTATTTGGGGTAGATTCATTGATATCCACTTGCCAGTGAGGACTCATCAATTTTGACCCATTGGGTTGATTCATCAATATTGGCTTGATGGCATAGATTTATTGATATGAATGCACAAAGGTTTATTTACCAATATTAAACTGTAGGGTAGATTTGTCCATATCAATGCATCAGTGTAGATTCAACAGTATCAACTTGTTGGGTAGATTTATTGCTGTTGGTGTGCTGCTATTGATTCATTGGTGTAGATTAGTCATTACTGATTCATCGATGTAGTTGCATAGATATCAACTCATAAAGTAGATTATTGATATTGAAACTTCAGTGTAGATTTATAGATATCAACCCATTTGTGTTGACTTGTTGAAATTAAACCTATGGAGTAGATTCAACAATATTGACCTGTCAAGGTATATTTGTCAACATTGACCCATCAATATAGTTTGGTCAATATTGACCCATTGGTTAGATTTGTTCATATCAGCACATTGGGGTAGATTTGTCATATTGATACAAGCATGTAGATTCATAAATATTGACTTGTGGTAGATTGTTCATTATCATTTTGTCATTATCAATGATATAATGTAATTCATTGATGCAAACCTGTTGGGTAGATTTGTTGATATCAATTGTCAGTGTAGATCATCAGTATTGACCCATTGGTGTACAATAATCAATATCAATCCATCAAGGTAGATTCACCCGTATTGACCCTTTGAAGTATATTTGCCAATATTAACTCTTTGGTGCATATTCATTGTTACTGACTTGTCTGTGTATATTCCTCCACACCAACCCATTGTGAAAGAACGGTCAATATCAACTTGATGGAAGATATTCACTGATGTCAATCATAGGTGTTGATTCATTGGTGTAGATTCTTTGATATTGACCATTGGAGTAGATTCATTGATATTGACTCGTCAGTGTAGATCCATCCATATCAATCAATTGGGTTAGATTCATCAATACATTTTGATGGGGTAGATTCATTGACATTGACCTGTGTATATTGATTCATCTATATTACTCATCAGTGTACATTTGTTGATATGAACTATTGTTTGATTTATCAGTTATTGATTTGTCAGTATTGATTCATAGATGTAGCTTCATTTATATTGAACCATCAGGGTATATTCTTCAATATCAACTCTTCTGAATAGCTTCATTATTATTGACCTAGGGCAGATTTGCTGACTGACTTTTTGATGTAGATTCATCAATATGATAATTGGTAGATTCTTCCATATCTACCCATCGGGGTAGCTTTATCAAAATTGTTCAATTGGTAGGTTTGACATATCAACCTATCAGTGTAGATTC
>NW_027632404.1:1336170-1446108 GCF_902686455.1 Sciurus vulgaris
GAAAAGGGTTCACGGATGTGCATAGTGATGGTGCACTTTGCTGGGTAGAAAAACCTCAGTAAGTTGTTTACAGACAGCCTTTTGAGGTGAGTATTGAGAGCACTGTGAGATCAGTAGGGAGAAAAAATGTTATAAAAGGGAAAGAACTATAAATTTTGTGTTAGAGTTAGAGTGTGGCTTACAGTTTTGGGTCAGGATCCATATCTTTCTCAGTGTCAGAGTCAGGGACAGCACTCTATGGTATGTAGGTAGGGCTTGTGTTTATGGTTATTGTTAGGCTTAGGGTTATGTTAAGGGTCATGGTCAGTATTTTCAGTGTATAAAGAATGCCTCAGTAATGAGTTGAAAGGACTCTTTGAGATGTGTATTAATAGATTTCTAAGGTGAGTAGACATAATCAATGTTGTGTTTAAAGAAGGCATGCCAAGAAATATAATTAGTAGGGAGTGCTTGGAAAGGAGTATATTTTGTACCTAGTGACATATATAGATGTGCCTCATTGAGATGTGTAGGGATAGATCTCTGAGATATTTAGGGACTGCTCTTGATGTGAGTAGGGAGGGCTACATTTGATATGTATGAGGGTACACTCAGGTGTGTAGGGAGTGCCCTCTGAGGTTGGTAGCACGTGGCCTTTGACCTGTGTAAAGAGGGATCTATGAGTTCTGTAGGAGAGTTCCATGATGTGTGTCATAGGACAATTCAACATGTGTGGATGTGCCACGATGTGAGTTGGGAGGGCACATGGTAGTGAAGAGGAAAGGTGCTTTGTGATGTGTAGGAAGGGTTCAGTGAGTTGTGATTGTAAGGTTTTTTGAGGAAAAAATGAGATCTCTGACAGATCAATAGGGAGGGCAAATTGATGTAGAAGGGAGAAAACTATGAGATTATGTTGTGCATTCTGGTTAATTTTAAGGTTTAGGGTCAAGGTCACGATCACGATCAGTATCATAGTCAAGATGGGCCCTCTTTTTTGGGGGGAGAGCTTGGGATTAGAGTTAGGGTTAGGTTTAAGCTTAGGTTCAGGATCAGGGTCAGCATTTGTGGTGTACATAGAAGGTCTAAGTAGTGACTCAAAAGTTCTATGAGGTGTGCATTGAAGGCTCTCTGAGGTGCATAGATAGGCTATTTGAGGTATTTAGGGAGGACTTGCAAAGAAGTATAATTATCAGAAGGGGATTTAAAGCAAGTACAGTTTGTATTCAGTGAGGTATGTACAGCTATCTCTCTGAGTTGTGTAGAGATTGCTTTGAGGTGATTAGAGAGTGCTTTTATTTATGTGAATGGAGAATACACTAAGGTGTGTAGGGAGGGCTCTCTGAGGTTAGTAGTGCATGGTCTTTGAGCTGTGCAGAGTTCACTATGAGGTGTGTAGGAGAACTATAACATGTTAGAGGGCTATTAGATACATGTGGGTGGTAAAACTGTGAGGAGTTGAGAGGGTTTACACAAGTCTATGCAGTGTTTACTGAAATGAATAGAAAGAACTCTAGTGAGTTGTGCTCAGAGAACCATTTGAGGTGAGCAGAGAGAGCTCTATATGATGAGTATGGAGGAAATATTTATATATAAAGGGAGGAATTATGAGGTGTGGAGTGGAGTATCTCTTTGGTGTGTAGGTAGGACTCACTCAGATGAGTTGGGAGGGCTCTCTGAGATTTGTTTTGTAGGTTCCCTGAGGTGTTTTGTGAGGACTCATTGAAATGCATAGGGATGGCACACTGATATGTGAAGGGAAGTCTCTCAGAGGTATGTAGGGTGGTCCCTATTAGGTGTGCAGAAGAATCTATGAGGGGTGTAAGAGGGCTTTACATCTGAAGAGAATTGCTCTCTCAGTTGTGTAGGGAAGGCCCTCTGAAGTGAATAGTGTGACATCTTTGATCTGAGTATGGAGAATGTACAAAGATTGATGGGAGCATCCTTTGAAGATAGTATAGGGAATCTCTGAGGTGTTTTTGGAGGGTGCTCAATGGAGTTTCAAGAGGACACTCTGACTTTTGTAGTTTTGACCTTTGGCAGTGAATAGAGAGTGGTTTTTAATGAGTAGTGCAGGCTACCTGGAATGCACAGGTAGCATTTTTTGAGGTTGAGGTTTGATGAAATGGAATTCTGAGGTTTGTATGGAAACCTCTCTGAGATTTGTAGAGAGGACAGTTGAATGGGGTGTTTAGGGAGTGTCCTTTTTGGTGAGAAGGATGTACTATCATAGGGGTTTACAAATGTATTTCTAAGGTGAGTAGGTGGAGAATTCTGACATGAATAAGGAGTAAAAACTGAGGTTTGAAAGGAGGGCTCTGTGAGTAACAGGGTGTCCTCTGAATTGTAAAAGTAGTGTTGAGAGGTGGTGTGTAGTATTTGGCAACTGCTCTCCGAGTTCTGTAGGAATTTATAAATGATGTGTGTAGTATAGGCTACTATGGTATGAATGTATTGTCCTGTGTTGTGGAGCAAGGGTGCTTAATATGAGCATGGAGGGCTTTCTGAAATGTGAATGAAGGTGACTGTGAGTTGTGTAGGAAGGGAAGAGTTCTCTGATGTTTGTTGTTTCAACTCTTCCAGGTGAGTAGAGAAGTCTCCATTAGGTGTGCAGAAGATATATATGAGGTGTGAAAAATGGCTTTTGCCCAGGCAGGAGTACTATCTCAGATGTGTATTGAAGACCCAGAGATGTAAATACAGAGATCAATCTGATATAAGCAAGAAGAACACCCTGTGGTGGAAGGTTTCTTTTAGAAGAGTAGCCGGAATCTCTCAGGTGTGTAGGTAAGGCACTTGTAGGTGTGTAGGAAGAGTTTTTGATGAATATTGAGGTCTATCTGAGATGTGTGGGTAGGATTTGCTGAGATGTGTAGGATGAGCATTCTGAGGTTTGAATTAACATTTCTCAGACATTTTTAGGGATTATTCTCTGGGGTGTATAAGGAGGATTTCTGAGTTGTTTAGGATTTCCTCAATTAATTGTGGAGGGCATGTCCCTAAGGTGTGTATGGATGGGATTTAGAGTTGTGTAGGAAGTGTTCTTAATGTGAGTAGGGAGGAAATCCTTTGATGTATAGGGAGGTATGTTTGAGGCATGTAGGAAATTTCTCTGAGTTGTGAAAGTGGATTATTTTCTTTGTGTAAGGAGGGTCCTATGAGGTATTGTGGAAGGGGTCTCTGAGTGGTGTAGGAGGGCTTTATGAGGTTTATAGGAGGGCTAATTGGCATTAGTGTGAGTGCTCAATTAAGGAAGTAGGGGTATTTTTGGTGTATATGGAAAGCCAGTCACAAGGGGTTTCTGAAGAGATGTAGTGAGGAGTTTATGAGGTTAATAGAAAGGTTCACTCAGGTGTTTAGAAGGGCCTGAAAAAGAGTAATGTATGTACTAACTTATTTGTATAGGGATATGTCCATTTCAGGTGTTTAGGGACTTCTTTTGAGACATATAGTGAGGACTTTTTTCGTTGTGTCAGGAGGGCACTCAGATGTATAGGGAGGGTTCTATGATTTTTGTGTGGAGATGATTCTGAGCTGAGAAGGGAGGGTTACTCTTAGGTTTAAGGTTAGTTTTTAAAGTGAGGGCTTGGATTAGGGTTATACTTATAGTTAGTATTAGAATTAGGGTTTAGTGTTAGAGTTAGAGGGTTAAGGTTCCATTCAGTGTTGGTGTTAGGACCCAAATGAGTATTTGGATTATAATGGGAAGGTCTCTGCAGTGCGTTCAAATGGCTCTCTGAATTGTTGTAATGGCTCTCTGCTGTATTATGAGGGTTCCTTGAGGTGAGTACACTGGCTCTCTGAGGTGATTCAGGAAGGATTCCAAAAAAACAGAGTGAGTACTCACTGAGGTCTGTAAGGATGTCTGTCTGAGGTGTGTAGGGACAGTTATTCAGATGTGTAGTGAGGGCATTCTTGATGTGTCAGCAGGAAAATAAGATGTGTGTTCAGAGAGCCCTCTGAGGTTTGTAGAGAGTGGCCTCTGAGCTGTGTAGGCAGGGTACTATTATATGTGTAACAGGGTACCTTTACATATGTGGGAGTCCCCCCTGAGATGAGTTGAGAGGATTCACAAAGGTGAATCAGGGAAGTGCTCTGTAAAGTGTACAATGGGCTCACTGAATTTTGTTTCAAGGGCCATTTGAGGTGAGTAGTCAGAGATTTGTGAGATGAGAACGGAGGAAAAACTGATGAATGAGGAAAGGCACTATTATATTAGACTTAGGGTCAGGATTTAGGATCAGGTTCAGGTGCATGATCAGTGTCAGTGTCAGGGAGGGCTCCCTGGTATGTAAGGAGGGCTGAGGTTTAGGCTTAAATTAGGGTTAGTGTCAAGCTCAGTGTCAGGTTCACTATTTGTAATTTATAAGGAAGGCCTCTGTGGTGAGTCAAAAATGGCTCAGTGAGATGTATATTGAGGACTTTCTGTTATCAGTAGATAGAGTCTCTGAGGTTTTTATAGTATACTTGCAAAGAAGTTTAATTAGTAGAACTGTTTTGCAAAGGAATCTAATTTGTACAAACTGAGATATGTAAGGATGTCCCTCTGAAGTGTGTAGAAAATGCATTTGAGGTAAGTAGAACCAGTTTTCTTTGATGTCTAAGGAGGGTACTCAGAGATTATTTGGGAGATGCTTTAGGTTGGTAGTATGTGACTGTGGAGGGAAGGAACTATGACATGTGTAAGAGAACTCTACAAAATGTGTTTGAGATCTCCTAGTGGTATGTGGGAGGGTTTCCTGAGGTGAGCTTGGATGGCTCACAGAGGTGTATAGGGCAGGTGTTCTGTGAGTTGTACAAAGGGCTTAATGAGTAGTGTTTGGTGGGCATTTTAAGATAAGCACAAGAGCTCTGTGACATGAGTAGGGAGAAAACATTTATGTAGAAGGGAAGGTTCTTTGAGGTTAAGGTTAAGGTTAACATTAAGATCAGTAATGTGTCAAGGTCAGGGTCATGGTCACTGTCAATGTCAGCAAGGACTCCCTGTGGAATGTACGGTGGGCTCAGTGTTAGGGTTAGAGTTAGGGTTGGTTTCATGTTTGGGATCAGTATTTTCAAAGCATAGGGAAGATCTCTGTTGTAAATTGAAAAGGCTCCCTTGAGGTCTTTCTGAGGTGAGTAGATAGGCTTTCTGAGGGATTTAGAAAGTACTTGAAATGAAGTGTAGTTAGTAAAGAAGGCTTTTAAAGGAATATAATTTGTACTTGCTGAGGAATGTAGGCAAGTGTCTCTGAGGTGTGTCTCTACAGCTGTTGAGGAAAGTATGGTGGGCTTTCTTTGATGTGAATGAAGGTTACTTTGAGGTGTGTAGAGCGGGTTCTCTGAGGTTGGTAGCTTGCAGTCTCTGATCTGTTTACAGGAACATCTGTAGTCTGTAGAAGAGACCTTTGACATGTGTCAGAGGTCTCTATGAGGTTTGCGGGTTGTTCTTCTGTGTTGGGAGGGGTCACTCAGCTGTATAAAGAATGTGTACTGAGATAAATAGAGAGAACTCAGTGAGTTGTTTCCAGAGGGCTTCTTTAGTTCAGTAGTGAGAGCTCTGTAAGAGAAGTAGGGAGGAAAAACTGATGTAGAAGGAAGGACCTTATAAAGTTTGAAGGGGGGTCTATGTCATATGTAGGTCAGACATGTTGAGATGTGTACGGAAGACTTTCAGAGTTTTGTAGTGTATGTTCTCTGAGATGTATAGTGAGGGCTCATTTAAATTCATAAGGATGGCATTCTGATATGTGTATGAGGGCTCCCACAAGTGTGTAGGGAGTTTTCCATGGGCCTTATGACTGAGTAGGTATGTTTACACAGTTGTGGAGGGGGGACACCCTGAAGTGAAGAGTGAAATTTCTCTGATATGTGTAGGAAGAACATACTGTTTTTATGGGAGGATTTTTGAGGATAGTATAAGAAATCTCTGAAGTATTTGTGAGGGCTTTCGATGGAGAATGATAGGAGCTTTCTTAGGTGTGTATATACAGCACCCAAAGATGAAAAGGGAGAGTTTTGGATAGAAGTAAGATGTCTGTGTTGTGTATAGAGCACTGGTTGAGGTGTGTAGCATGGGCATTCTGAGGTTTGAATTAACATCTCTCTGGTGTTCATGGGAGTGATTGCTGGGATGTATATGGAGGGCAGTTGTTTGGGTGCTACTAATAAAGTGTGGAGGAAGCATCCCTAACCTGTTTATGGATGGCACATTGAGATGTGTAGAAAGGGCTCTTGATGTGAGTAGGGTGGAATGATTTAAATGTGTAGGGGAATGAGTTTTTGTTGTGTAGGAAATGTTGTCTGGCATGTTAAAACAGGTTCTTTTTGTGTAGGGAGGTCTCTAATGTATGTAGGGAGGACCTTATGAAATGTGTAGGGGTGATTTATAAGGTTTGTCAGTGGACTTCTTGCTATGAGAGGAAGGGCTCACATAACTCTATAGGTAGGGCTTTTGCAGTGTATAGGAAAGATCTCTGAAGTGAATGGAAAGAGCTCTCTGAGATGTGTAGTGAAGACTGTGAGGTGAATAGAAATTCTCTATGAGGTGTTTAAAGAGCACTGAATAGAAGTATAGTTAGTACAAATGTCTTATGTAGGAATATAATTCGTACTCAGTAAGATATATATGGATATCTACCTGAGGTTCTCTACATAACTAGGTACTATTCTTGATATAAGGATGGTTTCCATTGATGTTTATGGAGCATACAATGATGTGTACAGAGAGGGGTCTCTAAGATTGGTAGTATGTAGCTGATGAGCTATGTAAGGAGGTGTGTATGAATTGTGTAAAAGGACTATATGATGCTTGTCCTAGGACTACATTTTTTGTGTGTGAGAGGGTCCCCAGAATTGAGTTGGGATGGCTCATACCATTTCACAGTGTCTGTGCACCAGAAATTTAGAAAGAACTCAATGAGCTGTGTTTGGAAGGCTATTTAAGGTGAGTAGTAAGAGTTTAGCGAGATGAGTAGGGAGAAAAAACTGGTATAGAAAGGAAAACACTATGAGGTTAGGGTTAGTTTAGGCCTAGGGTTAGGGTTTACAGTCAGGGTCAAGTCATGGTCAGTTTTAGGGTCAGGGAGGACTGTGGCATGTAGGAAGGAATTAGGTTTATGCTTAGGGTTAGGGTTAGGTTCAGTAAAGTCAGTATTTGCAGTGTATAGGGAAAGCCATATTTGAGAGTCAAAATTGTGTTCTCTGAGTACTTTGAGGACTCAGTGAGGTAAGTATATAGGCTCTTTGAGGTGTTTATAGAGGGCTTGCAAGGAAACATTTTTTTCTTCCTGCAAAGAAGTATGGTTTTACTCACTGAGTTATGTAGGTCCCTACATATATGTTCTCTTATGTGTGTAGGAACTGGTCTAGATTTGAGTATGGAGGATGAACACTGTTAAACTGAGGTATGTGGAGGAGTATCTCTGAAGTTGGTGGCATGTGGACTCTGAGCTGCATTTTGTAGACTTTATGAGGTGTGCAGTATGGGTCTATGATGTGTGTTGGAGAGCTACAAGAAGAGTGTGTGAGGGTCCTTTCAGTTGAGTTGAGAGGGCTCACTAAGGTGTAGAGATAGGGTGCACTGAGATGAGTAAAAATGGCTCATTTATTTGTTCTTGTAGGGTTTTTTGATGTAAGTAGTGAGAACTCTGTTAGATGAGTAAGAAGGACAAGCTGATGTAGAAGGGAGGGCCCCATTAAATGTGAAAGGGTGATCTATGTGATCTGAAGTTAAGAATCATGGAGATGAGTAGGCTGGACTATGAGCTTTACCATGTAGGTTCCCTGAGGTATGTAGTGAATTCTAATTAAAATTCAGAGGGATAGCACTCTATTGTGTGTTTGGAGGGCTCTGAGGTGTGTAGGGGGGTTGGCATTAGGTGGGCAGAGGGAGATCTATGATGGGTGTATGAGACCTGTTTGACATAATAGAAATGCTATTTCAGTTATGTATGGTGGGATTTCTACATTGAATAGTGAGATGTCTAATATGAGTAGCAAGAATAAACTCAGATATGGTGAGAGGAATATTTGAGGATAGAAGAGAGAATCTTTGAGGTGTTTTGGTAGGACACTCAGAAGAGTATATTGGGGGTTCTTTTAGGTTTAGTTTTGGCCCTTGGAGGTAAATATCGAGGGCTTTTTGGCTTGTATTGAGGGCTACATGAGATGTATAGGTAGGGTTTTTAAAAGTTTGTTGAAAGGGCACTCTGAGGTTTGTATGCCAGCCTCTCTGAGATTTGTAGGGAGGACTGTTGAATGAGGTGTATAGGGTGGTTTTTCATTGGTAAAAATTAAGAGCTAGCTGAGGTGTGTATTTGTGGACATCTATGGTGAGTAAGGCGAGATCTCTGAGATAAATGAAGAAAAACTGAAGTTTGAAAGGAGGATGCTATGAGGTGTGTAACATGGCCCTCTGAATAGTGAAATTGTGGCATTGTGAAGTGTGTAGAGGCATGGTGGGTGTTGCGCAGCAACAGTTCTCTATTACCAACATTGATACAATGATTGAAAATTAATGTGTGTAGGAAATGTGTCTAGGGTGGGTATGGATGGCCCTCTGAATTCTGTAAGAAAGGGCACTTGATATGTATAGGTAGGGCTCTGAGCTGTGTGGAGAGGTGACTGCTATGTATGTAGAAAGTGTTCACTGAAGTGTGAAGGGAAATGTTCTCTGAGATTTGTAGTGCAGATGATTTAAGGTGTGTAGGGAGCCCTCTATTAAGTGTTCAGGAGAAATCTATTGGGGTGTAGAAGGGATTTTGTATGCATAGGAGTGCTCTCTGTTGTGTAGTTAGGGCCCTCAGAAATGAATAATGAAATCTATCTGATATGACTAAGTAGAACACAATGAGATGTAATGGGAGTATTCTTTGAGTATAATAGGAGGAATCCCTACATTGTTTATGAAGGACACTAAACAATGTATCCAGATTCTTCTCTGAGGTGTATTAGGCCAACCCTCAGAGGTGAGTAGAGAGTGCATTTTAGTGAGTACTAAGTTGTATCTGAGTTGTGTACTGGAGTGTGTTGTTGTTTGTAGCATGGAAATTCTGAGGTTTGAATTAACATCTCACAGGAATTTAATGGAGTACTCTCTGGGATGTATAGAAAAGGCTTTCTGAGTTGTATAAGTGTTGCTCAATAAAGTGTGGAGGCAGTGTCCCTATGGGGTATATGAATGGGAATTTGAGATGTGTAGGAAAAGCTCTTCGTATTAGTAGGAAGTCATTATTTAGACATGTAGGGAAGTGAGTTTGAAGTGTGAATAAAAGATTATCTGAGGTGTTTAGTGAGTTCTCACTTTTATGTAGGGTGAGCTCTCTGACATGTAGGGAGGGCCCTCAGAAGGATGTAGGAGGGCTTTATGAGGTTTGTAGGAAGGCTTATTGATGACAGTGAAGTGAAAAAGAGGGCAATTTTCAGTGTATAGGAAAGATCTCTGTGATGAGACAAAAGTTTTCTCTGAGATGCGTATTGCAGGCTCTCTGAGGTAAATAAAAAGGCTGTCTAAATTGTTTAGAGAAGACTTGCTAAGAAGTGTAGCTACTAGGGCTTTGGAGTACTAGTTTGTACTCACTCAAATATGTAGTTATGTCTCTCTGAGGTGTGGAGGGAGTGATGTAAGGCGGCAATCTTTTAAAGGGTAGTATCACAGCTTGATCAACATCAAATTCAATGACTCACAAATATGAGACACAAATATAAACACACACAGACAAAAACTTCTGAGGATCTGGTGCTATCAAAATGGGAATCTGAGTGGACAGCTAGACTCTACTCACTTCCAAAGGCCTGTCCTGTTTCAACTCTGGTTTTCTTCAGAAATATCACCAGTGTTGTTGGTCCCAACATTGATACAGTGCTTCCAATCTAAAACAATGCTGAGATTTTTCTCAGTCTGGTCAGGAAGGCAGTTATCAAGAATAAAATAAACAATAAATGGTGATGTGAATGTTGGGAAAAAGATAAACTCATACATTGCAGGTGGGACTTGAAATTGTTGAAACTACTATGGATAACAGTATGAAGATACTTCAGAGAACATGGATTCAAACCACAATTTGGTACAGATAATTCATTCCTCAGTACATACCAAAATGAAGTGAAATTAGCATACTACAGTTTTGTTTCTCCATTGATATAGCATCTCAATTCAGAACAACCAACTTATGGAACAAAAGTGAGTGCCTTCAATGGATGAATGAATAAAGAAAAATGTGGTATATATGCATTATGGATTGCATGTCAGCCAAAAAGAAGAATGAACTTATGTCATTTGCTTGTAAATCAATAAAACAGGATACTATAATGCTGAGCAAAATAAGTTAAGCTAAAATAGGCAGATTCCAAATATTCTCTGATATGTTTATGCAGAAACACAAAAGAAGGAGATAATAGAATGAATTATAGAAAAGGAAATGAGGAAAGTGAGGAGAATGGGAATAGGAAAGACAATAGAATGAATCAGACATAATTTTCCTATGTTCATAAATGAATATATGACCAGTGAAATGCCACATATAACATGTAAGAATGAGATCCTTATTAGAATAAGACATACTTCAGATTTGCATAATATATCAAAATAAACTCCACAGTCATGTTTATCAAATAATTAAAAATAAAACAATTTTGCAATTAAAAATTTTAAAATCAAAAGTAGAATCATTACAAATTATTGATAGAAAAAAAATGCAGTATGTAGCATGACCAATAGATTACATCGCTTAAAATATATATATATATATATATAAAATATAAAATTTGGAAATGGATTGTTTAATTTTATTTATTTATTTATAAATGATTGTGATGGGTTCTCCAACAGATTCACAACTCCAGTCCAGATTAGACTAATTTGAATATAGTTTACTTTTAGAAATAAAAGTTATACTATATAATCATGATACCGCTCTTTACCGGTGATGAGTCCTGCTTCCTCAGGTGTTGAAGTATAATGCTGGAGAAGCACACCGAGGCAAATGTAGAGTGGAAAATGCAGCTTTAATAAAGAAAAGTAAAAGCAGACTTCTCCCGGGTCGAAGAAGGAGACCCAAAGTCAGAATCCATGTGATGAGCAAATCCTGTCCTTTTTTTGGGTTTTATTCTCCCATTCTCTTCCCCTTATCTCTTTCCTTCCTGCCTAAGGGATTTAGGCCTCGTTTTGCAGGTGAGATTTAAAAAGTGAAAAGCGGATGGGGCAGGGGGAAGGCCCAAGTGATTCAGGCAGGTAAGGGCCCAGGGGACAATAATCAGCATCTTCCTGCCTGTGGTCTCTGACAAGGGCAGGTAAATTTGGTTATCAATGGGTTCTGCAGGTCCTTGACATTCCATTATCCCATGGCAGTCTCCGGAGACAGATGTCTTTCATGGCCTCCATTTCCTCCATCTGATCCGATTCCCTATTTCTATACTAACTGCCTGTCCCCAATTCTGGCTTCAATCATATATCTAAAAGTTGACCATAAGTTAAAGATGTGAAGTTACCATGAAAGAATATTCAAGAAACCAAATTGAAGAACCATTAGGGTTGATGAATACTCCAAAATACAATTAACGGAATAAAAAAATATTCCAAAGAAAGAAATTGAAATATTGTCCAATTTTATGAATGATATGTAAATTCAAAAGAAGATGTTGATAGGACTCCAAATCAACTGAATTACAATAGATCTATTGCAATGCACATTATATTAAAAATGCTTTAAATATTGAATGAGTTTTATGGTACATGGACAAAATGAATGGTTACATTTTGAGGTAAACCAATTCAAATTCCAATGATTCTTTACAACACAAACTCTGAAAGACAAGAGGATTTGGATTAATATATTAAAAACCTGCAAAAGACGTTTTTCAAGATGGTGGACTAGAGGGTGGCTGTGTTTCATGTTGCTCCAGGACTCAGGATTCAAAAGAGGAGATATTGAGAGACTTGGGGCCAACTCAAAGCAGCCGGGTGAGTCTCTCCCATTGGGGAGGTGTCCCGAATGGGACGGTAGTCCCAGAACACAGGGAACTTTGTGAATTAGAGGTGCCCGGTGAGACACCCCTCCCCCCACTGGAGCAGTGAACTTGGACAACTGGGAGCATTGGAGAGGAGGCCGCTCAGCACAGCACTGGAGCAACCAATGGGGCTCTGGCGGCTGCCCAGGGAAGGAGTGGCAAGGAGAGCTGTGTGGACTCAGGGCGGCCGCTCCTGAACACCGGGACCTGCCTGGAGGAGGAGTGTGGCCGCTTGGATTTGGTTGACTGCACGGGAGCTGCAGACGGTTCCCAGAGGAGGAGCTGCGCGGCGAGCTGTTTGGACTCAGAGTGACTGCTTCTGAGCACCAGGGACCGGCCCTGAGGAGGAGGAGGAGGAGGGCGGCCGCTTGGATAAGGAGTGACTATGCTAGAGCTGCAGGCGGTTGCCAGAGGAGGGGCTGCATGGCGAGCTGTTTGAACTTGGAGCGACCACTTCTGAACACCAGGGCCTGCCCGGAGGAGTAGGAGGAGGAGCGTGGCTGCTTGGATTCAGAGTGACTATACTAGAGCTACAGGCGGGTGCCAGAGGAGGAGCTATGTGGCAAGCTATTTGGACTGAAGGCTACCGCTTCTGAACACCAGGGCCTGCCCAGAGGAGTAGGAGGAAGAGGAGCGCGGCAGGTCGTTTTGACTCGCAGTGACTGCATTAGAGCTCCAAGCGATTGCTCAGAGGAGGAGGCAATTGGTGAGTTGTTTGGACTTAAAGTGACTGCTCCTGAATACTGGGGGGCTACCTGGAGGAGAAGCATGGTGGGTCGCTTGGAATCGAGTGGCCGTACCAGAGCTCCGGGCGGCTGCCCGGAGGCATGCAGCAGGTCACATGGATTCAGAGCCACTCAGAGTGACTGCTCCTGAACACCCGGGGGATTACCTGGAGGAGGAGGAGGAACGGGGCGCATCACTTCCACTCGGAGTGATTGCCCAGGGCTACAGGTGATTGGTGGGAGGAGGAGTCATGCAGTGAGTTGCTTGTTCTCCTAGTGACTGCACCGGAACACCAGGCAGCTGTCTGGAGGAAGAAGCATGCAGCGGGTCTCTGGGACTCAGAGTGATTGTACGGGGCCCCAGGTGACTGCTCACAGGAGGAGACACATAGTCAGGTGATTAGGTGCAGAGCAGGGTCCCAGGATCTAGGAGGCTTCTTGGTGGAAGAGCCACACAGAGACACGCTTAGGGGTGGAGCTAAGGTTCCAGGACTGCGGGCAGATTCTCTGAGGAGGGGTAACCTAAGGAGATTCATCTGTGAAGGGTGAGGCTCCCAGGAGAAGGAGGTAGGGCCAGGCCCCTGGGAACATTGCAGAGGAAGGCAGCCCAGCCCAGGCAGAAGCTGTAAATTGAGGGGAACCTTTAGGAGGGGAACTGACAAGTGAGACCTCCCCATTGGATGAGCCTTCCCTGCCGGGTGAGGTTTCCCCACAAGGACTGTAAAACCAGAGACACAGGCCAAAACAGGCCTTGCCTCAGCCCGAACCTAGCTCCCCTTTGGATGACCATCGGTCAACAAGTGAAGGCACTTCTGCCCACAAGCAGGGAATATACCCCACCTGAAGGCCACCACTCCTAGAGAGGCAGCTTCCTTGTGGAGCACTGCATTATCAACTTCCTCCAAGATTCAGCCTACTGAAGGCTAAGAGGGGATATATAGAAATCTTCAGGGACATTATAAGTCCATAGAGGAAATCTGCAATATCTCAGTGGTCCACTGATACCTGAACAATATGAGAAAACAAGGAAAGAAAATGCCACGAACAAATCGAGATGTTACATTAATAAAACCCAACGACAGCATGGCAGAAGAAATGACAGAAAAGGAGTTCAGAATGTACATAATTAAAATGATCAGGGAAGCAAACGATGAGATGAAAGAGCAAATGCACGCACTGAATGATGAGATGAAAGAGCAAATGCAAGAATTGAATGATCGTACCAATCAACAATTAAAAGAGCAAATACAGGAAGCAAAAGATCATTTCAATAAAGAGTTAGAGGTATTGAAAAAAAAAAAACAGAAATCCTTGACATGAAGGAAACAATAAACCAAATTAAGAACTCCATAGAAAGCATATCTAGAAGGATAGAACACCTGGAATACAGAACCTCAGACATTGAAGACAAAATATTTAACCCTGAGAACAAAGGTGATCAAGGAGAGAAGATGGTAAGAAATCATGAACAGAATCTACAAGAACTATGGGATATCATGAAAAGGCCAAATTTAAGAATTATTGGGATTGACGAAGGCTTAGAGAAACAAACCAAAGGAATGAACAATCTATTCAGTGAAATAATATCAGAAAATTTCCCAACTCTGAAGAATGAAAAGGAAAATCAAGTTCAAGAGGCTTATAAGACTCCAAACACACAAAATTACAACAGACTCACATCAAGGCACTTATAATGAAAACCTAACATACAAAATAAAGACAGAATTTTAAAGGCTGTGAGAGAAAAGAACCAAATTACATTCAGGGAGAACCCAATACGGATAGCAGCAAATTTTTCAATCCAGACCCGAAAAGCTAGAAGGGCTTGGAACAACATTTTTCAAGCCCTGAAAGAAAATGGATGCCAACAAAAAATCTTATACCCAGCAAAACTTACCTTCAAACTTGATGATGAAATAAAATCCTTCCGTGATAAACAAAAGCTAAAAGAATTTACAAAAAGAAAGCCAGCATTACAGAACATTCTCAGCAAAATATACCATGAGGAAGAGATGAAAAACAAAGAAGCAAATCAGCCAAGGTAAAATTATCCTAAAGGAATTGTCAAATAAAGGAGGAACCAAGTCGGGTCAAATGAATAAATAAATAAACAAATAAAATTTAAAAAATGAACCAAGTGACCGGGAAACCAAACCATATCTCAATAATAAACCTGAATGTTAATGGCATAAAATCATCCATCAAGAGACATACATTGGCAGATTGGATTCAAAAGAAAAAACCAACAATATGTTGCCTGCAAGAGTCTCACCTCATAGAAAAAGATACCCATAGACTAAAGGTGAAAGGATGGGGAAAAGCATACCATGCACATGGACTCAGCAAAAAAGCTGGAGTATCCATCCTCATTTCAGATAATGTGGACTTCAAGCCAAAGTTAGTCAGAAGGGATAAAGAAGGTCATTTCATACTGCTTAAGGGAAGCATAGATCAGCAAGATATAACAATCATAAACATCTATGCCCCAAACAGTGGCTCATCCATGTATGTCAAACAAATCCTTCTCAATTTCAGAAACCAAATAGACCATAACACAATAATACTAGGTGATTTTAACACGCCTCTCTCACCACTGGACAAATCTTCCAAATAAAAATTGAAGAAAGGAACCATAGATCTCAATAACACAATCAATAATTTAGACTTAACAGACATCTATAGAATATACCATCCAACCAAGAGCAAATAACCTTTCTTCTCAGGGGCACATGATCCTTTTCTAAAATAGACCATATGTTATGCCACAAAGCTAATGTTAGCAAATACAAAAAGATAGAGACACTACCTTGTATTTTATCAGATCATAATGGATTGAAGTTAGAAATAAATGAAAGAGTAAAACACAGAAGCTAACCAAGATCTGGAGATTAAACAATATGCTATTATATGATCAATGGATAACAGAAGATATTAGGAAGGAAATTAAAAAATTCTTAGAGGTAAATGAGAACAAAGAAACATCATACCAAAATCTCTGGGACACTATGAAAGCAGTACTTAGAGGGAAATTTATTTCATGGAGTGCATTTAATAAAAGAAGTAAAATTCAACAAATAAACGACCTAACACTACAGCTCAAAGCCCTAGAAAAAGAAGAACAGACCAGCAACAAAAGTAGTAGAAGACAGGAAATATTTAAACTGAGAGCTGAAATCAATGAAAGTGAAACAAAAGAAACAATACAAAAAATTGACAAAATAAATAGTTGGTTCTTTGAACAAATAAACAAAATTGCTAAATCTTTAGCCACCCTAACAAAGAGAAGACAAGAGAAAATCCAAATCACTGAAATTCGGAATGAACAAGGAAATATCACAACAGACAGGATTGAAATAAAAAACATAATTAGAAGCTATTTTGAAAAATCTATATTCCAACAAAATAAAAAATTTCGAAGACATCACCAGGTTTCTAGAGACATATGAATTGCCTAAACTGAACGAGGAGGACATATACAATTTAAATAGACCAATTTCATGTACTGAAATAGAAGAAGTCATCAAAAGCCTACCAACAAAGAAAAGTCCGGGACCAGATGGGTTCTCAGCCAACTTCTACAAAACCTTTAAAGAAGAGCTCATTCCAATACTTCTCAAAGTATTCAATAAATTAGAAGAGGAGGGAACCCTCCCAAACTCATTCTATGAAGCCAATATCACACTGATACCTAAACCAGACAGAGACTCATCAAGGAAAGAAAATTTCAGACCAATATCCTTAATGAACATCGACACAAAAATTCTCAACAAAATTTTAGCAAATCCCATACAAAAATATATTAGAATGATAGTGCACCATGATCAAGTGGGTTTCATCTCAGGGATGCAAGGTTGGTTCAACATCAGGAAATCAATAAATGTAATTCACCATATCAATAGATTTAAAGTCAAGAATCACATGATTATTTCAATTGATGCAGAAAAAGCATTTGATAAAATACAGCATCCCTTCATGCTCAAAACACTAGAAAAAATAGGGATAGTGGAAACATTCCTCAACATTGTTAAGGCCATTTATGCTAAGCCCATGGCTAATATCATTTTAAATGGTGAAAAACTGAAAGCATTCCCTATAAAGACTGGAACAAGGCAGGGATGCCCTCTTACACCACTTCTATTCAACATCGTTCTTGAGACTCTAGCCAGAGCAATTAGGCAAACCAAAAAAAAATTATAGGGATATGAATTGGAAAAGAAGAACTCAAACTATCCCTGTTCACTGATGACATGGTTATATATTTAGAAGAACATGGAAATTCCACCAGAAAACTCTTAGAACTCATAAGTGAATTCAGTAAAGTAGCAGGTTACAAGATCAATGCTCATAAATCCAATGCATTTTTATACATAAATGATGAATCTTCAGAAAGAGAAATGAGGAAAACTACCCCATTCACAATAGCATCAAAAGAAAAAAAAAATAAAATACTTGGTAATCAATCTCACAAAAGAGGTGAAAGTCCTCTACAATGAGAACTACAGAACACTACAGAAAAAAATTAAAGAAAACCTTAGAAGATGGAAAGATCTTCCATGTCCTTGGATAGGAAGAATTAATATTGTCAATATGGCCATACTACCAAGATGCTATACAAATTCGATGCAATTCCAGTTAAAATCCCAGTGACGTACCTTGCAGAAATAGAGCAAGCAATCATGAAATTCATCTGGAAGAATAAGAAACCCAGAATAGTTAAAGTGACCCTTAGCAGAAAGAGCGAAGCAGGGGGTATTGCTATACCAGATCTTCAACTCTAGTACAAAGCAATAGTAACAAAAACGGCATGGTATTGGTACAAAAACAGAAAGGTAGATCAATGGTACAGAATAGAGGACACAGACACAAACCCAAATAAATACAATTTTCTCATACTACACAAAGGTGCCAAAAATATGCAATGGAGAAAAGATAGCCTCTTCAACAAATGGTGCTGGGAGAATTGGAAATCCATATTTAACAGAATGAAACTAAACCTATGTCTCTCACCATGCACGAAACTCAACTCAAAATGGATTAATAACTTGAGAATCAGACCAGAGACCCTGAAGATTATAGAAAAAAAAGGAGGTCCAGATCTTCAACATGTCGGATTAGGACCAGACGTCCTTACCAGGACTCCCATAGCACAAGAAATAAAAGCTAGAATCAATAACTGGGATAGATTCAACTAAAAAGCTTTCTCTCAGGAAAGGAAACTCTCAGCAATGCGAAGAAAGAGCCTGCATAGTGGGAAAAAATCTTTGCCAATCATACTTCAGATAGAGCACTAATCTCCAGAATCTATAAAGAACTCAAAAAAGTCTACACCAAGAATACAAATAATTCAATCAACAAATGGGCTAAGGAAATGAATAGACACTTCACAGAAGAAGATCTACAAGCAATCAACAAACATATGGAAAAATGTTCAACATCTCTAGTAATAAGAGAAATACAAATCAAAACCACCCTAAGATTCCATCTCACCCCAATTAGAATGGCAATTATCAAGAATACAAGCAACAACAGGTGTTGGCGAGGATGTGGGGAGAAAGGTACACTCATACATTGCTGGTCGGGCTGCAAATTAGCGCAGCCACTCTGGAAAGCATTATGGAGATTCCTTAGAAAACTTGGAATGGAACCACCATTTGACTCACCTATCCCACTCCTTGGCGTATACCCAAAGGAATTAAAATCAGCATACTACAGAGATACAGCCACATCAATGTACATAGCTGCTCAATTAACAATAGCCAGACTGTGGAATCAACCTAGATGCCCTTCAATTGATGAGTGGATAAAGAAACTGTGGTATATATATACAATGGAATGTTACTCAGCCATAAAGAATGATAAACTTATGGCATTAGCAGGCAAATGGATGAAATTGGAGAATATCATGCTAAGTGAGATAAGCCAATCTCAAAAAGCCAAAGGACGAATGATATCGCTAATAAGTGGATGACAACACATAATGGGGAAAGGGAAGGGTTAGTTTTAGGGTTAGAGTTAGGGTTAGGGAGGGGGGAAGAGTGGAGGAAGGAAGGACTGTAGAGAGGGAAAATAAGGGTGCGAGGGGTGGGGGGAAGGGAAAAATAACAGAATGAATCAAACAACGTTACTGTATGTAAAATTTATGATTACACAAATGGTATGCCTTTATGCCATGTACAGAGAAACAACATGTATTCCATTTGTTTACAATTAAAAAAGTAAAAAAAAAGAAAAAAAACTCAAAAGAAATAAGGTCAATGAATGCTACTGTACCCAACAAACATGTTTTCTACAGAGTTCAAAATAAAATTGAAGCATTCCATGTAAACAGAATTTAAATGAATTAATGTTGAAAACATTAAATGTGAAAAGTTTTATATTGCCTATGTGAGAGGCTCTCATGTCTCAGCAGTAAATTCAGATACTGTGGTTGGATCACTAACCACACTTAGCCCCATCACTATGATAACCTAGCACCCCTTTTATCCTCAGCATGTTCTTTTCCTCTTCTTTTTCTGCCAGTGATTTTTAGGCCATTGGTTTTCATCCCTACACATGTTGTAAAACCACTGGACATTCCAACCCTCAGACATATTCTGTCCAACAAATATTAAAAATATAATCATGCTTATATAACAATAAAGTAGATTCAGTTCTCTGAAATTGGCCTCTGGAGGTCATTCTTTGACACCATCACCACACTCTCCTCTACTGTTCAGTGGGTCCTGTCTGGACCAAGAGACTCCACATTTGGTGCCACAAACAGGGACCTGAGGCAAGCAGGTAGGCATGGGTGTAGGACCCCCTAGATATTGGGGGAAGAATGGGCAATTTACTAGCTCCATGAAGAACTTGCAGCTACAGCTGTTTTATACCCTTCTTAGTATAAGAGGACTAACATTAAATAAAAAGGAAGCCAAAAATTTTGAGATATAGTACTGAACACTAATCCTTGGGTTAAAGCTGTTGATGTATTTGATCCAGAGATATGGGAAAGAATCACAATTCAATCTAGGCAAGAATAGGTCAGACCAGGATGGTTCCTACCTCTAATTTTTTTTCCCCATCATGACAACCATCCAACAGTATTTATTCCACCATAAGCCCCAACCTTGTCAGGTCATGGTCACAATACCAGCAGAAATAGGGTGTCAAGAGAGGAAACACAAGAAGAAAGAGAAACAGCTTAGTTTAACATCAAAGGCAGAGTCTCAACCTCTTGATGCACGATAGGAGAAAAACAGAAACTAAATAGAAATAGTTAAGTCACAGATTTACTCCTCAATATCTAAACTAATGCAGCAATTACAGATAGATGAGGAGAAAATAGACAACCATAACAACCCCCCAGCTTCTTTGGCCAGGATCCCCTCCATGATCAGAGTATAATCCTTTCTCTGAACTATGCACATAAGAGTTGTTCTTACTACTGATTACAAGGCATTTTATGAAGATATTGTAGACACAGTTAAATGATCCAAACATGTGAGAGGTGAAAGAAAAGCAACCCCATTTCTAAGGGCCAGTGTTCCTTCATTACCTCCCATTAAACTATAATGGTATCATGAAGGTCCTATCTGGATTGAACACTGGCCTGTAAAGACAAATTGTCACATTTAATGTCTCTGATAAAGAAACTATTGAAAGCTAGACAATAGATCCCTCTATCAATCCATATAATACTCCCATTTTCATCATAGAAAACAAAAGGAAAATTCAGGCTTCTCCGTGATCTCAGGGGTATTAATACTATTATGAAAAAAAAAAAAAAAGTGGGCACCACACAGCCCAGTTTACCAAGGGCTACCAATTTACCCATGGGTCATCTGATTAGAATTTTAGACATTAAAGACCTGCTTTTTTCAGTATTACACTACATTCACCAGATAGAGAATAATTTGCCTTCACTGTGTCACCAATAACATGGTACCAACACAAAAGTATCAGGGGACAGTCCTCCCCCAGGGGATAAAAAAGAGTCTGACCATATGTCAAATGTATGTACTACAGGGTTTTAACCCATTGCTAGGTTACATTTAACAGTAGTATATTACATGGATAATATCCTGCTAGTTGATACTAAGGAGCATGATATAAAATGAGCCTTAATGATCTTACAGAACAGTTTAAAGTCTATCAGACTTTGTATGGCACTTGCAAAGGTACAAAAGATTCCACCTTACACTCTTTCAGCAACATTGGTGCTCCCTAACACCATAAGCCCTAGTAGGCCCATTATTTACAATCCAGATTAAAAAAACTTTAAATGATCTTCAGATACAATTAGGACATACTAACTGCATAAGACCCTGGCTTAAGATAATTACATCACAACTTACTCCCTTATTCAATTGCCTTAAAGGTGACCCGCAACCAAATTCTTTGAGGATGCTAATTCCTGAGGCAATACACGCAATTTTGTTGGTTAATGAGGCATTTGGTACATTAATTATTCATATTTGACCCAAATAAGTATCTGTATGCCATCACTTTGGCAACCCCAGGCCTTTCTACGTGGGTATTATGACAACCTAAACAACATATATTAGAATGCATAAATTTGCCCTCCAACACTATACCTAAGATCTGCAGCCCACTCAATGCCCTAGCCACATTAGTACAAAGTCCAAGAATGCAGAGTGTAGGTACTTATGGATTAGAGCCTGATAGATTGGTACTCCCGATCTCAAAAGAGTAATTAAACTTTCTACTACAAATAATCCCTCTATACTATATATGTCAAAGAAGATACCCAGGCATAACGGTCACTTGACTCAAGAAAAATTTCTCCAGACTCTGAACCAATTAACCTTACAATATATAAACCCTGTGTCCACTAAGCCCATTACTGAAGCTATGTTAGCTTTCACTGGTGCCACCTCCAATGGAACCATTACCATTGTAATTTTGGATGTAATCTCCAATAAACAACAGATGTTTCAGAGAGACAGCTATTGTGGTCCCCCCCAATATCTAGAACTTCTAGTTCTCTACAACCCATTAACCTGTTTACAGATAGCCAATATTGTGCCCAGTTAATTCTCCAGCTTGCTTAAACTTGTTGCAAGCTAGATCTAACCAAACCACTAGATGTTTTGATTTCTATAATCCACACTATTCTAGAAGCAAGAAAATGCCTCTTTGTATCCAACTTATCAATCAGGGCACATTCTCATTTACCATGACCATTAGTCATTTACCATGACTAAAACAGTGGATCAAATTACTTGGCCCATAAGGGCCATGACAATAACTGACAAAACCTGTTGGTTATATACACATTTCCAGTAATCCACCTAAAGCCTCCATAGGCTGTTCCCAGTCCTTTCTAAGGAAGCTTGCAAACAATTAGCTAGGGATTGTAAAAAGTATGCTCCATTTCTTTCCATTGGACTCCTACAGCCCTCAGGAGTAAAATTTTACTGGACTGATATCCAATGCTTTTTTGCAAATGGATGTCACCCATTATTCTCCTTTTGGCAAGCTTAAATATATACATGTAACCATTGATTCCTATTTAGGCTTTGTTGTTACTATGCCTTCCTCTGGAGAAACCACAAAGAAGGTTATCTCTCATTTACTTAGTTGTTTGGGGATCATGGGAGTCACTATTTCCATTAAAATTGACAATGACCCAGTCTATATAAACAATACCTATAAAAATTTTTGCTCATTTTGACAATAAATCCTGTGACTGGATTACCTTATAGCCCCCAAGCTCAAGGTGTAGTTGAGTTCCTTCATGATAAAACAATGCTTCAAAAATAGAGTGGTAAAGCTACACTAACTCCCCACATGATGCCATACATCATTCTTTATTTTTTTTTAATTTCTCACCACATCTAAACTTTAAAAAGAAACAGTAGCTCATAAGCATTGGGATCCCTGAATAAGGCCCTATTTTTTTGTCCTTGGTTTTATAAAAGGATCCCCTAACCAACATTTGGAAATGGGCAGGACCCCTCTAACAATGGGTCATGGGCTTGCTTGTGTCATTCCAGAGGATGAACCTCAACCTCTCTGTGTACCTACTAGAAATTGTAAGCCCTGAACACCTCAAACCAACAACAGGGAAGATTAAATAACTATCATTGGAAGAGAGACTCTGAGGTCCTGGACTCAACAGAACAGACAAGTCTCATGTAAACTTACCTGGGGTGATCTTAAAGGCATAGTGGAGCAAGGTACCATAATGACCCCTCACCCAGTGGGGGCCTTCAACCAAGAATGATAATGGCAGTGTTGCTATATACAGCTCTAACAGCAATCAGTGAAGTAAATTATTATATAAATTGGGCCTTGGTCACCAGATTACCACATTTGGTAGTAGCAAATTGGGAAGGAGCATTGCTGAGGTTCTTCTCTACTTATTCACTATCATTGACCCTGAACTAAATATGTCACTAACTACCATGAAATAGAATACTATCATATAATTGCCTAATAGATCTATTTGTTTCTTGGATATTATGAATGACACCTTAATCCAAACCAACCTCTTTTCTTGTCCCTTGCTGAAGGGAGAATTGTAGATAAATATACTTACCCCTTTGTTGGCTTAACTTTATTAGATCTAAGGATCAGAGTTAAAAAGATCAATGTTCATAAACCCCTCAGTAGTATATGCTAAAAGCCTTCATTGTCAAGCTTCCCAATCACACTTTTTGGATTATCCTCCTCAGGAAATAACTCCATACCTTGGAATCAATGCATTACCTCAATACCCTATCTTGTAGATGGTAGAAACATTTCTGGATATCAACATTTGTGTGCCTGGTCGAGTGCAGCCCCCTGGAATATAACAGATACACCCAAAACTCACCAGGAATATTGTGAAACCTGCTACTGTGGACAATCTATACCTGACCATTATGCAGGGAATGAGTTTGGCACAATGGATCTTATACCTATATTACTTGCTAGGAGGCCCATAAAAGGGGTCTCAGCCAATTATATGAATATTACCAATATAGGAACTATTTTTCTTTTAATTTTTTTTCCTAATTTACACTCATACCCTTTTCAAACTTGTGTCACACCACACTTCACTATGCTGATAATTAATAAGATGGGAAGTCCAAATATAACCTTTGAACAAGTCCATTGTACATGTAACTCTTCATGCTGGCTTTTTAATTGCTTAAATCCTACTATGAATGCTAAACATGTTTATTCTTAAAATTCCTCTTACCATATAGTTTCTGGTGAACGATGTCACAGAAATGGAAGAATCCATGGGACATGGAGGTGAAGAATCTTCTGAATAAAATCCTACACTGCACCAGGTATGCCATTGGCCTCATTATCACAGGGATGATTGCCTGGTTACTGCCCTAGCCACCACAGCCATTGCCACTGTCTTGCTCACACACAAAAAAACTGCAGATACTGCAAACAGTCTATCCATATCCACAGCAAAAGACTTTACCATCCAAAATGACTTAAATAAAATCTCACATGCAGCCTTACTATTTATCCAACAAGACTTGGATCTCCATCAAGCATAATTAAATATATTATTTATGTTTCAAATGCTTATCTGTGACCCAGATTTTAAGAGCATTTGTGTTACTCTCAGACATATTCTTCCCAGTGATTGCTTGACAATATAAGCATGACTATGTCACAATAAAGTAGATTGAGTTCTCTGAAAATGCTCTCTAGAGGTCTCACATCAACTCTTCTGCTGCTGCTCTTTGGTGGTTCCTGGCTGGACAGAGAGACCACACAAGTTAATATTTGCAAAGCCTGTATTAAAAAGTACTCAATGAAACATTTTATGACATTACTATAAAATGAAAACCACATGCAGATTAATTACACTAGAAAAAGAGTTAAATAAAGGAGAACCAATTTGGAATACATTATAAATAAAACAATTGGCAGGAAATAAGTGTCACCGCTCTAACATAGAAAGTAAATGGCTTCAATTAGACAATCAAAAGATAAACAGTAGAGTGAGAGATAGGGGTTTAATTTCATTCTGTTGCATATGGTTTTCCAGTTTTCCCAGCACAATTTGTTGAAGAGGCTATCTTTTCTCCATTGAATATTTATGGTCCCTTTGCCTTGTATGAGAAAATTGTATTTATTTGGGTTTGTGTCCATGTCTTCTATTCTGTACCATTGACCTACCTGTCTATTTTGGTACCACTACCATGCTGTTTTTGTTACTATTGCTTTGTAATAGAGTCGAAGATCTGGTATTGTGATACCCCCTGCTTTGCTCTTTCTACTGAGGACTGCTTTAGCTATTCTGGGTTTCTTATTCTTCCAGATGAATTTCATAATTGCTTGCTCTATTTCTGTAAGGTACATCATTGGGATTTTAATTGGAATTGCATTGAATCTGTATAGCACTTTTGGTAGTATGGCCACTTTGACAATATTAATTCTGTCTATCCAAGAACATGGGAGATCCTTCCATCTTCTAAGGTTTTCTTTAATTTCTTTCTTTAGTGTTCTGTAGTTCTCATTGTAGAGGACTTTCACCTCTTTTGTGAGATTGATTCCCAAGGATTTTATTTTTTTGATGCTATTGTGAATGGGGTAGTTTTCCTAATTTCTCTTTCTGAAGATTCATCACTTACGTATAAAAATGCATTGGATTTATGAGCATTGATCTTCTAACCTGCTACTTTTACTGAATTCACTTATGAGTTCTAAGAGTTTTCTGGTGGAATTTCCAGGTTCCTCTAAATATATAATCATGTCATCAGCGAATAGGGATAGTTTGAGTTCTTCTTTTCCAATTCGTATCCCTTTAATTTCTTTGGTTTGTCTAATTGCTCTGGCTAGAGTCTCACCCTGCACAAAACTCAACTCAGAATGGATCAGGACCTCAGAATCAGAAGAGAGACCCTGCATCTTATAAAAGAAAAAGTGGGTCCAAACCTTCAACTTGTTGGCTTAGGATCAGGCTTACTTAACAGATTCCCATAGAACAACAAATAAAAGCAAGAATCAACAACTGGGATAGATTGAAACTAAAAAGTTTTCTCTCAGCAAAGGAAACTATCAGTAATGTGAAGAGAGAGCCTACAGAGTGGGAGAATATCTTTGCCACTCATACTTCAGATAGAGCGCTAATTTCCAGAATCTATAAAGAACTCAAAAAGCTCTACACCAAGAATACACATAATCCAATCAACAAATGGGCTAAGGAAATGAACAGACACGTAACAGAAGAAGATCTACAAGCAATCAACAGATATATGAAAAAATGTTCAACATCTCTAGTAATAAGAGAAATGCAAATCAAAACTACCCTAAGATTTTATCTCACTCCAATTAGAATGGTGATTATCAAGAACACAAGCAACAATATGTGTTGACGAGGTTGTGGGGAAAAAGGTACACTCATACCTTGATGGTGGGGTTGCAAATCAGTGCAGCCACTCTGGAAAGCAGTATGGAGATTCCTCAGAAATCTTGGAATGGAACCACCATTTGACCCAGCTATCCCACTCCTTGGTCTATACCTAAAGGACTTAAAATCAGCATACCACAGAGATACAGTCAGATCAATGTTCATAGCTGCTCAACTCACCATAGCCAGATTGTGGAACCAACCTAGATGCCCTTCAGTTGATGAATGGATAAAGAAACTGTGGCATATATATATATATATATATATATATATATATATATATATATATATATATAATGGAATATTACTCTGCCATGAAGAATGATAAAATTATGGCATTTGCAGACAAATGGATGAAATTGGAGAATATCATGCTAAGTGAGATAAGCCAATCTCAAAAAACTAAAGGACGAATGATCTTGCTGATAAGCGAATGAGGACATATATTGGGGGTAGGAGGGGTTAGAATTAGGGTTAGGGTTAGGTTTAGGGTTTGGGATAAGGAGGGTGGTAAGAATGGAGGAAGGAAGGACTGTATAGAGGGAAAAGAGGGGTGGGAGGGGTCAGGGGGAGGGAAAAATAATAGAATGAATCAAACAACATTGCCCTATGTAAATTTATGATTTTTAATTAAAAAAAAGATAAACAGTAGCAGATACGGTTAAAAAAAAGTAAGAGTAAACAATATGTTGTTTACAAGAGACTCACCTTGAAAAAAGACATGCACAACCTGAAGTTATAAGAATGGGAAAGATGCATCCTAAAAATAATGTCCATTAAAATATTAGGGTTTATATTTCTGTATCAGTCAAGTGGAATTCCATTAAAAATCATTCAGAATAGAGAAATAAAATGTCTTAATCTTGTTTAATAATTTCATCCAACACCAGGTACAGCAAATGTAAATATTGATGCCCTAAAAATGATTTATCCTTGTAGATAGAATGTTTTGGACACTAAGTATCTAATAAACTGCAATATTATACTAGTGAGTGACTTGAACACATTTCTCTCATCACCAGATAGAATATTCAGAAAAAAATTAGTAATAATTATTTAGAACTAATTAATACTATTTATCAAATGAACCTAGCAGGTATCGATAGAATATATCATTCACCAATGACTGCATTCATTTTCTCAGCAGTGCGTAAAATATTTATGTCATATTATAGGTCACAAATCATATCATAAAACCCACAAAGCAATAAAGATAAATTCTTTCATCTTATCAGAATTTTATGCAAATTAGAAATTAATGAAAGGTAAAAACTGAATTTATCTCTAATACCTGGAAACTAATTTATTTTGATTTACAATTTACAAAAGGATCAGAAACAAAATTTGGAAAAGGCATAAAGCCTTTACAATTAGTGAAACTAACTATACAACATACAAAATGTCTGGGAAAGTGTGAACTCTGTAATAACAGCACAGTTAATGGCATTAAGTGGAAACATTAAAAAGATATAATTATATGAAATAAATTACCTAACAATACACCTTAGACACAAAAAAGAGCAAAACTATATTAAAATCAATGAAAAAAGGGAAATAAATGGAGTCAGAGTAAAAGTCAATGAAATTGAGAGTAAAAAAACATTAGAAATGATTAATGAGTCAGTTTGTTTTTAAAACATACACAAGATTGATAAACCCTCAGAAAAACTAACCAAGGTAAAGAAAAAAAAGACTAAAAATTGTATTGAAAAAGATAATAGAACTAGTAAATATAAGTAGTAAATTCCAGTGGCTCATAAAAAAGACTTCTGAATTTTCTCCATGTAGAATTTTGTTGATCTTGGATTTAGCAGGTATCGTTTTTATGATGTTGAGGTATGTTCCTACAATCCCTAGTTCTTTTAGTGTTTTGAGCTTGTAGAGGAGCAGTATTTTGTCAAATGCTTTTTAGGCATTTATTGAGATGATCATAATATTGTTGTTTTCAAGGCTATTGATATTATGAATGTTTATTTTTTTCTGTACATTGAACATACAGAATATGAACAACATATGAATGTTGAACATACATATGTTGAACAAAACCTTCATCTCTGGGATGAAATCATATTTGATCATGGTCCACTATCTGTTTTGGATGTGATATGACATAATTTTATTGGGAATTTTTAAATCTATATTTATACACAAAGGAATTAAAATCAACATACTACAATGGTGCAGCCACATCAATATTTATAGCAGCTCAATTTCCCAGACATAAATTTTGGAACCAACCCAGATGCCTTTCAACATATGAATGGATGAAGAAAATGCAATATATATATATATATATATATATATATGTGTGTGTGTGTGTGTGTGTGTATGTGTGTATATGTATATGTATATATACAGGAACATTACTCAGTTTTAAAAAAGAATAAAATTATGACTTTTTTTGGTAAATTGATGGAGTTAGAGAATATCATTTTAAGCAAAATAAGTCAAACCCCCAAAACCAAAGAGAGAATGTTTTCTCTGATATGTGGATGCCAACTTACAATAAGGTGGGCTAGGTAAGAATATAATTACTTTAAATTCCATATAGGGAAATGAGGGAAGGGGAAGGGGTATGGGGGTTAGAATAATAGTATAGTGAAACAGTCATTATTATCTCAGGTACCTACATGACTGTATGACTGATGTGATAATGTAATATATATATTTAGAAAAATGAGTGATTACACTCCATTTATGTATGATCTATCAAAATGTATAAAAGCATTCTACTGCCATGTACACCTAACTAGAACAAATTTAAAGGTTTAAAAATTTTAAGAGAAGAAAATTAATATTATAATTTTATCAAAAAAATTAGAATCAATTACAAGATATAAAAGTAAGTTATCTCTAATACCTGGAGACTAATTTAATTTTGACTGAAAAATGGATAAGAAAAGAAATCAGAGGAAAAACGAATAATCTTTACAATGAATTAAAGTAGTTATACAACATAACAAAATATTTGGTAAAGCAGAAAATCAGTAATAATAGAAAAATTAATGGCATTAAGTGCAAATGTTAGAGAGAATTATATCTAATAAATTATCTAAAATTACACCTTAGGAACTAAATAAAAGAACAAACCAACTTGAAACTCAATTGAAGGAGGGAAATAAAATCAGTCAAGAAATATAAAATTGAGAATAAAAACACTACAAATGATAAGTGAAAAATTGTGCTTTCAAGATAAACACAAGACTAATAAATCCTCAGAAAAACTAACCAAGATAAAGAGTAAACTAAGAAAATGGAATTGAAAGGAAAATTTAATCACAGAAACTACTAAATACCAGTAGCTCATAAAATACTTTTAATTTGATATGCAAATAAGTTACAAAATATTGAAGATATTGACAAATTCCTAGAGACATTTGACCTACACAAACTAAATCATTAGGATATAGGCAATATGAACAGAATAAGGTCATATAATATTATTGAGCAAGCTACCAAAAGTCTTACAAACAAATAAATGTTAGTTCTGGATAGCCTCAGTTGTACCAGATTGGAAAAAAAATCCAAATTTTTATTTAAATCTTTCCAAAGTAAATACAAGATCATTGTTAATGAAAAAAGTGCAATATAATCAAGCAGGTTTCATTTCAGGGATATAAGTTTGAATATTTTAAAATCAATAAACTAAATATCTACATAAATAGCATTAAAGGCATGAATCAATTTTATCTCAATACATGCAGAACAAGCATTTGAAGAAGTACAGTTTCAGGTCTTGTTTAAAGGACTAGAAATTCTACAGATAAAAGGAAACTACTATAATATTGTAAAGTTTACACAATGACAAATCCAAAAACAACATCGTACTGAAATCAGAAAACCTGAAGTCATTTCTTCTAAAAACAGGAACAAGGCAAGTATGTCCACTCTCATCATCCCTACTTAAATTAGTGATTATAATTATATCCATAGTAATTAGTCAGATGAAGGAAATTAAGAGATATAAATAGGAAATAAAGAATTCATATTACGTGCTGATGACAAGATTATACATTTAAAAAATTCAAAAGATTATCAGAAGACTTATAGAATAATTTATAAGCTTAGATAAATGGAGACAAATCACATAAATCAATCCATTATTTTCCATTATTTTAATAATAAATTTCATAATAATTTTCAAAAATAAATCTCCCATAATAGCATGTTAATATCCAGAATGCATAAAGAATTCAAAAATTTGACAACTAATAAGCCAAATAACAAATGGGAAAAGGAAAAGACACTTTTCAAAATAAGATAGTCAACAGATCTATGAAAAAATGTTAAACATCTCTAGCAATTGGGCAATGAAAAATCAAAACCTCCATTGATATTTCTTCTCACTTCAGTAGTAAGAGAAATAAATAAAAATACAAATAATACCTGGAGGCAAGAATGTGTGAAAACAGTAAACTCATATATTTTGGGTGGGGTGGTAAACTGATGCCACAAATCTGGATAGAAGTGTGGTGATGCCTTGATAAAAAAAAGATTTGGTCCTACTTATTCATCCATAAGGTGCAATGTCTCTGGTATGAATCCAAGGACCTTGATCCATTATGAGTTGAGTTTTGCAGGATGAGAGATAGAAATTTTGCTACATATGGATTTCAAATTTTCCCAGCACCATTTGTTGAATAGGCTGTCTTTCTCCATTGTATGTTTTTGGCACCATTGTCTAGTATGAGAAAACTGTATTTATTTGAGTTTATCCTTGTTTTCTCTATTCTGTACCATTGATATACATGTCTATTTTGGTGCCTGTGTCATGTTGTCTCTGTTACTCTTGCTCTAGATCATAGGTGAAGTTCTGGTATTGAGATACTCCCTGCTTCACTCTTTCTGCTAAGGATTGATTTAGTTCTTCTGGATCTCTTATATTTCCAAATGAATTTAATGATTGCTTGGTTATTTCTATGAGGTTCAACATCTGTAGTAATAAGAGAAATGTAAATCAAAAGTGCCCTAATATTTTACCTCACCCCAATTAGAATTGTGATTATCAAGAACACAAGCAATAATAGGGGTTGACAAGGATGTGGGGAAAAAGTACTCTCATATATTGCATGGTGTTACAAATTAGTGCAGCCACTCTGGAAAGCAGTGTGGAGATTCCTTAGAAAACTTGGAATGGAACCACTATTTGACCTAGCTATCCCAGTTCTTGGCCTATACCCAGAGGACTTAAAATCAGCATACTACAGTGATTCAACAACATCAATGTTCATGGCTGCTCAATTCACAATAGATTATGGGACCAACATAGATAGCTTTCAATTGCTGAATGGAAAAAGAAACTGTGGGATGTATACCCAATGGAATATCACACGCCCATAAAGAATATGGCATTTGGAGGTTGGAGAGATAGCTCAGTTGGTAGAATGTTTGCCTTTTAAGCACAAGGCCCTGGGTTTGATCCCCAGCACCCCCCCCCAAAAAAAAAGAATATGGCATTTGAAGGCAAATGGATGAAGTTGGAGAACATCATACTAAGTGAGATAAGCCAATCCCCCAAAAAGTGAAGGAGGAATGATTTCTCTGACAAGTGAATGATGATACATAATGGGTGGTGGGAGGAAGGCAATAATGGAGGAAGGATGGATTGTATAGAGAAAAGAGGGGTGGAAGGGTTGGGAGAAAAAAATAAGAGATTAAGCAAACATCATTTCCCTAGGTACATGTATAATTACACAAATTGTTAAGACTCTGCTTCATGTATAACCAGAGAAATAAGTTTTATCCCATTTGTATATAATCAATCAAAATAAATAAATTATTAAAAAATAATAAAAGACAATGATGAACTTTAAAAAAACAAACAAAAGGCATGAAAACATTCTGTGACACTCTACCACTACTTGGCTATATAGCAAGGATTTAAACTCAGCATACAAAATGTAGGCAGTCACATTTATGTTTATAACAACACAATTCAAAATTGCCAAGCTGTGGAATCAAGTTAGTTGCCCTTCAATAGAAAAGTTGATAAAGAAAATCTGGTATATATGTACAATGGTATATCATTCAGACATAAAAATGAATGGAACTATGGCATTCATTGGTAAATATGTGCTTTAATAGACTATTATTCTATGTGAAATAACACAGACTTGAAACCCAAGTTCAAATGTTTCTTCAGATATGGAAAATCTATTAAAAAAGTGAAAAAATGTAGAGGGAAAGGAAAAAGTAGGTGAAAAATCTCATGAAAATGGAAAAAAATTGTTGGACTAAATTAAGGTCAATGAGAGAGAAAAGTGGTGAGATAATGTAAAAACAGTAGAATGAATGTGTCTTAAATTTCTCTTCTATATATATCAGTGTACCAAAGTAAATCTCACTATCATATATATCCACAAAAGAGTTACTAAAAACATATATTGGTAAATACCAGATAGCTCAGAAAAAGAATACAGGACAAGGTGAACTAGATGGAGGAAAGGAGGAAAAAAGGTAGCAGAGAAAATTGGATTAGAGTAAATTTTACTCCAATTTCTAAACTGCCAAAATGAATCCTAATGTGATGTATAAAAAAATAGAACCACTAAAATAATGCTTTCCTGAAGAAATGATGAACCCAACCACTATGTATCACTATAACGCTCTAATTCAAAATAAGAAAAGGAAGTTAAACACTGAATTACAACACAAAGCATAGAAATAATAGCCTTGATAGAGTAAAAGAAGATAAATATAACATATTTGTTGGATGGAGCTTCACATTAAGCTCTGACCTTCCGAGAATTAAAAAAAATAATGATGAACTTTAAAAAAACAAACAAAAGGCATGAACATTTGCAAAAATCATTTGCATGAGTTGCATACCTTTTTGCTATTATTGTGTATTTTTATTGGGGTTCTTTATTATGTGATGGACTTAACAGAATGCAAGTTATTTAACTTATAATATTTATGAAAAAAATATAAGTATTTACCATCCATGCACCCAATGAAAAAAGAAAGTCAAAAACAAAATAACTGAACTTTGAACAAGCAAACTTGTGACCTTATGTGCCTCACTGTCTCTAAGTACTTTGTATTATTTGTGAGTTGGCTGTGTTGCATTGATAATGGAGAAAAGACTACTTATAAGGATGAGAGTTTTGATAATAATAAGACAGAAAAATTACCCAATATTCTGTGAGTCATAGTGATTTCTTAATGCATTTGTTTTTTACTTTGAGACATTTTACCTTTGAATTCAAGTATAATTTGGGGTGTACATTTTATTTCATTTTTTAAAGTCAAACTTGAGTTTCCTCAGGTTTCAAATAATATTAATTTCTTTAGGAAAAACTTAAATATAATTGAAAAAATCCAGGGTATTTCTATGTAGCCATTACCTAACTTCACCAATATAATTCTAGATATAATAATACCTGTGAAGAACAACAAAAGGAATAAAATGGTATCTTCTTTGATCATTTTCTATGTCATGTACATGATCACATGACTCCAGATTTCTGTGTCTACTATGGACAGACATAATGGAACAAATTGGCACAGAAAATTTTTTCACCACATGGCAGTCAGGAACAAGATATTGGGAGAATCCAGGGACAGACTAAATCCAACCATTCTAGCAGTGACTTACTTTATCAACCCATGTTTAACTGCTTACTGTTAAAACTCTCTTTTCCATTCTAGTTATTATTTTAACAAATGGATTATTCCAGAGCTAATATTACAGCTTCCATAGACCAGTATCCTCATCATTGAATTGCTACATTGCCTGATTAATGAGCTTTTCAGGGAACATTCTAAGACCCATACCATAACAGGCAACAATCTTGTAGAACATTATTCCATTTCTTGAATATTTTTGTTGTTATTCTTAAAATAATATGCTAATTAGTTAATGGCAACATTTTGTCTTTGTTAATACGAGGACAGGAAAATATTTTGTTCATCAACACACTTCTACTGACTTGAAACATCAGAAAATTTGGAACTTTATAACATACTCTACAGCGAAGTGCTTACAAAAGAAGGCATTTGGAAGAACATGCTAAATTATTCAAAAGTATTCAAATACTTTCCCAGATTTATATTACTTTAGCCATTAAAATAATATAGTGATTTTGTATCACTGGTACATAATAAGTTGAAACTCAAAATTTAAAAAAAAACTATGAAATTATAAATGATTTCAGAGTTTTCTACATGAACATCAAAACTCTCATCATGAGATAAATGTTTTCCCAAAGAAATAGCAAATCTATCCCAATATATAAACAGAAGGCAAAATGAGTAGTTGAATCAGACCCATTCTTTTGTATACCCAAAATAAGTGCTTTGATAAATAATAATCATACATCAATAAAGCTCTTAAAATGAATGTTGGAGTGGAAAAGGGATGATGGAAACAAATAGAGAAGTTATTCTAATAAAATGAACCATACTATTTTCCATTACATATTATTTTTAAAAAATCTTGCATTTGTTGAAAATAATGAGTTTGGTAAATTTGTACTGTTGCAATTTCAATGAATCAAAAACATGATATTAAAACTTGAAATTCACCCTCTAATTTAGAGAAAATTTTAAAATAAAGATTGTGTGATTAATTTAGAGAAATGACTTTAATCCTGTGATAAGTTATGAATTTATTAGCACATTTTATTCTCTTCCTCTGTGAATATATCCTGATTTTGTATTTATTTTTGCATTTTATAGATTCAAAAAATTTGCCTTTTCTTCTCTAATTGCAATTTCTGCCTCCCATTTGCTGAGACTGACTGAACTCAAGATAGTCCTACCTCAGCCTCCTGAACCACAGGGATTACAAGTATGCAAATCTGCGCCTAGATATGCATGTGGATTTTTACAACCACTTTTGAAATCTCTGGTGGTATTATGTAGAGATGGACATATGCTTCTGATGTTGCTCAATGAGTTCATTCTTAGGCATATATATATAGTAGGAACTCCTATATATGTTCACCATGCAAAAGACAAATCACTGCAGCATTATGTACACACTGGAAGCAAGTCAAATATATATTAGTAATAAAAGTATAAATAAATGGACTCCATGATTTAAAATGGAATACAATACAGAAATTAAAATAGGCATATCAAAAGTACATATAATATGCTATTCCTATCCTTTCACCTTTAGTCTGTGGGTAACCTTTTCTATGAGATGAGTCTTTGAAGGGAGCATATTGTTGGGTCTTTCTTTTATTCCAATCTGCCAGTTTATGTGTTTTGATTGATGAGTTAAGGTCATTAACCTTCAGGGTTATTATTGAGTTATGGTTTGTATATCTGGTCATTTTGGCTTATTTTTGGTTTTTAACTTGGCTTGGTTTCCTTTTATTTGGCTATTCCTTTAGGGTAGTTCCTCCTTTTGCTGACTTACATCACTGTTTTTTATTTCTTCCTCATGGAATATTTTGCTGAGAATGTTCTGTAGTGCCGGATTTCTATTTGTAATTTCTTTTAGTTTTGTTTATCATGAAAGAATGGAATTTCATCATCAAAATTGAAGGTAAGTTTTGCTGGGTTTAAGATTCATGGCATTCATTTTCTTTCAGAGCTTGAAAAATGCTGTTCCAGGTCCTGGGCTGAGAAATCTGCTGATATCCATATTGGTTTTGCCTTGAATATAATTTGTATTGTTTTCTCTCATAGCCATTAAAATTTTGTCTTTACTTTGTATGTTATGTATTTTCATTATAATGTGTCTTGGTGTGGGTGTGTTTTCCAAATATTCATCATATCAGCTTAGGACCACACTTCCTTAACATGACTCCCAATGCACAAGAAATACAAGCAGGAATCAATAATTGAGAAGAATTCAAACTAAAACTTTAGTTTTTCAGCAATAGAAACTGTAAGCAATATGAAAAGTGAGCCCACAGAGTGGGAGAAAATATTTGCCACGCACACTTCAGATAGAGCATTTATCTCCAGAATCTATAAAGAACTCAAACATCTCTACACCAAGAATACATATAACCCAATCAACAAATGGGTTAAGAAAATGAGCAGACATTTCACAGAAGAAGATCTAAAAGCAATCGACAAATATATGAAAAAATGTTCAACATCTCTAGTAATAAGAGAAATGCAAATCAAAATTACCCTAAGATTTTATCTCACCCCAATTAGAATGGCAATTATCAAGAACCCAAGCAACGATAGGTGTTGGCGAGGATGTGGGGAAAAAGGTACATTTATATATTGCTGGTGGGGTTGCAAATTATTGCAACCACTCTGGAAAGCAGTGCAGAGATTCCTTAGAAACTTGGAATAGAACCACCATTTGACCCAGCTATCCCACTCCTTGGCCTATACCCGAAGGACTTAAAATCAGCATACTACAGTGTTGCAACCACGTCAATGTTCATGGCTGCTCAATTTACAATGGCTAGATTATGGAACCAACATAGATACCTTCAATTGCTGAATGAATAAAGAAACTGTGGTTCATATACAAAATGTAATATTACTCAGCCGTAAAGAATAAAATTATGGCATTTGCAGGCAAATGAACAAAGTTGGAGAATATCATGCTAAGTGAGATAAGGCAATCCCAAAAAATAAAGGCCAAATGATTTTTCTGATAAGTGGTTGATGATATCTAATGGGGGATGGAAGGAATGGAGAGAGGATGGATTGTATAGAGGAAAGAGGGGTGGAAGGAGTGGGAGAAGAAAAAATAACAGATTGATACAAACATTATTTTCCTATATATAGGTATGATTACACAAATCATACAACTCTACATCTTGTACAACCAGAGAAACAAGTTGTACCCCATTTGTTTAAAATGAATAAAAATAAGCAAAAAATCTAAAAAGTATATATAAAACTTGTTTTTCTCATTTTTCATTTCTTTAACATAATTTATAAGCTTGGACTCTAGATATATTAAATAATAGGACAGTCTGTCAACTTTACAGCACAGCAGGAGATTCTTCTTATCTGAGTTCGCCCCATTTAGTAATTTCTAAAATTTTGTCTAAAAATTTATGTATTGAAAAATGAACAATGATTGATTACATAATATCTCATATTTTTTAAAAATATTCTTGTGGCTAGATAGTTATACCAAAGAAGAGTTTAAATTCGTGTAAAAATTTAGATACAACTCCTTATTGAACACCTTGTTAATACCGTTAAATGTTTGTTCTTTTAGGAGAAGGAGATTATTATTGAATTTATGCTAATAAATACATGTTTTTTGAAGTATGTTTTTTAATTTTAGAGGAATCAAAGAGTGAGAAAAAGTAAATATTTTCACTTTTGTTCACAAAAGCATACTGTACTGAATTAGATCACACATAATGTTTATAATGAAATGCCTGTATTAAAATAATTTACAAACAAATTTTATTTGGCTCACAGATGTGAAGATTCTATAGCATTGCACTCCACCACCTTTTCCCCATTAAGGGTTCTCTTGATCACATCCAATCAGGGTGAATTTCAAGTGGGGAAGCAAAAATCAAATATAAACATCACAGCTTTATTCAGGAGTCAGAGACACTGAGAGGGACAAGGTCCAATATTTTATGTCAACACTCTCATGAAAAATTACCAAATACCATTAGAAATAATTCAATTATCTTTTAAGGAAACACCCACAATGCCCTAAGAAGATATCATTTACCCTCACCTTTTATCATTTACAAAACATCCCACATCAGTGCCTCAGGGACCATGTTCTGACCCATGACACCTTTAGGGATACATTTATCATATGAAATCCCTAGTATTCTGACAATTATCTTCCAAGTTTCTTGTTTCTCACAGAATTAAAATGCTTTTTTTCTTCTCTGATAATTACAAAATCTCAAATATTTTCAATATTACTCAAAAGTACAAGAGTACTTGGTGTCCTAGAAAAAGACTGTAACCCAGCTGAGAAATGGGAATCATAAAATTGAGGCCAGCCCAAGAAACTTAGCAAGCCCTCATCTCAAAATTTTAAATGATAAAATTGTTATAGATATAGTTCAATGTTAGACTGCCACTGAGTACAATCCCTAGTACTGAAAAACAGTACAATTCCAAAAACCCTTTTAAGACTCAAGGCAAGATATTTACATATGTGTATGTTTTTGTGTACGTGTATAAACCATAAAAAAATGACAAAAAGTAATCGTTCCAATATAAAAATGTGAAATAAGGAAGTAGAAATGTAGAATCCATTTAAAGCAAAATTGAAATTCAGAGGGAGATATTGTCTTAAATTTCCAGTTGTAGAGGTTTTGTATACTGTGGTGAGGGATGGGCTTTCAAGACCTTTGATATTCTCATGAATTAAATATTTTATGTCAGTGGTCTTCCAAAACTGACATGACATACACTTGTTTTGTTTTAGCAGTCCCCCCTGCAGCTCTGCACTCACAGCTCCATTAGGTATTGCTCTTCAGATTCTCCCTTCAGGGACACTGGTTCTGTCATAAACTAAATTCTGATCTCCAATAATTTTCTCTGATCCATCAGCAGAACCTGTCTTAAATGTAAAAATCATGACTTTTGTAAGATAAATTTACTGTGTATATGAAGTCGTGCCATAGGGGGAAAATATAGTTTAGGGCTGCTGGACTGCCTTAGGCATATTTACTCCCTCAACGCAAATACCCCACAGACACTGGGGAAAATAATATCAAGTTGTTTTTTATTGAAAAACCAATGCTTCTGCATGTCATTTTTATCTTTCTGCCAGGAACCTTGATGGACTTGTGTGTATCACATTGTACAATCTCTTGATGGGTATAAAAATTGCAGTCAGCTATTCTGACATTTTTTATTCTCCAAAGATGTTTTTTATGTTGATAATTAAGAAGTACTTTGGCATGTGAAATACTATTTATACAGAATATCTGTGAGATTTTCTGAAACACACAGAATTACCAGGACTTTCCTGTGTTGTTTGGCAGCCCTACCAGAAGAAATTATTATTTCTTCAATCAGTTCAGAAAAGATGACCTGAAAGATCAAAAACATGTGAAGAACATGTTTAGTATTGTGGATTGGCAAATGATCAGATGTAACAGTTCATGTAATTGTATGTCTTGAAACTATATATTAACATGTATATGGAGATATCCACAATTTCTCAAGTCTGAATAAGGCATCAATCACTAAGGAAGAATACCAATTTTGGGAACCAAATAAAAATAGACCTTATGTTTTGACCTAGTGTGCATGTAGCATGAGATGCCCTGCATGTATCTCTAACTGAGGGAAAGGCTATAAACTCAAATTTTTGCTTGCCTCCTCTGGAGCTTGGCCACTCTCCTGTATTCTGAAAAATACTTCTCAGTTACGTAAATTCCTTTACTGAGGAATTACTAGGCTGCCATAGCTGCCTTTTGTTCCCATTCTGATAATTCATCTTCCTCAGAATTCCCAGTTTCAAAGTTACTATTTCATTAGTGCAAAGTAATTTTATATTTCCTGCCTTCCTAGCTGGTTTATTTCAAAGTCTTTTTATCAGAAGAATAATTCAATTTACCTATGTTTGGCCAAAATTGTATTTCATAAATATAGAACAGTCCAGTTCTAGGAGTCACACGTTTTTCAAATTCCCATGTAAGTCTTTATTCCAGAGTAGATTAATTCCAGTTGCTCATACAGATCCCTCTGAGTCACAAAGCACTGAACTACAAAAATATATATTTTTTTGAAGTTTATTCCAATGCTTATAGTGCTGGAGTCATATTTCATAGAGTGCATCATATCATGAAAGATGTCTTCAGTGAAGTGATGAATTCTTTTGCAAGGTTAAAAATGTATGGGTTTAGATCTCTCAGACTCAGTTAGACAAATGGAAACTACCCAGATTTATTCCCTCAAGACAAGGCCCTTCCAGGGGAAAAATATTCTGGGCTTTCTTCAAAGAACATCTTCATGGTTGTACATATGAAGGCACCCATTCTGCAAAAGGTTTTCCTGTGGGCTTATGTGTGTCACATCATACATTAACAATGATAAATTTATTACATTCACTTACTCTGACTCTAGTTATTACATAATTTTCTATGTTGATTATTTAGAAATTTTGTAATGATTGAAATGTTTCTTATGCAGAATTTCTGTGCATTTACCCCAAAGATAGAAATTTCACAGGGAATTCAATTGTTTCTACGCAACACTGCTACAAGAAATTTTCTTTCCCTCATTCAACTTTTATTTTATTTTTTCTTTTTGTGGTGCTGGGGATTGAAACCAGGGCCTTATGATTGTGAAGCTCGCACTCTATGAACTTATTATATCCCCATCCCATTTCTTCTATTTTAATACAAATTTTTCATTTTTATCTCTTGTATCTACACAGGAGAGAAAACATACATATTTCTTGTTGCATATATGGCACATTTCAGTGAATATAATATTCTACAGTTCCACCCATTTTCCTAAAAATGCCATAATTTTATTTTTGATGGATGAATAAAGTGACTTTTAAATATTTAATCTCTGAATAGATCAGAGGAAAACAATTCTCAGAGGATCAGTTAGACAAAATGACTACTATTGAAGAATCATTGGTGGATTTAAGAGAAGAGCATATTGAGCTCAGAAAAATCTTCAGACTGTCTTAGTCTAATCTGAGGTACTTGGAAAAATAGTGCCCCATTAATCACCAGAGTATGAAGCAAGGAATCTCTCTTCTCTTCAAAATAGCCTCTTCCCAATGTAAACCCTGGTGTGCAGGGTACTCACACATGCTCTCTATCTCTAGCTGACTCTCAGTTATAATACCTTTTCTCTCTCAGGTGCCTATAGAAAGTGTATATGGACTTTCAGGGCCTCAAACACTTTCTGGCATGCAAACTCCAAGTTGGTTACTGATTTTCAACTATTAGAAAGGGAGTCATTTTGTGAACATACCAAAATAGATTTTCCTATATTCAAAATTATGTGTTGTTTTTCAGACTTTCAAAAGATATCCATTCTTCACAGCAAAAAATCCTTAAAACATCCTATCACTTCATTGCAATAGATTACCCTCTCTCACCCTTTCTTCAGAGAGTTCAATTGTTTGCCTTTTCAATTGGGAATATTAGCCTGACTATATTAGACTTGCCTCCTAGTTCAAATTGACAGACATAACAATAGGCCATTGTCTTGTGACTGTGAGGGATGAAGAGACAATTTTAAATGAAGCTTCTACTTGGCAAATATCCTGCTTAACTAAAAAAATTATCAAAATATATTATCTTTTATTTTTAGTGGGAGCTTGTCCTCTCTGCAAAAAAATTTTCAACTTCTGTTGGTTTCAAAACACCAAATTTTAAAGATGTCTAAATTATTTAATATAGATTATCCAATTTGTGGCATACAACTTCAAATTGGGACATGTTGGTAAGTTTAGAGAATCCAAAAGGCTTCTTTCTATCTTTATGGTTGCATATAGAAGACAAATCTGCCACCATGCAGACCTTCTCTTATTCTACCATGCATTAATATTCAGAGAAATCCAGAAAATAGTCTGATTTATAGGTACACGGAATATTGGAGGACAACCTTAATCTTCCTTCTGTCTTACAGATAAATTACCAGGTTCTAACTGCTCTGCAATGCATTAAAAATATGCTAAACTTTCCATACTTTCATATTTCATATGAACTTTTCATATTTTTATGAAAGAAATATTTAAGTTTACTGTGTACCTGAGCTGATTTAATTATTAGCTCAGAATGAAGAAAATAACCTCTGGAAGGAAACATAAAATATTACATGATCTTACATTTGAACTTGTTTAACAAAAAGGAACAAAAAATTGTCCAAGGTGTGATATGTATGACTATTTTACGCCCCATTGTCAAAATGGTAGCTTCCTTGCTCCTTAAATGTCTTCCAGATATCCATCTGAAATGTAAGCTACTTTTACCAGTGCCAAATTGTTTACAAATCAGAGGACTAGGTGTCACTTTTAATTCTAAGTTTCTCTGGAACATAATAAAATTCTTTCTTTTTTCTTATATTGCTTCTTTCTACCATATTAGTAAGTTTTTTCCTAAATTCTAAAAAAGGAAGAGACAATAAAGTAGAACATCTTGAAAAACCAGCTGCATCAGACCTGGGAATGTCAGGGTATGGCATAATCCCTGTGGATTTTTTTCTTCTCCTGATAAGTACATTAAGGGAAAATTAAAGAACGTCATATATACAAGTTTTTATTACCTTTTAAATACTTTCTCAAAGACTTCCTGGACTTGCACATTTTGTGAATATCTGATTTTACTTTAAGCTGATTGAAAAGTGAACTCCATTGCAATTAATACTTTCCATGTGTTCTTTATACAGTATTATTGATGTGTCAATTTTTCACACCTTTTTTTCAGAGCTCAATGTGCTTTGATTTGTTTTGGTTTTTGTTTGTGTGTGTGTGTGTGTGTGTGTGTGTATGTGTGTGTGTGTGTGTGAGTTTACTTTTGGTCTTGCATCAATTACTCTTGTCTATCTGGAGCTTCTAGTCCACTATTTTTTGTTTCCAGATGTCTTATTCTTTAAGGGTTAGATCTTAAATACACTGGAAAAAAAGTGAGACCTCCTTTGAAGTGTTCTAAGTAGGGAGAATATACAATGTTCATTATGAAAAAGGATTTTCCCACTGGGAGAATGAGTGGCTACCTGAACCTTGATTTCAGTGTTCACCATGGCTGAGAGATCCTACTCCTAACATCACCAAATTCAGAGGTCCTTCACATGTCTGAGTCATAATGTAAAAATTCCTGTCTAATTTTAAATTGTTAAATATGACAGTCTTTTTAATAACTATCTGTATGTCTTTTTTAACGTTCTATTTGGGAAAATAATACCTGATAAAAGCTACAAAAACTCTATTTTATATCAGTTTTATGCATGTGTGTGCATACCTATATATTATATGTTGCATTTATATGTGGTTGTGTCACTACTTTATGTGCATGGGGCCAAAATTTACATATTAATGAAAAAAACCCTTGAAAACTTATAACAAGATGGATCCAAATGACTTTCAGTCCACTTAATTAAATTTAGCTAGATAACATTTTTTATGTCTTTAAATTAACTAACACTCTCATTTTGTTTGGTGGTCAAACAATAGAGTATTGGTTTCTATAAAATTAATATATTTCTATTCTTTCTAGGAATTTTTTAAAATGGAAAAGGTTAACTTCAAGTGTTAAGTAGTTGTATGATATCTTAGTTTTCCTTAATAGCATACATAAATTCATGGGTAACTTAGATTTAACAGAAGTGGAATAAATATATAGAAACATATTCCTTAAAGAGACATCTGATAAATTTGCCATTGCTCCACATGGATTCAAGTATTCTTGGCTTCTTAAATTGTATATGTTAACATGTTTTGTGCTTTTCTAAATTCTTGGTATATTGAAAAACTAAGAATGTTTTATTTGTGGATTCGGGTCTTCAATAAAAACAAAATGACTAAGAAAATTCTGATTACCTATTTTGAGAAGAGACTAAGTAAGGATAGATTAGGTAAAATTAGTGACTAAAACAAAGAGGACTGAACAATGTTAGGGGAAGGGCTATCAGGAAAACACAGTGGGGTCTGAGCTCTAGTGGTTGAGGTACAATCACCCCCTGTACTCAGAGTACTTTGAGCAATGATGAGTGAGGGGAGATTTGGGGTAGGAATCAGAGTAGATGGAGCACTGGTGGGAGAGGTGCTCTCACCTATAGGACACAGTTGAAGCTGAGCAATGGTGGTGAAGGGGAGATTTAGGGTTGGATACAGAGAAGCCTGAGCAAAATTAGATGAGGTGTGCTTGCCCACAGGAGCCAGAGGAGACTGACCTCTGTTGGAAGAGGGTTGCTCATCAAGATGACTCATGGCACTTGGACACTTTTCAAGAGAAAATTCTCAGTAACTTCAGGGGTTGTGGGAGAGTGGTACCATTTTAAATTTCTGAAGAACTCCTTCATGCTGATGGGAAATTTTCCATAACCAAATTTTATACTGTCCCTTGAAGGTGTGCATTGTGCCTGATCCACAGGTCCTAAGAGGTTTTCTCTTTTGTCCACAGAAAACAACTAGTGACTTAACAGAGGAGACCCTGAAAGCCTTTAAATATATGGGATTCATTCACTGCTCAGAAAGGTGTCAGAAATCTTGGGCACAGTAGATCACCCATAAGAAGTCAGCCACTTGAGAAAAGGTGTGGAAATGGTGGAAAACTAGTGGTAGAACAAAGCCTTCATTGCTTTAGGAATTGACATTCATTGAAATTATCTTGTATTTTTAGGCATTGGTGAGGAGTCTATCTACTTGGCAGCTCCAAAAACCTATGAAAACCTTGGAAAGAGGAAACACCCTTATCTCTAAAAGTTTCTACATTTATGTTGACCTGGACATGAAGAAAAGGTCACCCATGTTGTACTGAGTTTCTCATAAAAGGTGCCCACCCAGAGTTCACTAAGGGAAAAAGTTTCCTAGGGATCATTGGAGAGTAAGCACCAGTAGTTGAAGAGAGTCCACCCACAAACCCAGAAGGGACTTAGCACTGGTGGGTGAGGGGTGCTCACACACTGGACTCAGCACCCTGTGCAATTGTGGGAGAGGTGAGATTTAGAGCAAGACACAGAAGACTGAGCACTGGTAGGAGAGGGGTGCTCTACCAGAGTACTCAGAAGACCATTAACAATGGTGTTCAGAAGAGTTTTACGGAAGAACCCAGAGAAGACCAAGACAAGTGATATAAGGTGAACTTTGCTGGAGGATTCAGAAGAAACAGAGTTCTGTAAGGAAAGGGTATCTCTCCTGCACGTGTTAGAGTTTTGGGATCCTTTTTTTTTAATTTTATTGTAAACAAATGGGATACATGTTGTTTCTCTGTTTGTACATGGCATAAAGGCATACCATTTGTGTAATCATAAATTTATATAGAGTAATGTTGTTTGATTCATTCTGTTATTTTTTCCCTTCCCCCACCCCTCCCACCCCTCTTTTCCCTCTATGCAGTCCTTCCTTCCTCCATTCTTACCCCCTCCCTAACCCTAACTCTAACCCTAACAACCCCATTATGTGTCATCATCCATTTATTAGCAATATCATTTGTCCTTTGGCTTTTTGAGATTGGCTTATCTCACTTAGCATGATATTCTCCAATTTCATCCATTTGCCTGCAAATGCCATAATTTTATCATTCTTTATGGCTGAGTAATATTCCATTGTATATATATACCACAGTTTCTTTATCCACTCATCAATTGAAGGACCTCTAGGTTGGTTCCACAGTCTGGCTGTCCTAGGAAGGTTTTCTTCTTGTCAAAAGAGAGCATCCAATGACATATCAGAGAAGATTCTGAAAACACTTAACTTTATGCTTTCCATCCAATGCTCAGAGAGATGGCAGAAATATGGGTCATGATACATCACTCATAAGATCTCAGCTACTTGAACAAATGTGTGGAAATGGTGGACTATGAGTGGTGAAATGAGGTCCTTAATGCTGTGGGAATTGACATCCATTAAAATTGTCTTGAATTCTCAGGCATTGATGAGGAGACTGTCTGCATGGCAGCAAGAAAGTCATATTGAGGTTGTTCCAAAGAAGAAGTATCTACATATTTAAAAGTTACCACAATTGTTTTGACCTGGATACGCAGGTAAGGTCAGAGATGATTTACTGACATTATCAGAAAAGGGGCTCACCCAGAGAGCTTACTAAGGGAATTATGTGCCTACAGCTCATTGGAGAGTGAACACTTGTATGTAAAGTGTGTCTAGCCACAATGCCCAGAGGAGATTGAGCAGTGGTGGGAGAGGGGAACTTACAGGATTCAGAAGTCCCTGAGCAATGGTGGGGAAGGGAGATTAAGGACAGAAACCAGAAAAGACTGGACATTGGTGGGAGAGGAGCACTCTCCCAGAGTACACAGAAGACCCTGACCAATGGTGTGTGAGATGAGATTAAACAACTCCCAGAGAAGACTAAGAATTTCTATGGGAGGAATACACAACCACAGGGCAGAAGACTTAGTACTTCTGGCCTGGAGACCTGACTTACAGGATAGTTTATATTCTCAATACTTACATAAATGTAGCACTCACTCTTCTTCAGTTGTCTCCTCTTCTGATGTGACCTTGGTGCTGCTTTGTGGCCTTATGGAGTTTTCCCTGCCTCCTCTGCTCCACGGTGTCCTCCTTCCATGTTGGTCTGGGAACAGTGTCCAAAAGTGTGTGGTGCCCTTCCCGGTCTCTCTCCTTGACTCCCATACACTTTGTGATGTCATAATGGCCTAGGGGGAGGGGCAGGAACAAGGCCTTGAGAGGGTGTAGGGACCTCAGAACTAAATGTGTCCCCCAGTGTAACCTTTCTTTGGACCTAATGGTCTCTGCCTCCACTGACTGTTAGAGGTCTGAAGAGCCTGGCTCCACTTCTGTTTGTTAACCTGTTGTCCCTGAGTTTAGGAATGTCTATTTTGATGCTGCTGTTCCAGGCATCAAGGTTAGGGCAACAAGTGACTGTGGAGAATTGGTAACAAATCCTCAATTTTGCATTAAGTCCCTGCTGGAGCCAGGGACCTTGGACCTTTGCCCCACCTTTTACATAGGGACCTCATGGATTGTCTCTAACACGTGCTTATTCATGCTCAGTTCAGGGACCCCTGAGTCTCCCTTCTCCCCTTTCCTTCTCCAAAGCTTACCCGGAAGATGCACACAAACTTGGTGCCTGGCACTGCTAGAACCCCACAAAGACATGCTGTAGTTAGTCTTTTGACCCTGACAGCAGGAGTCCCACAGTCTTCTGTGAGGTTCTCATTGATGAGTAGGAAGAATCCCACCACAGGACTGTGATCTGTCCTTGTACCAAGGGCTACTCAGCCAGGGTCACCAGTGCCCAGGCAGAGCCTTCACCCCATCACAGACCCACCAAGGGTACCAAGTGTTACAGATTGAGGCATATTTTTATTTTCACAATGCCTCCCCTGTAGACTTCTCCAGGTGCTGTGGTTTAAGAGGAGACTGAGATGAAGGGCCCCTGGGGAGAGAAAGGGACACTTTGTTGCTGCAGAACAGCAATGCAGCTGGGGTTTCATGGTGCAGTGGGGCCCAGGTGCTCTCTCTCCCTCCCTCCCTGTTCCTACTCAATCAGGGTGATTCCCCGTCACCCGTGGTCACCATGGTAGGCACGGCGACTACCATCGAAAGTTGATAGGGCAGACATTGGAATAGGTCATTGCCACAACCGGGGGGACCTGTGATTGGACTGAGGTTATCTAGAGTCACGAAAGCCACTGGTGCCCACTCCCAGGCCATGGTTGGGGGGAAGCTGACTGGTTTGGTATATGTCTTTTACCTCTCTAATTTAGATTGGCTGGCAGAAGCAAAGAGTGGCTTGTGTGTGTCTCTGCAGCAAAAGCGACCTTCGAACTTTTATTATCAGGGATTTTGGTGTATTCTGTGAGTGAGCAAGTGTCTTCTCTCACATATAAATGTAAATATGTAAAAACAAAGCAAAGAAAAAGAAAATATATATAACACACATACACATACATACTCACATACATATGTATAAATAGTATTTAATATATAAACACATACACATACATAAACAAACATGTTTTTTTTAGTATAGGGATGGAACCTGGGGGTGATCTATCCCTGAGTTGCATCCACATATTTATTTATTTATTCCTTTATTGGTACAAGAATGATTGAACCCAGGATTGCTTAACCATTGAGCCACAACCTGAGCCACTTTTTTTTTTCTCAGGCAGGTCCTCACTAAGTGACCCTGAACTCACAATCCTCCTTCTGGCCTCAGCCTCCCAAGGGGCTGGGATGACACCCATGCACCGTCATGCAGGGCTTATCATTTTCTTTTGGGACAGGTCTCGATTTATCCCCCCAGTGTTGCCTTGAACTTGTGATCCTCCTGCTCAGGGCTCAGTGGTATCCAAATAGAGAAAGTGTAATTCCAGGTGACCCAACAACCCATAGTTTGTCTCTGTCTTTTGTGTGACTTTTTGTCAACCCAATATTCCCCTTTGCATTCTTCCTTACTGAAGGGTTATGGAAAAGAATATTCCTAAAATAGATCTCCCCATGAAAAACAAAGGGATAGTGTGGCTCAGGATAAGGGAAGAAAAATTTGCCAAACATTAAACCTCTTCCAATTCACACATTCCTAATAACAATGGGCCCTAAACTTAGACTTTCCCCCATCACAGATTAGCCCTAAATGGAGGCACAGCATAACATAATAAACATAATGGAGGCACATCCATAACAATGGATCCCGGAATAAGCACAATGAGTTTCAACCTTTTTAAAACCACCACCATCCCAACTTAGAGTTTTAACCTATACAACTAACCCCTGACAGTCAAAACTGTTGCAGGTATATAGCTTTTGATGATTACATCATTGTACCCTATAGAACCAAAACCCTCTCTATAATGGAGTCCACTTTCCCCATCTGGAAAATGGGTGTCAACAGCATCCTAGTTTGTGAAGAAATAAAGACTTCTATGAATCTGTTCAGGGCAAGGGGAAGAAGAGGAGGAGGAGGAGGAGGTCATGGTGAAAAGCAGTAAAAGAAACAATACCACAATAATCTGGTAAAAGGTATCTCATGTCCATGGAAACAGTGGCATGGTTTAGGACAAATTCTGAAGCAACTTTACTGATTAAGAAAGGCCACATGATACAGAATCTATCTTTGTGATGCTCCACAACTATTTAAACTAATAAAAAAATTAGACAGGTGGCAGAGAAAGAGGGAGGGAGAGAGAGGGACAAAGAGAAATACAGAGAGAGGAAGAGAGAGAGAGAGAGATAATGAAAAGAATCAAGTAGCTCCAGACTATACTGAGCTTTCTTTCTGTACTGGCTCTCACTGGATCTCTCCATCACCCTTCCTTCTCTCCATTGTTTGTCTTTTCTTCCTTACTGTTTTCAACCATTCTTGATTTGTATTTGGCTGCACAGATTTTAGATCATTCTGTCACTGAATCACAACGGTCCCCTCCCCCAATTATCCAGCCTTTGAATTAGAATAATTTCTATATTTTTCATGTTTGAATCTGTTTACAGTACCCCCCTACATCTTCCACAGCTCTTTCCCTCTCTCTGATTCCTATTAAATAAATCATCCCTTTAGCCCAATTTAAAAGATAGATATTGGAATGGAGCTAATTTAAAATTCCCTTCAATGAGAAGAGCTTAGGAATCCTCAGAGACCTCTTATTTGAAACCCTCTTCCTTGGAATCCAGCTCCATTTTCTGCAGTAACTTCCTTTGGTTCTAGAGAGAAACATGTAAAAATTAGTTGAATTTGCTTTGGAGTTGGATTTTCCTGTGTTTGGGCTTTGGGTTCCTCTTTTTCAGAAAAAAATTCATAGATGAATAGTGTCTTAGAATTCTTTCCTGTCTAGTTCTATTGTGTCTGTTTGGTGGGTTTTATCTACTTTTATCATTTGTTGTATTTTTTTCTGAGAAATAAGCATTTTCTTGAACCACAAGTCAAGTCATTTTACATTTGGTAACAGACCCAAATACACTTAGGTCCTTCATAATATGCTGTAAGAGGGACCTAAAATAGACTGCTTTTGCTTAAAATAACAAAAATAAAAAGAGTGTCTGTTTACCTAGACCTAAACAACATGCTCTCTGAGTTGCTGTAAATGTACCCAACCTCTCTCCTCCCCTTTGAAGACTGTTTAAGGCCCATAGGGTAATCTAGTCATCCTGGGATTCCAGGATTACAAGTTAGAGAAACAGGGAGGGATGTAGGGAGGGATGGAGAGAGAGAGAGAGAGAGAGAGAGAGAGAGAGAGAGAGAGAGAGAGAGAGAGAGAGAGAGAGATAGAGAGAGAAATAGACAGGTGGACAGAGGGAAATAGAGACAGAAACACATCCTAAGCAGCAGCAAATGGAAATTGTCCCCATGGAACCATGAAGACTTCTCTGGACCTATCTCCCAAACACAGACACAAAACTGAAGAGACATTCAATCAGAAAACAACTTTACCAGACCAATATGACTTAAAGATGCACTTGGGCTGGGTTCGTTGGTCAGTGGTAGGGCTTTTGCCTAGCACATGAACATGTGGGGTACTAGATTTCTTCCCCAGCACCACATAAAAGTAAATAAACAAAATAAAGATATTGGGTCCATCTGCAACTAAGAATGCTTTTTGAAAATTAAAAGTGGATGAATCAATTATGGTAAGGAGATAAAATCTCTTTCCTTAACAATTCGTGAAATAGGCAAAGAAGTCAGCAAAAACAAAGGGCAGTGGAAATACATGGTGAACAACCTTCACCTAATGGACATCCTCACAACATTGCACAACAGGACTACAGAATATGCATTCTGGGGTCTGGGGATGTAGTTCAGTGCATTAAGTGCTTGCCTGTCAAGCACAAGGCCCTAGGTTCAATCACCAGCACCACATAAAAAATAATATGCATTCTTTGTCAGCAAATATGAAATGTTTACCAAACTTAAACATAAAAGGGAATATAAAGCAAACCTCAACAACTTCTAAAATAGCAAATCATGCCATATCTCTTCTCTGAACACCATAAAAGTAAGCTAGAGCTCAGGCACAGTGGCCTCTGTCTGTCTTGGAAGGCTGGGGCAAACAGAGGATCCCAAGTTCAAAGCCAGCTTCAGCAATTTAGTAACACTCTTGGTAACTGAACAAGACACTGTCTCAAAATTAATAACAAAAATCATAGTAAGAGAATAAAATCAAATAAACAGGGCTAGAATTGTATCTGAGTGATTAAGCATCACTGGGTTCCATCACTGGCACTAAAAAAGAAATAAAAGAAAGGAAGAAAGGTACAAATAAATAATTAAAACATAATCAATATTGTCAAATGTTTGGATATGAAGCACATTTTAAACTAACACATGAGCTGAGCATGGTGGAACATACCTGTCATCCCAGTCTTTCCAAAGGTTGAGGCCAGAGGATCCCAAGTTCAAGGCCAGCCTGGGTAACTTGGGTAATCTGGATAACCCACAAAACTACACTTTAAAAAAAAAAGTCTGTGGATGTAGCTCAGTAATTGAGTGCTCATAATGTACAAATACCCCCCAAACATAATAAAATAAAATAACATGAGTCAAAGAAAATTCATAATGAAAATTGAACATTTTTTTAAAGCAGACAGAATTTTTAACTGAACATTGAATGGCTGAGTGATGATAAAAAAATTTTTTTTGAAGAAAGCAGATAAAACCATGATAAGGTGGATTCATCAGAGCCCCAGAGTTCCAAAAAGAAGTCTGAGGGAATAAAAATAGCAACTCTTCATTGCAGAAGTAAAAAATAAAAAAAAAATACACAACAAAGTAAACCCAAAGAAAGTATGAATTTGTAAATTTACATAGGTAAGAAAAAAATGTCAATATCTATCTTCCACAAAGCCTTGAGCAGATGGGGCTGTGGGTGGGCATAGAAAAGGGGTAGGATGGTGGTCAAGGAGGGATGGAAATTCAGACTAAATGTTCATTTAATCAACCTTGTAGGCTAGATAAAACAGGCACTGTGTTATTACTCCTTTTAGCCATTTTGAGATTCTGGAGTCACTCGGAGTCTCTACCACTTTTTTGGAAAGGAAAATTTCCATTGTGAAAGGCTGTGGCTCCAATTAGCAGGTAGGGGAAGTAAGGTAAAGAGAGAAAAAGTCAGGTTGGCTTAGGGCATTGTCTGTTGTGATTTTCATAAATTTCTACAGGTGCGCATTCAGAAAGAAGACTCTTGGCCCTCCAGTCTGTTTACAGCTATCAACCTGTGGTGAAGTGAAAGATGGTCTACTATAGTATGGCATGGCTTCTTTGTGGCAAAGTCCACCATGGTAGATTGTACATGTTTCAAAGGTTGGTTTGTAACTCTGCATTTATAATGATGCATTGGCTAAAAGCTGAAAGAAAAGATTAATTTGAAGATACCTTGTTTCAGAACATTTGTCAAATTTTTTTGCAAGCATTTAATCTCTGCCTCCTGATACTTCTCAATTACTTGATTTCTTTTGACTCCTTCTCCTGGATCCCATGAACCAGATCACAAAGATGACAAAGACATCCTTAGTACTCTACTACTTATAAAAATATCTTCCACACATGCTTTTTTGAAATGGCTTTAAATATGTAAATATATGTGTCTTTAAATGCCCCATAGCTAGACAAAATCAAAACTCTTTTCCTGACAAACATTCCTCCATTCCATTCTGTAGAGATAACCACTGTTAACATCTGGTTTATACTTGAGTTTTTGGTCTCTACTTGGCATACAGTTTTCTTTTATGAATGTGGAAGTGCATATACATGAATAGATATATTGACATTCTTCTTTTCTTCTTCTTCTTCTTCTTCTTCTTATTATTATTATTATTATTACTATTATTATTATTATACCAGGAATTAAACCCAGGGGTACTTAATTACTGAGCAACATCCCCAGCCATTTTCAATTTTTTTGTTTGCCTTTGAGACAGAATCTTGCTAAATTGCTGAGGCCAGCCTTGGATTTACAATCCTCCTACCTTGGGTGCACAAGTTGCTGGAATTACAGGCATGCACATAAATTATTGTACCAAACAGCTTATTATTTTTAAGATGCCAAATTGGAATCACAGAGTAGCATTATATTCTTCACATAACATGATGCATGCTTTTTAAATTATTTTTACTAAGCTAATATGTAAAGTAAAATTCACTCTGTTAGCGTGATGTTCTGGGACTTGAAAAGGACTGACCATTTTGTAACCATCTCCATAACCAAGGTATATAACCCTTCCATATTGCTAAAAAAATTGCCCCATGCCCCTTTACAGTACATCATTTATGATTCTTGAATTGTGCAATTTTGTTGATGTCATTCCACAAGTTTTTTAAAAAATGTTTTATTAATGCATTGTAGTCAAACCTCATACCAGGATTTATACAGACATATTCATGGATGCATACAACATAATTTTCTCCATATCAATTCTCATTACTTTTGCTTTTTCTCTCCTTCTCCCCGTCCCACTTTCCTGCCTATATTCTACTAGTCTTCCTTCTATTTATTTATTTTAAATTATTCTATTATACACATACACAAAAGCAGAATTCATTGTAATACATTTATAAATGTGCATATCACAAATTGCTCAATTTAATTCCGTAGCTCCTCCCATTTCCCATCTATCCTTTCTTCTTCTCAATTTTCTTCATGTACTCTACTGTTTCCAGGAGATTCCCTTTTAAATTTTATTTTTTCTCTGTTGTTCCTGCATTATGAAATAATGTATTTTACCCTTGACTTTCTGACCCTGGCTTATTTTACTTACAATGATAGACTCTAGCTTCATCCATTTAACAGAAAATGATATAATTTTATAATTTCTCTTCTTTATTGCTGAGTAAAACTTCATTGTGTATATATACCATATTTCTTTCTCCATTCAATTTTTGAGGGTCAACTAGGCTGGTTCCATTACTTGGCTATTGTGAATGGCAATGATATACATGTTGCTAAGTATGTGTCACTGTAGAATATTTATTTTAGATGTTTAAGATAAGTACTAAGAGGGGTAGAGCTGGGTTATAGGGTGGTTCTATTCCTAGTCTTTTGAGGAATCTCCATGTTGCTTTCCAGTGATGATTGTACTGCTTTACAGTCCAACCAACTATGCAAGAGTGTACCTTTCTCTCCACAACTTTGCCAGTGACTCTTGTTATTTGTATTCTTGATCATTGCCTTTCTCTCCACAACTTTGCCAGTGACTCTTGTTATTTGTATTCTTGATCATTGCCATAAAAACTGTAGTGAGATAAAACCTTAGTGTAGACTTGATTTGCATTTCCCTGATTGCTAAGAATGTTGATTATTTGTTCATATATTTGTGACCATTTTTATTTCTTGTTTTGAAAAATATCTGTTCAGATTATTTGTCCATTTAGTGGTTGTTTATTTGCTTTATTGGGGGGCTGTTAAGTATTTTGGTTCTTTATATATTATGAATTAAATACCTGGTCAAAAGAGTAGCTGGCAAGTGTTTTCTCCCACTCTGCAGGTTCTCTCTTTAGAGTAGTGCTCAGGTCTCTACACTTGGAAGGATTTTGTACCTCGCCTGTGCTCACTATCTTAGAGAAATTCCTTTTTCTATCCTTCTCTATCTTCAGAGGTCCTCACCTTCATGTGAGGTACAAGCAGTTCCATCCTTCCATAAATTACATTTTCAGAGAAGATAAAAGACTTCAGACAGCTTCTGCTTCCAGTCTTGCCATGAACCTCCTCTGAGGAAAGGGGAAGGGGCACCAAACTGAACTCCCTGCTGCAGGATGAACACAGGGAAAATACATTAACCCTCACAACAGAAAGTTTCCTGGCATATTTGCTATAGATTGGCCACTAGCAACTCAAAGTGCTGAGGAGGCAGGTTCTCTCCAGTGTTATGGCAGTGGTACTGGTGAATAACCACTTAGACATCTGGCTCTAGGGTTACAAGCAAATGTTTTGTAGTCACACTCGTTCATGAAGAGAGGACAGCAATATTCATCCAAAGTGTTGTTATGAGATTGATTCCAGGTACTAAGTGATGAGCCTAAAGCTAGACACACTAAACAATCTGTTTCATAAATCTGGCTATTTTTCTAAGGAAATTTATGTGACTCCTGACCTGACGAGTCAGCCCTTTAATTAGATTTCAGGTCTGAATCACCTTGAAATTCTTTTTTAAAACTGCCATTGAATCACCCATTTTTGTGGAAACAGAGCTTTGTTTCAAGATCATTCCAGTTATTAATCCATATTAATATGGGCTTCAGAAAATGGATAACACCATTTGGAACCAAAACTGTATGCCAGTATCTATTTCCCCGTCATGCTGCCCGCAGTAAATATCAGATTTTTTTTCTTTATTGTCAGTGTGATCTTTTTTCCCCTCAGAACTGACCCATTGGAAGAGTTGTCTCAGATGCTCATTAAACTTAGGGATTCAGTGTGTCTTCCCCCCAAATTGCCATATTTAACAAATAAGTATATATATAGGGCATCCAGCTAAATTCGAGTTTCAGATAAACAAAATGATATTGCATGTGAATAAAAATTATATATTGTTATTTGGTGTACAAAATTAGCTTGGTTAAATGTAATCTGATGGCCTTATATATGTGGGCCTTTTTGAAGAAGAGCCAAGGTGCTATAATTATTTGCCCTACCTCTTCTCAGGAGATGCCAGTACCAGTTGTCATACTTTGAGGGAGTTCTCTTGATTTTGCAGATGGTTGGAGCCTCCAGATTAATACACCACCAGATAATAGCCACCACATGCATCATTAAAGGCCAAGCTGGATCAAGTCAACACCTATTCCTGTGAGATAATCAGTATTTTTTTTTGGGGGGGTTGTTTGTTAAACAGAGATATAAACCTAAATATGTGGCTTTTTGAACTTTACCTCTTGTAGTCTGTAACAATTGACTGAAAAGGGAATCCTCTTATTCTTGAAAAGTGGAGAAGGGGGATTTGTTATAATTTCAACTGCAGTTTATCTGAGATTTTATGTGTGAGTTTTCATTTTGAAACATTTCATCAATTATTTTTAAGGGATTTCAATGGGAAATTTTTTTAAGGTTTTCACTCTAAGAATTTATAAAGTAACTTCAATCCCCATTTATAAGATGACACTTCAAGTGTAAGTCTGATTGTTAAGGGAATAAGATAGTGCTGCAGTAAGTAGCTTTATAATCCGCACAAAAAGCCATATTCTTTGAAATCTGTATGATGTGTGTGTAATAAGAATAAGAGATTTTTTTTCTACATCTAGAAGTATTTCTCAAAGAATGTGTCCTGAAACAGTTTGTTCTGCTGCTGAGATACCCTTTGACCAGGAAGGCACTTTCCTTGAGTACATATAGGCAGGACTCCTTCTTGTAATAGCAGGTATATACCCCTTTCAGTTCATGGCCTTTATGGCTATGCTGATGCAACACAGCTGGGTGAATGAGTCTATTCAGTGTTATGGTTTGTTGATATGAAGCCCACTTGTCAGGTAATCTAAGTCATATTATCATATGTAGATTATTCTTATCTTTTTTTGTTGTGAACATTTTTATATATTTATATTTAATTAATGGACTTTTTCACATGTAAGGAATAAAGTCAATATGTTGATTTCAATATAAATTTTGTCATAATCCTTACTTACTTTAGAATCCAGACTAAGAACAGGGTGTATTTGGGGAGGCTCTTAAAGACTCAATATTTTGTGATCAAGACCACAGAAAATCTGGGGAGACAATGACATAGGAGGCGAGCTGTGGACCTATTGTAAAAACATTCCTGAGGGCACATACTGGATAAGTCAAGATTATGACCAACAATTTTGAAGGGAGAAGGTCTAAAAAGTGCAATTCCTGTTTTATCTTCCCAACTATCTTATTAGATGAGTGATTTCCATGATGGAGAAGGAATGAGTATGTAGAGACTAGATGTATTTTGTCATGGATCTGTTCCTCATAAAAGAATATATCAGGAATGCAGGTAAGCATTCCCCAGGATAATCCAATGTATGATTTGAGTACCTGCATAATTTTTGGCTTACTAAACAATATTCCAGTCCTGCTTTTCTGAAATAATTCTGAAATTCCTTAAACGATATTTTTTTTTAAATTAAAAAAATATTTTTTTAATTAAAAAATATATTTTTAAAAAATATATATAATTTTTAAAAATATACTAGGTCTTTTAGTCAAGGCACTTTCTTAGTTTTCTGCCAAGGATGGCAAAGTACATAGTGTGGTGTGTGAATATTTTATGTTCAATTTCAAATGGCTACATCATATGCAAGAGTCCTAAGATAAATTCTATTTTCTCTCTATAAAGATAACACTTCCCTAGGGTCATTTTTAAAGCAAACAAATTCCTGTTAAGGGATACAAGCTTTTTTTCCACAACTGGACCAGAATTTGGTTCACTGCTAGTGTACCAGACTAGTTCTTCTAAATGGCACTTTTCTTAGATGGTAGCCTGCATAAGGAAGGCATTTTTTAAATATGAGGAAGGGGAGGGAAAGATATTTTTGTAAGCATTTCTTGTGGGGAGAAACGTGCTCACTGTAGTTACCACAGTAACCTGATATCATCATGTTGGTCATGGTGACCAGGAGGACATTATAAGAGATCCAGGTGATTTGGTGAGGAAAGTATGGCCCCACTTCCAGGTGTTTGTTTGGACTCACTGAGGGTGCGGGTGCCCTGCTGTGGGGGCTGAACCCTTGGGTTGCTGGAAGATAAAGGAACTGCAGACCAAGATGCCTCATTGTACTCTGGGACTTGGTGCCCACTGACTGGAAAGGGAGAGAGATGTGAGATCCTTCTGGCATCAGGCAGTGTGATGTCCTGCTCCAGTGTGTCCTGTACTTACTTTCCATATTAAATCTGGATGAATGAGGATAAAACAGGGAATGGCCTTCTGTGAACCAAGATCTCCTCTGTAAAACGGAGGGTAGAAATGCTTACCCACAGGCCCACACATGTGCAAGTACATAGCCCTGTGGATATTTTGGGATCATAAATGCTGTATGAATTCAGACCACTTACTCCTTTTCAAATTTGTACTTAGGGAATAGAGGAGAAAAGGAGAAGGAAGTGGGTTTTAGAGATGGCGGACTACAGGGTGGCTGCATTTCATGTTGCTCCAGGACTCAGGATTCAAAAGAGGAGATATTGAGAGACTTGGGACCAACTCAAAGCAGCCGGGTGAGTCTCTCCCATTGGGGAGGCATTTCGGATGGGGCAGTAGTCCTGGAACGAAGGGAACTTTGTGAAGTAGAGCTGCCCAGCACAAAAGAGGTGAAAGACCTCTACAATGAGAACTACAGTACACTAAAGAAAGAAATTAAAGAAAACCTTAGAAGATGGAAAGATCACCCATGTTGTTGGATAGGAAGAATTAATATTGTCAAAATGGCCATACTACCTAAAGTGCTATACAGATTCAATGCAATTCCAATTAAAATCCCAATGGTGTAACTTACAGAAATAGAGCAAGCAATTATGAAATTCATCTGGAAGAATAAGAAACCCAGAATAGCTAAAGTAATCCTCAGTAGAAAGAGCAAAGCAGGGGGTATCGCAATACCAGATCTTCAACTCTACTACAAAGCAATAGTAACAAAAACAGCGTGGTATTGGTACCAAAATAGAAAGGTGGATCAATGGTACAGAATAGAGGACATGGACACAAAACCAAATAAATACAATTTTCTTATACTAGACAAAGGTGTCAAAAATATGCAATGGAGAAAAGATAGCCTCTTCAACAAATGGTGCTGGGAGAATTGGAAATCCATATGCAACAGAATGAAACTAAACCTATGTCTCTCACCATGCACGAAACTAAACTCAAAATGGATTAAGGACCTCGGAATCAGACCAGAGACCCCGCAAATTATAGAAGAAAAAGTAGATCCAGATCTTCAACATTTTGGCTTAGGACCAGACTTCCTCAACAGGACTCCCATAGCACAAGAAATAAAAGCAAGAATCATTAACTGGGATAGATTCAAACTAAAAAGCTTTCTCTCAGCAAAGGAAACTATCAGCAATTCAAAGAAAGAGCCTACAGAGTGGGAGAATATCTTTGCCAATCATAATTCAGATAGAGCACTAATTTTCAGAATCTATAAAGAACTCAAAAAACTCTACACCAAGAATGCAAATAATCCAGTCGACAAATGAGCTAAGGAAATGAATAGACACTTCATAGAAGAAGATCTACAAGCAATCAACAAACATATGGAAAAATGTTCAACATCTCTAGTAATAAGAGAAATGCAAATCAAAACCACCCTAAGATACCACCTCACCCCAATTAGAAGGGCGATTATCAAGAATACAAGCAACAACAGGTGTTGGTGAGGATGTGGGGAGAAAAGTACACTGATATATTGCTGGTGGGGCTGCAAATTAGTGCAGCCACTCTGGAAAGCAATGTGGAGATTTCTTAGAAAACTTGGAATAGAACCACCATTTGACCCAGCTATCTCACTCCTTGGCCTACACCCAAAGGACTTAAAATCAGCATACTACAGAGATACAGCCACATCAATGTTCATAGCTGCTCAATTCACAATAGCCAGATTGTGGAACCAACCTAGATGTCCTTTAATTGATGAATGGATAAAGAAACTGTGGTATATATATTTATACAATATTACTCAGCCATAAAGAATGATAAAATTATGGCATTTTCAGGCAAATGGATGAAATTGGAGAATACCATACTAAGTGAGATAAGCCAATCTCAAAAAACCAAAGGTTGAATGATATCGCTAATAAGTGGATGATGACACATAATGGGGGGAAGGAGGGGTTATTTTTAGGGTTAGAGTTAGGGTTAGGGAGTGGGGCAAGAATGGAGGAAGGAAGGTCTGTATAGAGGGAAAAGAGGGGTGGGACAGGTGTGGGTAAGGGAAAAAATAACAGAATGAATCAAACAACAATACCCTATGTAAATTTATGATTACACAAATGGTATGCCTTTACTCCATGTAGAAACAAAGAAACAACATGTTTCCCATTTGTTTACAATAAAAAAATAAAATAAAATAAAATAAAAGGAGAGGGATAAAGTGTGGTGAAAAGTCCATTATACCCTCTGGTTGTTATGATCAATACCCAATAGTAACAGTGTCATTGGTCATTGACCAGTGCCTAGTGTGATGCCAGGCACATAGTTACTTTTATAAGACACAGTGATTTCTCTAATATTTTTCATTCCTGGAAGCTTCTCATATGGCTCATATCACGTGTCTGAAGTAGACAGTTTCTGAGGATGTGGCTCATAATTTCTACTCATGATCTAAAGGGCAGCAGTGCTTAAGAAACCCCCAAGAAGAACTAAAAAAAAAAAAAAAAAAAAAAAAAACCCCAACACTTCCATCATTGGTAAGATAAAATGCCTGTCGCAAGTGACTTTATAAATCTGAATAAGGTATATGGCAGAAAAGGACACATCAGGTTCGCAAATAGCCATGAAGAAGAGAAGTTAATTTTATCTCATGAGGTTTACCCTAACCCTAAGCCTAACCTTAACCCTAACCCTAATCCTTCACCAGTATGTGGTTTACAGTAGCCCTTGAATTCCCTGTTAAAAATGCCTTCTTTGTTTCAAAGCAAAGAATAATTAACTGGGGAAAATGATGACTAATATGCATTTGCAATTACATTTTTGTGCATTTGCACTACATTTTTTTTTTTTTTTGCAGTGCTGGGGATTTAAGTCTTACACATGCTAGAAAAGCACTCTTCCATTCTACTTCATCTCCAGTCTTCTTTTATTTTTAAACAGAAATTTATTAAGTTACTGAGAGTAGCCTAGAACTTGTGATGATCTTGCCTCAACCTCCCAAGTAGCTGAGATTACAAGCATGTACTACCATGCCTGATTGTGTTTTCATTAACATATTCATATATATTTATACACACATATACAAATATATATATACTAAAAGAATAAATTATAATCAGTGATTTGCACATGTGCGATATCTATTTCTCTGTATCTATATGCATATATCCATATTCATAGTTCCTGGTTCAAAAACTAGAATTTCCCTTTCCTAAGGCAGGTCATAGAGTCTCTGATGTTCCTCTGTCTTGGATCTGGCCATAAAGAAATTCATTAACATCTCTGGTCTAATAGTAGGTCATATGACCCTCATGCCAGTCAGAATCCTGCCCCAAATGATGGAGAAAGGACTGCTATACAGAGATGCCAAGAAAAACCTCAACATACCTTGCTGTGTTTTTCTACCCAGTCTAGTAGGGCTGGATCGTATGCTTTTCCAGTTACATTTCTCAATGATCGTCCATGCTTTGATTGTGCTTATATTTTGAAGCCTCTATAAACAACTCCAAAATGCTGGGTTCAGAGACTTTCTGGATAGCTGAACAGATAAAGATTCCTGGAGTGTGGCACCTGGAGAGGACATGGAAGCCCCAGGGCTCTTCCCCCATGCTTGTCCTAAATTTTTCTACATCTGTGCTCTCTTTAATATTCTTAATAATAAACTGGTAAATGAGTTTTTCTCCATTCTCTGAGTTGCTCAAGAAAGTTAATCAAACCTGAGAAGGGGATTTTGCAAACCCTGATTTATACCTGGTAGGTCAGAAACACAAGCAAAACACCCTGGGTTAGTGGTTGGCATCTAAATTGTGGGAGGTGTGGTTTTCAAGATTGAGCCCTCTTTCTGTGGGCTAAGAACTGAATTGTGTGTAAGAACTGATCTGAATTAAAGGATACCCAGCTAGTGTCCAGAGCTGCAGCATTGCTAGAATGGTAGGTGAGATTAACTAAAACAACAACAACAAAAAGTAACAAACTCCATGTTCCAGGGGTCAGAAGTGTATTGTTGAGCAAAAGTATGGGAATAAATGCATTTGAGATCAGTTTTTTCTCTTTCTGCACAGATTGTGTATCACTGTTATGGGTACAAAAATATAAAATTTTATGTGTCTAGCAATTTGAGATTATAATACTTCTTTCTTGGTGACCAAATATTTTACACTTTTTAATACAGTTTTTAAAGCAATGTTAGTTAAAATATTACCTACTAGATATTAATATTTTCAAAACTAAGAATTACTGCTCAAGTAGAGCTTTATCTATTAAATGACACATATAAGTTTTCAGTTGTTTCTTAGGTCATAATTTTAAAGGCAAAATTACCAGAGAGGAGCAATAATATTATAAGGCAGTAGAATTTCCACATTTTCTATAGTGCATCATTTGAAATTTTCAATGACAAAAGTACTAAATCTACTTAGAAAAGAACCTCTAGTATTTTTTCCTTTTTGTTATTAAAACAATACTACAAATACACAATTTTCATGTGCAAGTTTCAAGACCAGTAATTCTCCATGTATTTGTGTACAATCTGAATTTGACGTTTTGACCTAATGTGAAATATATTACCCAGAAAACTAAGAAACTGTTGGTACCTAAAAAAAAATGTGTCATTGAAAGACTGAGCAGAACACACTACTCCTTAACTGAATCCATAACAAGAACACCTCCTTTGGATCAACTGCAAGGTGGCACACACATGTAACACCAGTCACTTGGATCATGACGTTGGAGGATTGCAAATTTAAGGCCAGTCTTGAGTAATTTAGCAAGGGTCTAAGCAACATATTGAGACCCTTTCTCAAACTAAATACAGAAAAGGTCTGGGATGTGGTTCAGTGACTCAGTAGTTAATCTCAGCAGGATTCAAAAGTTGGCCAAAAAAAAGATTTAGACCCAACTCACTATAAGGTCTTAAACTGCTAGAAATTTTGAAAACTATATTTTGGCATTTTTAGAATCATGACTTGTAAAAATCATTTTATTATAGAGAATTTGTGCACAGCTATATATATATATATATATATATATATATATGCTTTATCAGGTACGTTATGGTAATTCAGTATTTGTGTATAATTTGTAGGAATCAGGCCATGATAAGTATTTTCATCTCTTCAACTATTAATTGTTTTTATGTATCAGAAATTTCATTTTGAAACACATGCAAAAAATGGTTATTGGAGGAAAATTGCAGTTGACTCTTCCAGCTCTGTCTGTCTCTTATTTTTTCTTCAACACTACCTGTGTACTATAAAACTTGAAACTTTCATATGTCAGCATATCTATAAGAGTTGCATCAGTAGTTGGAATAGATTTCCTCTTAACCATTGTCCAAATTGTAACAGTTAGAGCAGATCAGTAAGAGTTTAGGTAGCTTATCAGAGATTTTGTCAGTTTATGTTACCATCAGTGATGAACTTGTGGTTATAATGAAAGTAGTAAATTGTATTTTGCTTAAGGTGTTAGACCCATTTCTTAGAGGAGGTAATGCTAAAGCTTTATTAGTAGAGAAGCACTTCTTAGGATAAAAAAGCAGTAAAAAGGGGATATGAAAAATGATTTTACATTCTTTTTAAAATATAGTTTATTATTCTTCATCTTACAAATGAATTGTTCCATGTGGCACATGTAAAGAATCAAGGTTGCTTGTATAGATAGTGAAGAAGATGAGGTCAAAGAAAGAGATATCTCAGTTAAGGAGATTGAATTTTAATAATCTACACAATTGACCTACATATTGGACAGTTATTGACTTACATATCAGGCAGTTTTTAGGCAGAATATAATTTCTTATAATGCACTATGTAGGAAAGTTTTGTACATGATTGCCATTGAGCTGCTTCTGAGATTTGAATGGATGGCATTTTGAGATGTGATTACACTTCAGAAGTAGACTCAAAGGGTTGCTTCCACATGTTGAAACATTAGGAAGAACTGTCCCCTCTTTTTTTCTACTTTTGTTCAACTCATGTGAAAATTGTTTTAATGGCTTTTAGGAGCACTTGCAAAAATGTGTTTAATTTTCAAAACTTTTAACGTTTTTAATCTCACAATAGAGAAATATTTGTATATGTTAGAAATTGGCTTTCCCATTTTCTTGGGGAAAATCAGAAATATAAATAGTTGATTTACAAAATGTAGAAATGATAAAGCATTATATTTAATTATAAATATCAGCACATTTTATAATCAAGAATGAAAATATTAATTATACCTTTAGAAATGATTTTGCAGTTTCTTAAGTTTACATCCCTGATAATATATATGATCATAGAATGCTATCCATCTAGTTATTCAGTTAGGTACAGGTTCTGTGAATAGGCTAAATTTAGCAACTGGGTGCATCTCAGTACATTAAATTCAACTGTTTGACTTGAAATAGCTCTGTTACACTAAAATTTACAAAGAAGTTTTTGGTATATAATAGTTCTTAAGTCAGATCTACTTTGTCTCCTAGTATTTATTCTTCAGAAATGAATTTTTTCCCTTTTAGTATTTGAAGTTTTCAGATTCTTCCACTTGGTTAGGCATTTTAAGTTCTTTTAAAAAATTAACAATTCTGGGCACAGTGCTACACACCTGTAATCCCAGCAGCTTGGTAGACTCAGGCAAGAGGATCATGAGTTAAAGTCTTGGCTCAGCAAAAGTGAGGCACTGAGCAACTCAGTGAGACTGTGTCTGTAAATAAAACACAAAAAAATTAAACAAGTTTTAAAAATAAAAACATATTTTAAAATCAATAAACTCAAGTATATAGAAACAGAAAAGTCATTTCCTCCTTTGCTCTCTATTTGTTTTCTCCCCACACCTTTTATATGTTTCATTACTTTTTTATATGCAACATTATATGTAATATTTTACATGTAAACATAACTTTTAGTATCCTATTTATTATGTGTTTCTCTTTGAAAATATAAACAACTGCAGATTTCATTTTGGAGTTCTTGCCATAACTGGACGATATTTTTGTCTTTAAAGATCTGTATGGTATGTCATTGTGCGAATGAAGCATACGTTAGTAAAAATTTAATCCTAGGTTACCTTCAGAGGGGGCTGGCCATGGAGTTGCCCATTGAGTCTTGAGGCCAGATGGAGCATGGCACTGCCCACTCGCCCCAGCCACCATCATGAAGGTCAGAGGCAGCAGGTCACTCAGGCCAGCATCACAGTTGGAGAGGAGCAAATAAGTGCCATTGAACATGGCATTTGTGTATTGCTGTGTATTTCACTTGAAGATACACAGAAGGAACTGGAGCACATGGTTTGAAAGATTTTGAACCCGCATATATTTGAGGATGAAAGTGGTAAACACTGGTCAAAGAGTGTGATGGATCAACAGTAAGAGGTGCTGTGTCAGCCAGTTTACCCTCCAATGCTTCCTCAAGGGAACACTGGAAATGCCCACAGAACAAGTAGAGGGCTTCTACAACAGCTTCCTGTAGCAGCTTTGAAAGACCTACAGGCCAGAGCTCATCAAAGATGGCAAGTTTGGTGCCTTTATGCAGGTACACATTCAGAATAATGGTCCTGTGACCATATAACTGGAATCCCCTGCTCCTGGTGCTGTACCTTGGACCCAAAGCAACAATCAAAGCTTGAGAAACACGACAGAGGAAAGAGAAGACCAGAGACAGGGCCCTTCTGAATCAAGCAAAGAGAGAAATGCCCCCTGAAAAGAAGACCACAGTGCCAGCAGTGGGGCAGAGGATGATGTGTCCTCTGAGCGGGAGTCACAGATTCTGAAAGCAGAGGACTTAGTGCATTACCATTGAGCAGATCTGCATTCTGAAAAAGCCAAGATGCTAAGCACCTACATTGCTTTAAGAATTTGGAACTGAGAAATGAAGACGGAGATATACATAAGAAATTGGGAATCTAAAGAGCCCTGCGAAAAGCAAAGAAAAACAAAGAATGGAAATAAGCCCCAAGGACTGTTATGTTCCTGTAGTTTCTGTGATGTGAAGTCATGGTACTGGTGATGAGGCAGTGTGCATGGCAGATGCACACACCCATGCCTCCCCACAAAAAGGCTTCACTGGTTTCCACCATGTCTTTGCTTGCTTTTAGAACAGGCTGGACCAAGGTCATTGGTCATCAAGACCACTGTGGTGAATTCTGCTTGTCCATGAGAGATCTCCAGCACATCTGTGCTGTCTGTGTTCTTCCAACACTAGTTCATAAGACAGGGCCCAAGTTATGGTATAAGGAGAATAACCATCAATGATAATGTCTTGTGTGAAACCTTTGCATCTTGTAAATTTTTGTTTTTTTCTAAAAGTAAATATTAATTAAATCTAAAAAAACTTGATCCCATGTAGACACTGTAGATGTTTTCTATATTTTGCCTCTACAATGCCAAATAAACATGAAACAAACTATATATATTTCCTACTTGTACCAGTGAATGTATGGTTCTGATTTTGAGAACAAGCATCAATAGTATATAAATTTTCTTGCTCTTTCAACTTGAGAGGACCTAGAAGCAGTGACTTAGTAGCAATAAGCATAACTCACACCTAGATCTTGGTACCTAATGCCATTTTCCTATAAAAGGAACAAGGCCTTCTTGGAGAACTGGCCGATTCTCGAACTGGCACAGAAGATAAAAAATAAAAGACAAGCCTGGAGCATCTTGTAATGCCTAAAGCTTGGGAATACCAAAGAAAAACTGTGAATGTGCTTTGTTGAAGGGACACAGTCCACTGAAAAAACTCCCAATGAAGGATACTGGGACAAGTTGTGGAACAAAATAGAATATTGCAATGAAAGATAGTAGACTGAGACAGACATTATTCCCCAAAGTACATGCATGATTACATGAATGATGTGAATCTACATTGTGTACAACCATAGAAATGAAAAGTCATAACCCATGTGTATACACCGAATCAAAATGCAGTCTGAAAAAATTAAAATTAAAAAATAAACTATGATTAAATTATAACCCAAGTATAAAATATTATCCATGAGTTTATACTGACAAAAATAAGTGGTCAACTAAATAGGGAAGATTAGATAAATCTCTTGTGCAGAACAAATCCAAATGTTTTATATAGCTATTCAGTTCTCAAGGAGGTGCACTCCTAACTCCCTAAGTGCAGGTTATACTGTTTAACTTCTTTCCCAATGGTACAGTATGAAAAATTGGGAAAAGAACAATTTGACATAGGAGAAACCTAACACCACTTCAATAATATAATCAAATTTAGCATTAATATTTATAAATCATATTGATAGCATGATGTAATGAGAATTGTACTTCCCCTCTGTGGTCTTCCTCCCCCAAAACCATAACCCCAGACTAATTATGGAAAACCAGGAGAAAAATCCTAACTGAGGGACTTTCTACAAAATACTTGAGTGGTACTCCTCAAAGCTGTCAAGGTCATCAAAGACAAGGTAGTCAGACAGACTATTACAGTGAAGAGTAACGCAAGAAGATGTGATTATTATAATATAATATGGTAAACTGGATAGAGCCCAAAATCAGAAATATTGCATTCAGTAACAACTAAGGAAGTCTAAATAATGAATAAACTTCAGTAAATAATAATGCATTGGTATTTGTTCATTAATTATAAAAAGGTACCATACTGTTGTAAAATCTTAATAATAAAAACTGGGTGTGTGCAATAGAAGATCTCTGTTACAATTTAAAATTTTTCTGTAAATCTAAAAAGTTATAAAATAAACACTTATTTAAGAAAAAAATAAAAGGCTGTTAGTTTTTGCTTAATATAATTTCAGTATCTGTTCCTAGACAGATATCATATCTTCATAATTTTTTACATTTTAAATGTACTGAATCTCTTACCAATCTCTTTAATTCCTCTTAACTTTTTAAAATAATTAAAATCTATTGTATCTGACAAAAACATAGCTGACCTGGTCTTTTGGTGACTAGTCTTATTGAACAACTTTTTATATTTTATTTTATATTTTCTTGTGTATTTTTATCTGAAATGCATCTCTTATGTACAGTATTTACATGATTCAGTTGTTGTTTTAAGTCCAATCTCCCTTTAGTTAGAGTTTAATACACTCATATTAATGTTTGCCAATAAGAAAGGACTTATGTCTTCCAGTTCAGCTATTTTTTGATGTCTTATTCTTTCTATGACTCAGTTTCTTCATTGTTGACCTTGTATGCATTTAGGTTTACTTATTTATTTATTTTTGGTAGATCACCATTCTGATTACCTTGCTTTTTTTCCATTTCTATAACATTGTAGTTAATTTTTACTGGTTACTCTGGAGATTACAATTACAATATTATCATTGTATCAACTGTTTAAATAACACCACTCTAGTTCAATAGTATATAAACACTCTACCCTGCATATTCTTTATATTGTTGACATAGATTATCTTTTTCTACCTTCTGTGCCTGTTAACATTTATATTTGTTGGGTGCATTTTCCTTTTAAATCATATATTTAAAAAATAAGTAGAGTTAAAAACAAAAAGTATAATAATACTATTTTTATAGCTACCAATGTAGTTATGTTTACTATTTACATTTCTTCTTATGTTCTTTTATTTCAGCCTGAAAGCCTTCATTTCTTGTAGAGCAGGTCTGCTGCTAATAAACCTCCTCAGCCTTTTTCTGGCAATGATGTTTTTGCTATCAGTTTTCAGAAGTAGTTTTTGCTGAATACAGACATTATCATTTTCATTGGACATTATGTCCTTCTTTAAATTTCTATTGCCACCTGGTTTGGGGATTTCTTCTGATTATGAGCAATTGGTCTTATTGAGAAGTGCTTGGATATGTTAACTTAATTCCTGCTAATGTCAATACCCTGTGTTTTTGCAATTTGAATATAGTGTTTCATTGTGGATTTTTTTGTATTTACTCTTTTTGGATTTCTTTGAGATTCTTGGAGGTGTTTATTTGTGTCTTCCATTGTAGTGAGGAAGTTTGGGACCATTATTTCATTAAAAAAAATTTGTTTCCATTTATCTCATCTGTGTTTTGAAACTCCTGTGATATGTATGAGGGTGCTCTTGATGGTATCCCAAAGTGTTTCAGGCTCTATTTGTTCTTATTCATTCTTTTGTTTCTGTTCCTCAGAGTTGATAATTTTGACTATCTTATTTTCAAATTTTCTTACCCTTTTTTTCTGCCTACTCAAATCTCTTGTTGAATCCCTCTAGTGAATTTTTCATTTAAGTTACTTGACATTTTAATTCTGAAAATTTTGTTTGGCTCCTTTTTATAATTTCTTATTGATATTTTGTTCATACATTGTTTTCCCTTTTTTTTCCACCCTGTTTATGGAATTCCTTTAGCTCTTTGATCTTATTTAGGACAATTGACTTATTTTTTTAACACTAATTTCAAATTCTGGGCTTCCTCAGGAATGCATTCAGTCAAGTGTTTTCTTTTCTTAAAGTGGACCTGCTTTCTTATTGTTCATTTATTTGCTTTGTAATTATTTTTTTGAATTATGAGTAATTTTATTTTAACTGAAATTTGTAAAACTATCTCTAAGACAAAGAACAAATTATAATGTTAGTGCACTTCTGGTAACAATTTTATATTTTAGGATAACTAAAACCACATAATAAAAAGTTAAGACAGTTAAAACTCATATTTTGATTGGATAGGATTAAGCAGATATTTATACTTGTTTTTGAAAGCATGCCTATGCTTTTGTTGCTTCCAGAACTATCACCTCTTATTACAACTGAGATTTCACTAAAGCTGTTGACTTTGCTTACAGTAGGCTTCAAGTATCACTGGGAACTATCTGAATCTGTGCTACTCCAGGGCCGTGGTTCTGACTACTTCAACTCATTCTCAGTGCTGCTTTGATGGCTATTGTGTGATCTCCCTGAAGTATATTTATTAATTATAAGTATCTGGTGCCTCTGCTGGGTGCTACTAGAATCTTTGTCTTGGATTCTTTTGTCAATGATATAATTATCTTGGGAACACAGGGAACCTTGGGAAAATTTTTGATCTGTAGCTTTCTGGTATTCTCTTTCCTCTGTAGATATGCTTCTTCTTTTCATCTTTCAAATGGATTCTCTTCTGGTTATCATGTTTGTCAAAGCTAGAGTTGGCTCTCTTAAACATGTATTATTTCTGAAAGTCTTCACCTCTATCATCCTTAATATGTTCATTAAATTTCTGATCAGGTATTCTTGTATTTCTAGTTTTGTTTACTATGACAGACTTCCCACTCTGATCAACATTGTGGTCTAATTTAACACATAATGGGGGGTAGGGAAGGGTTAGTGTTAGGGTTAGAGTTAGGGTTAGGGAGGGGGCAAGTATGGAGGAAGGAAGTACTATATAGAGGGTAAAGAGGGGTGGGAGGGGTGGGGGGAAGGGAAAAAATAACAGAATGAATCAAACAACATTACTCTATGTAAATGTATGATTACACAAATGGTATGCCTTTACGCCATTTACAAGCAGAAAAACAACATGTATCCCATTTGTTTACAATAAAAAAAAAAAGTTAGCAGCTACTGTGTGTAATAGTATCCTATGCTACGATTTCACTGGGGGGAATTTTTACATGGAGACTCATTATTACCAATGAAATCTAAAATTTCCTGTTGCAATATCAGCAGTGTCATTCTGTCTCTGGGATTGTTTTTTAATGTATTTACTAAAAATTCATGAAGATATATGCCAATTAAATCAGTGTATTCTTGACTGGAATCTCTTGATAACATTTTTCTGGGCAACTTATCACTGTTTTTTTTTCTTTTTTTGCTTCATTTTTCAAGGGCTTCTCTAAAAAGAGGAGATTCAGATCTGCACTTTTTCCTGATTCTTCTGTGATATCCCACTGCAGGTGGTGATAGACATTTTTCACACACTGCAAGGCTCTGGACTAGCTTTAACTTTGAACTTGACTGCAAATCAATATTGTTTCTGATACAATGTTCATTCTTTTCTGCCAGAATCTTCTAATAGTTTTCTGATTTGATAAGAGTTTCAACTCTGGTTGTATCTTTCATTTCTGCCAACAAATCCTTCATTGTTTCAGTTTCATCTTTTATTATAATTATTTTTTTAATTGTAAACAAATAGGATACCACTTGTTTCTCTGGTTGTACATGAAGTAGAGGCATAAAATTCGTGTAATCATACATTTACATAGGGTATTAATGTTTGATTCATTCTGTTATGTTTTCTTCTCCCAACCCTCCCACTCCTCTTTTCCCTCTATAAAGTCTCTCCTTTCTCCAATCTTGTCTCCCTCCCACCACTCCATTATATATCATCATCTGCTTATCAGCAAGAACATTAGTCCTTTGGTTTTTTGGGATTGGCTTATCTCTCTTAGCATGATATTCTCCAATTTCATCCATTTGCCTGCAAATGCCATAATTTTATTATTCTTTATGCTGAGTAATATTCCATTGTATACTTATATACCACAGTTTCTTTTTTTTTAATTGTAAACAAATGGGATACATGTTGTTTCTCTATTTGTACATGGAGCCAAAGTCAATTTATGATTTGTGTAATCATACATTTATACAGGCTAATGTTGTTTGATTCGTTCTGTTATTTTTTCCCTTCCCCCCACTCCTCCCACCCCTCTTTTCCCTTTATACAGTCCTTCCTTCCTCCATTTTTACCACCATCCTTAACCCTAACCCTAAACCTAACCCTAACACTAACGCTAACCCCTCCCACCCTCCATTATATGTCCTCATTCGCTTATAAGCGAGATCATTCGTCCTTTAGTTTTTTGAGATTGGCTTATCTCACTTAGCATGATATTCTCCAATTTCATCCATTTGCCTGCAAATGCCATAATTTTATCACTCTTCATGGCAGAGTAATATTCCAATGTATATATATGCCACAGTTTCTTTATCCATTCATTAAGTGAAGGACATCTAGGTTGGTTCCACAATCTGGCTATGGTGAATTATGCAGCAGTGAGCATTGATGTGGCTGTATCTCTGTAGTATGCTGATTTTAAGTCCTTTGGGTATAGGCCAAGGAGTGGGATAGCTGGGTCAAATGGTGGTTCCATTCCAAGCTTTCTGAGGAATCTCTACACCTCTTTCCAGAGTGGCTGCACTAAATTGCATCCAGCAATATGTGAATGTACCATTTTCCCCACATCCTCTCCAACACCTATTGTTGCTTGTATTCTTGATAATTGCCATTCTAATTGGGGTGAGATAGAATCTTAGGGTAGTTTTGATTTGAATTTCCCTTATTACTAGACAAGTTGAACATTTTATCGTATATCTGTTGATTGCTTGTTTATCTTCTTCTGTGAAGTGTCTGTTCATTTCCTTAGCCCATTTGTTGATTGGGTTATTTTTATTCTTGGTGTAAAGTTTTTTGAGTTCTTTATAGATTCTGGATTTAGTGCTCTATCTGAAGTATGAGTGGGAAAGATTTTCTCCCACTCTTTAGGTTCTCTCTTCACATTGATGATAGTTTTCTTTGCTGAGAGAAAGCTTTTTAGTTTGAATCTCTTCCAGTTTTTGATTCTTGCTTTTATTTCTTTTGCTTTGGGGTTCATGTTAAGGAAATCAGGAAATCTGATCCTAAGCTGACATGATGAAGATTTGAACCTACTTTTTCTTCTGCAAGGTGCAAGGTCTCTGATCTGATTCCTAGGTCCTTGATTCACTTTGAGTTGAATTTTGTGCTGGGTGAGAGATAGGGGTTTAGTTTCATTTTGCTGCATATGAATTTCCAGTTTTCCCAGCACCATTTGTTGAAGAGGCTGTGTTTTCTCCATTGCATGTTCTTGGCCCCTTTGCCCATTATGAGGAAATTATTTATTTGGTTTCGTCTCTGTGTCCTTTATTCTGTGTCACTGATATACCTATTTTGGTGCCAATACCATGTCATTTTTGTTACTACTGCTTTGTAGTATAGTTGAAGTTCTGGTAATGCAGTATCCCTGCTTCACTCTTCCTGCTAAGGATTGCTTTAGCTATTCTGGTCTCTTATTTTTCCACATGAATTTCATGATTGCTTGCTCTCTTTCTGTGAGGTACATCAATTGGGATTTTAAATGGAATTGCATTGAATCTGTAAAACACTTAATTCTGCCTATCCAAAAACATGGGAGATCTTTCCATCTTCTAAGGTTTTCTTTAATTTCTTTCTTTAGTGTTCTATAGTTCTCATTGTAAAGATCTTTCACCTCTTTTGTTAGATTGATTCCCAAGTATAAAAATATTTTTGAGGTTATTTTGAATGGGATAGTTCTAAATTCTCTTTCTGAGGATTCATCACTTATGAATAAAAATGCATTAGATTTATGAGCATTGATCTTATATCCTGCTACTTTACTGAATTCACTTATGAGTTATAGAATTTTCTGGTGGAATTTCTTGGTGCTTATAAATATAGAATCCTGTCATCAGAAAATAGGGATATTTTGAGTTCTTTTTTTTCTATTTGTATTCCTTTAATTTCTTTGGTCTAACTTTTCTGGCTATACTTTCAAGGAAAATGTTGAATAGAAGTGGTGAAAGAGGGTATCCCTTCCTTGTTCTATTTTTTAAGGGGAATTCTTTTAGGTTTTCCCCATTTAGAATGATATTGGCCATGGGCTTAGCAAAGATAGCTTTTACAATGTTAAGGAATGTTCCTACTCTCCTTATATTTCTAGTGTTTTGAGCAAGAAGCATTGTTGTATTTTATGAAATGCTTTTTCTGTATCTATTGAAATAATCATGTGATTCTTGACATTAAGTCTGTTGATATGGTGAATTACATTTATTGATTTCTGGATGTTGAATCAACCTTGCATCCCTGGGATAAAACCAACAGTATCAAACATCCTCATTAGCAAATGTTATTTTAGAATTCTATTGGAAATTTGAAGCCTGATGTGTCCTATGGATCTTAGTGTGGTGTTCCATGAAAATATATTAAAGTAAAACAATCCAAGGTTCCTTTTCACAGCTGTCAGTCTGAATGTCAATTGTATTGAATCATCTATAATCTGGCAGGAGGTGTACCATGTTCTTGTCACCACTGTAGATACCTGCACTGAGATGGATTCTCTTGGACCAAATGCATCATACCTTTCAGTGGCCTTTGTGTTTCAGAAGCTTTCATCTTTTTGTATACTTCCTTGTCATTATAGTTTGGTGAATGTAAATTCTTGCCCATAGTTACTGAGGAGGAGGAGATGGTTGGAGCACCACATGGCAAGGCCATGTCAGGGCTAGGTGGGTGTAGAATCTTATAAAAGGGCATTATGTAATTATTTTGAGATGTGTATATTGTGAATATTATAATCTATTAACCTACAGGTAGGATTTCCCCTCTTTTAGGGATCAGTTGCAAGTTGAGGGCTACTGCTCTTCATTTGTGACTTTCTCAAACTGTTTTTGCAAACTCTGTATTTCTCATGTGGTTACTAAAGATTCTATTCCATTATCTTCATAGTTAGCCAGTGATCTGACAAAGATATTAAAATATCTGGTGAAAAAAAGGTGCATTTTCTTTAAATTTTGCAGTAGAAGTGACTGGGTGAACCAGTCACCACTACCCTTTCTTCCACCAACAGTCCTTAGTGGAATTTAGAAAAGGCAAGCATTTGCATCTGCTCCTGCCTCTCAGAAATCTGCCAGAATGACCAAAACATGCGACTGGGTTTTGTTTTTTTTTGGTTTTTTTTGTTTTTTTTTTTTTTTTAGGTACATAATTCCCAATTGCTTTCTCTGATACTATCTGTTCCAGGAATATTGGTTATCATTGGTTATCAATTTCCACTGCTGTGGCAAGACTGTGGATTTCCTCTTTATCAGGCAGTCTCCTAGATGTTGTAAGGGTCTACTCAGGTTCTGGAATTCCATGGTGGTTGATTCTGGTCATTTCTCCAGCTTACTGATTATTTTTGGTGAAGGACCAACTGTAGCATTTCTTTTTCTGACATTTTGCATATCAGGTGTTAACAGTAGTCTTCAATTGTCTTTCTCTTGTGGTATTTATGAATAGAGGAAAATCTTTGGTATGTTTTCTTTTTAATTTTATTTTTTTACAGATTGCATTTTGATTCATTGTAAAAAATGGGTTACATCTTTTCATTTCTATGGTTGTGCATGATGTTGATTCATACCATTCCTGTCATCATACATGGACATATGGTAATAATGTCTGTCTCATTACACCATTTTCACACCCCACTCCCTCCTCCCTCTCATTTCCCTCTATGTAATCTAAAGTTCCTCCAGTCTTCTCTCATTTCCACTCCCACCCTCATTGTATATCATCATTCACTTATCAAGGAAAACATTCAGCCATTGGTTTTTTATAGTTGGCTTATTTCACTTAGCATGATATTCTCCAGTTCCATTCATTTATCTGCAAATGCCGTAATATTATTCATCTTACTCCAATTAGAATGGCTATTTTCAAGAACACAAACAATAATAGATGTTGGCATGGATGTGGGAAAAAAGGCACACTTTTATTTTCCTTCTGGAGTTGCAAATTGGTGCAGCCACTCTGGTAAGCAGCATAGAGATTCCTGAGAAAACTTGGAATGGAACCACCACTTGACACAGTTATCCCACTACTCAGTTTATACTCAAAGGGCTTAAAATTTGCATACTACAGTAATGCAGCCATTTCAATGTTTATAGCAATCAGTTCACAGTAGCTAGATTGTGGAACCAACCTATATGCCCTTCAACAGATGAATGGATAAAGAAACTGGTATATATACACAATGTTTTTCTTTTTTCTGGTTTCTGTGTTTAAGTTCATACATCAAAGAAAAAGAATCAGCCTCAGATTTGAATACATAAAGGATTATAATTTCTAAGTGTAGGAAAAAACTTATAAGCATGATTGAAATTTTAAGGCTTGGTTGAAATGTTAGGGCTTTGTGTCTTATATATTTACTTGATGTTTCATGCAAATAATAAAGATGTGTCCAGTGAAGAAAATTAGATTTTTATCAGTTATTTCTTGTCCTAAAAGGTTAACTTAAGTGTCCTAGGGGGAGCTCAATATAATGGTTTAATCATTGTGGACAGATAATAGAATATTTATTTACATAGAATTTAATGTGTTTATCTCATTTACAACAGGTTTTGTTTAAAATCAGAGTTGCTGCAGAAATGTTGTAGCACAACAAATACAACTATTTTTATTGTAAAGTCCTATTTTCCTCTTGATATTTCAGGAATACTAACAACAAGAATATTAAGTGGAAACATTAGTTTACTTTTTTAGTCTTAGATTTTAATCTTAACTTTAAAATACTCCATTTGTTTTACACATGAATTTTGCTTATGAAAAGGAAAATCATTGAGGCATTTAAAACACAAATAGTATTTAACACTTTATTTGGTCCTTCAAGAATTAGCAAAAATTTTTTTTAATATTTCACAGACATAAGCAGTAGATTAATATGCTAATATATCTTCTATTATGAGAGTTTGAATATAACAAATTTATGTACAATGGTATTGTTTTGGAAATACTAAGAGGACCAAAATAAACACCTGTTTTAAAACTGAAGAACTGTAATAGAGGACATAGTTTGGAAGTGTTAGCAGCTGTCTTTTTATAAAGAAGTTTCTGCCTGTGTGCATGTTTCTCTACCTCAACTCAGTTGGCACTGTACAATGGTTATCTGTATTTTGTAAATAAATAAGAAAATGATTAGAAAACATGACAATTTTAGTCAGGCAGAGTGACATTTTCCTGTAATCCAAGTGGCTTGGGAGGCTGAGGCAGGAGCATCAAGAGATTGAAACCAACCTCAGCAAAAAGTGAGGTGCTAATTAACTCATTGAGACACTGTATCTAAATAAAATACAAAATGGGGCTGGGATGGAACTCAGTAGTTGAATGTCCTTGAGTTTAATACCCAGTAGTAAACAAAGCAAAACAAAGCAAAATAAAAAATTAATAATAAAAAGTCAGCAAAAAGCCCCAGAAAACAGGTTTTGTTAATTTTGTGGTAAGCAATCCCAGAAAATTTAATACATTACTTTTACAAAGTCCTTTTTTGCACTTCTGGATGGGAAATAATTTTTAACATTATCTGACACCAATATCTAACATATATTATCTATGTAGATATCAATACCTATATCTTTCCACATGCACTTGGGCATACTTGTAATCCCAGTGTCTCATGAGGCTGAGGCAAGAGGGTTGCAATTTCAAAGCCAGCCTCAGCTATGTAGTGAAAAATCTCATAATAAAAAAATTACCATAAGTACTAGATATGTGCCTCAGTGGTAAGTGCCCCAAATATATCTATATCTATATCTGTATCATTATCTATCTATATCTATCTATCTACCTATCTATATCTATATCTATATATACATATACATGACTATGACTCACAGACTGTCATCCTATATTCTTCATCATTTAACTGTTTTTTAATTTGATCTTACTATGGTTAAAAAAAGAAAATGAGGTACTTTTGAGAAGTAGTAAAGCAGAAATATTGTATTTCAGTAAATACGTAATATAATAAGTGCTAGCATTTTGAGCAAGAAGCAATGCTGTATTTTACCAAATGCTTTTTCTGCATCTATTGCAATAATCAAGTGATTTTTGACATTAAGTCTGTTGATATGGTGAATTACGTTTATTGATTTCCAAATGTTGATCCAAGCTTGTATCTCTGGAATAAAACCCACTTGATAGTGGTGCACTATCTTTTTAATATGTTTTTGTATGTGATTTGCTAAAATTTGTTGAGAATTTTTGCATCGATATTCATTAAGGATATTGGTATAAAATTTTCTTTCCTCAATGTGTCTCTGTCTGGTTTAGATATCAGGGTAATATTGGTTTCACAGAATGAGTTTGAGAGGGTTCCCTCCTCTTGTATTTCGTGGAGTACTTTGAGGAGTATTGGAATGAGCTCTTCTTTAATGTTTTTGTAGAACTCTGCTGAGAACCCATCTAGTCCCAGTCTTGTCTTTGTTGGTAGGCTTTTGATGACTTCTTCTATTTCATTACTTGAAAGTGATCTATTTATGTTGCGTATGTCCTCCTGGTTCAGTTTAGGTAATTCATGTCTCTAGAAACCTGATGATGTCTTCAAGATTTTCTGATTTGTTGGAATATAGATTTTTAAAATAGTTTCTAATTGTATTTTGTATTTCACTCGTGTCTGTAATGATATTTCCTTGTTCATTTCGAATTTTAGTAATTTAAGTTTTCTCTCTCCTCTTTGTTAGTGTGGCTAAGAATTTATCAATTTTGTTTATTTTTTCAAAGAACCATTTATTTTTTTAAATTATTTCTTTTGTTTATTTTGTTTCAATTTCATTGATTTCAGCTCTGATTTTAACTATTTCCTGTCTTTTACTACTTTTGGTGTTAGTCTGTTCTTTTTCTAGGGCTTTAAGCTGTAGTGTTAAGTTGTTTATTTGTTGATTTTTTCTTCTTTTGTTGAATTCACTCCACGAAATAAATCTTCCTCTAAGTACTGCTTTCATAGTGTCCCAGAGATTTTGATATGATGTGTCTTTGTTCTTGTTTACTTCTAAGAATGTTTTCTTATTTCCCTCCTGATGTATTTTGTTAACCTTTCATCACATAATAGTGTATTATTTAATCTCCAGGTGTTGGAGTATTTTCCATTTTTTATTCTGTCATTTATATCTAATTTCAATCCATTATGATATGATAGAATACAAGGTAGTATCTCTATCTTCTTGTATTTGCTAACATTAGCTTTGTGGCATAAAATATGGTCTATTTTAGAGAATGATCCATGTGCTGCTGAGAAGAAGGTATATTTGTTCTTTATTGGATGGTATACTGTTATGTCTTGCTGATTTATTCTTTCCTTAAGCAGTACGAAATATCCTTCTTTATTCCTTCTGACTAACTTAAAGTGCACATTATCTGAAATGAGGATGGATACTCCAGCTTTTTTGCTGTGTCCATGTGCATGGTATGATTTTTCCCATCCTTTCACCTTTAGTCTGTGGGTATCTCTTTCTGTAAGATGAGTCTCTTGCAGGCAGCATAGTGTTGGATTTTTCTTTTTAATCCAATCTGCCAGTCTATGTCTTTTGATTGATGAATTCAGGCCATTTACATTCAGGGTTATTATTCAGATATGATTTGTATTTCCAGTCATTTGGCTCATTTTTGTTTTTTGACACAACTTGGTTCCTCCTTTATTTGGTTATTCCTTTAGGCTAGTTCATCCCTTTGCTGATTTGGATCATTATTTTTCGTCTCTTCCTCATGGAATATTTTGTTGAGAATGTTCTCTAATGCCAGCTTTCTTTTTGTACATTCTTTTAGTTTGTTTTTTATTTTTTTTATTTATTTTTTTAATCATGGAAGGATTTTATTTCATCATCAAATCTGAAGGTAAGTTTTGCTGGGTATAAGATTTTTGGTTAGTATCCATTTTCTTCAAGGCTTGATAAATGTTGTTCCAGGCCCTTCTAGCTTTTAGAGTCTGGATTGAAAAATCTGCTGATATCCTTTTTGGTTTCCTCCTGAATGTAATTTGATTCTTTTCTCTCATGGCCTTTAAAAGGCAGTCTTTATTTTGTATGTTAGGTATTTTTATAATAAAATAATGTGCCTTGGTGTGGGTCTATTGTAATTTTGTATATTTGGGGGCCTATAAGCCTCTTGTACTTGATTTTTCATTTCATTCTATTTGGGAAATTTTCTATTATTTCATTGAATAGATTGTTCATTCCTTTGGTTTGTTTCTCTGTGCCCTCCTCAACTCCAATAATTTTTAAATTTGGCCTTTTCATGATATCCCGTAATTCTTATAGATTCTGTTCATGATTTCTTACCATCTTCTCTGTTTGGTCACTTTATTTTCAAGATTGAATATTTTGTCTTCAATGTCTGAGGTTCTGTATTCCAGGTGTTCTATCCTATTGGTTATGGTTTCTATGGAGTTTTTAATTTGTTTTATTGTTTCCTTCATTTCAAGGATTTCTGCTTGTTTGTTTTTTTTTTTCAGTATCTCTAACTCTTTATTGAAATGATATTTTGCTTCCCTTATTTGTTCTTTTAAATGTTGATTGGTGTGTGATCATTTAATGCCTGCATTTGCTCTTTCATCTCATCCTTCAATGCCTGCATTTGATCTTTCATCTCCTCATTTGCTTCTCTGATTGTTTTAATTATGTACATTCTGAACTCCCTTTCTGACATTTCTTCTGCAATGCTGTCATTGGGTTTTATTGATATAGCATCTTGGTTTGTTGGGACATTTTCTTCCCTTGTTTTCTCTTATTGGTCATATATCAGTGTGACTCTGATATTGCAGATTTCCTCTATTTGCTTATAATGCCTTTGTAGATTTCCAGTATATCACCTCCTAACCTTTAGTAGCCTGAAGTCTTGGAGGAACTTGATAATGCAGTGCTTCTGAAGAAAGTTATAGCTGGCCCACCACTGGGTGCAGGGCTGGGAGCTGGGTGTGCTCGGGAAGTCTCTCACTAGGCAGGCCTGTTCCAAGAAGCTGCCTGTGGACCAGGCCTGCCACTGGATGAAGCTGAGCTGGTCTGGAAAGCCTCTGGTCCCCCTGCCCTGGTCTGAGAAGCTGTCTGCGGACTGGACCAGGGCCCGTCGCTGGGGACTGGGTGTGCTCATAAAGCCTCTCACTGGGTGGGCCTGCTCTGAGAAGCTGGCTGTGCACTGGGTCTGCTGCCAGATGGAGCCAGGCTGCTCGGGAAACCTGTTGCCAACATATGCTTCTCCAAGAAGCTGCCCACTGTCCCATCCTGCTGCCTGGGCCAAGCTTCACCCAGTGGCAGGGACTCACCCAGCATCTCTGTGTTGTTCTGAGTCTCTCAATACCTTCCCTTCTTGAATCCTGAGTTCTGAAGTGACAGGAGATGCAGTCATCCTCTAGTCCGCCATCTTGAAAAAATTCCCCTAGTTTAGTCTTTAAAATATTAAAGCAAAACAATTGCACAGCTTTTATTTAGGGTTTGATTAAATTTGCTACATATTAATTTAAAATAAGAAAATGTTTTTTAAGTGGCATGAATTAAACATAAAACAAAATTAAATGTGAATCACAAATCACCTGGTTAATCTGTCTTACTAATGCATAGAAATCATAGTATAAAGAGTCCAACATTGTCAATTTTTTTTCTATTCAACTAGATTAATTTTTTTTTTTTTTTTTTTTTTTTTTTTTTTTTTTTTTTTTGCGGTGCTGGGGATTGAACCCAGGGCCTTGTGCTTGTAAGGCAGGCACTCTTCCAACTAAGCCACATCCACAGCCCTAGATAAAGTATTTTAATCAAACTCTTGAGAGTTTTTATTTTAGTAAATCAATAATTTGTCACTGCATTCTAAAAATAAAAATAGTAAAGGTGAACTTTAAAATTAATATAAATAGCTGCCTTACAAAAGTGTTTATTTTAGCATTGCATTGTATGTCTTTGTTCTCAGTTAATGAAAATAAATTCTAATTAAAGATAATTAGAAAATTTTTTCAGTGACTATTTAATTTGGAAATACTTTTTCATTAATTTTGGTTGGGGCTTTGGCGATGAAATTCATTACATCTGTGTTTATCCATCATTATTTAAAAGGATCACATAAGATAAGAATAGGACCTTTTTGAATACCAGGTTTTAGAAAATTGTGCAGTCAGGTAGATTTAAAATGAAATATTTCTATCCTTCTTTTATGAATTAAAAATGTCTCTCTTATTTCTTGTAGTAGAAGTGTTTTATAGTGATTTTATAGACCAGAATTTTCTATGCTGTTTGATGATAAATGTTTTCTATTCTGAGTTATGACTAAATAGCACAATCCCTAATATACACAGTTGTTCAAATGCATTGCATAAAGGAAGTGTTAAAATTCGTGTCATTTTTTGGTACCCACTTCAAACCACTAAGATTTGCTTGATGCTCTATATCAGTATGTTTCGTAGAAATGTAATGTGCACCCATATATATTTTAAAAGCTTTTGAACTTGTATTTTTAAAAGTTTTTTTATAGATGAATTTAATTTAGTAATGCATTTCACTTGAATATATCCAAAGAATGTTTTCCACATGATCAGCAGAGCAAGTAAAATTTAAAATTAAAATTTTGTGAGATAATCCTTATTACTCTCCTAGGGAACTAAGGGTTTTCAGTGTTTTAAAAATACATTTAATATATACTGACTTAACCGTTATTTTGTGTATTATTATGAAAATATTTCATGTTGTTTTGCAACCATCACCATAATCTGTCTCTCAGAATTCATTTTTATCTGGTAAAACTGAAGATCTGTACCAGTTAATCATTGATTCTCATTTCATTTCTTCCCCCAGCAGCTACCATTTCTATTTTATTTTTCTATGATATTCATTACAATTGTTGAATTATTTTATATTCTTTTTTCCTACGAAGTCTTTAAAATTTAATGTATATTTCACATTTATGGCACAACTCACTTTGTACTAACTTATTTTCAGATACTCATTAGCCACATTTGGCTATTGGCTACAGTTGCAAATAGTCTCTATGCTATAATGTATGCTGAAGCCATATAAAATTGATCTGTTAGTATGTGATATGAATCATTTCTGTCATACTTTCTTAATTTTATTCTTATTTGTTATGAACTATAGGCAGGTTCCAGGTTTCAAAAATTTTGAAATAGGCAGGTCCCAATTAAAAAAAAAAAAAACAATTGTGTGCCCCGATTCTGAAAGGATGTCTATGTAATTGGGTAGACATCAGTAACCATATGACTGTGTTTAAAAAGTTTGCTGTCTAAAAAGTTGGTGGTTATTAGCCTTCAGTACTTAGAACTTTTGCGTACTATAGATTTCTTGAAGATTGTGTTGGGATTAACACAATTATCATGCTTGATGACTCACTAGAGGGACTCTCTCTCTAGTGTCTTTAGGGCAATGTCATATTCCAGACTCATCTGGAGAGATGAATGTGACATAGCTCAGTTCATCTTAAATATCTAGTACATTTAAATGAATGGCATTGATGACTGACCATGAAGGTAGCTTGATAAGTTTGACAGTCAGTTATGAGATACCATTTAGGACAGCCCTACACTAAACATATTTCTTTCTGGATTCAACTTTTGATTTCATTGACTTATGTGGTAAAATACCTGTATTATGTTATCATTAAATCCACATCCAAACCTCCATTTTTGCCTGTGAGAGATGAACTTGTAGAAAACTAAATCTTCTGCTGAAACAACTAGAAGTGTTAGGGAACTAAAATCCTTTTGAAGGCATTGTAGAGCTGCTGAGTTAGCTATATCCAGGATAGAAGGATATAGACACATTCTGTATTGGGTTTTCTCCTGTGTTTTCTAACTCTTTAGTTGTGTAGAGAAAAAGGATAAAAACTGAGTAGGTCACAAAATATAAGCAAAAAGCAACTGGAGAAGTTGCATGGAGCTTTTGATAGTTTTTTGTTTTGCCTCAGATTACAGTTGAATATGTTGAAGGATTGTGTCATAAGAGTGAGGACAAACAACAGACAGGTCAATATTTAAAATAGTGTTCAAACTCAGTCTTGAGCAATCTCTGTTCCTGATTGGATTGAGTTGATGTGTTCATCTACTTTGACTGACTGCTAACAAAGAATTAAATTTTCTTTTGATGAAGGTAACAGCATCTAGAATCTGTAAATTTTTCCACAGGTACTTCATAAAATCATTCACATACAGTCTTGGAAGTCAATAAAAGTTTGCTAGGTGTACAGTAAGACCAAGAGAAAAGAAAACCAAGAACTGGAACAGTTCAAAGCATCAAAATATTCAAGATACAGATTACACAGACTAGGGAGTTATGGAGGCATTAAAACATGATAACTAATCTAGTTAAGAAAATGAATGCTGAGACTGAAAATTTTCATTAGTGAAGTGACATCTACAGAAAAGAAATAAAAGAAAATTTTGAAACAGAAAAAAATGTAGTAACTAAAATTAAGAACCCAATAGATAGGTTTAATTGCAAGTTAGACACAGTTGAAAAGAGGAATAGTAATCTAAAAGATAAACTAATAGAAAATATTCAGCAGAATGTACATGTCAGTTTGGTGTTATAACCAAACCAAAATAAGGCATGAATCTTTCCACTAATTCACCAAAGTCCTTCTCCTATTTTAGAGCTTAACAGTGAAAATAGTCTTTATTATACTGTAATTTTAATTCTTGGTATTTCAATGTGTTTGGTTTTATATTTCCATTGTAGTGTTTATTTTTAAAAGTCTATCAAATATAACATGGATGTTGTAAGGTACAAAATTATTGCTACCTGTAAATTTGTGCATGATACCCTCTCTTCAGCCTCTAAGCAAACAATAATTATTATATAACTAGTATCTTATGCAGAGGTCACCTGCTCAGCAAACTCAACTACTTAAAATAAAGCATTAGGATGAGAAAAGAAGCAAAACACAGACAGAAATAGGTAAAAAGAGATGGTTGGTAAAACATGTATTTTAGCATAAAGGAGATTTTAAAAACATTAGTTTTATATGGATACAATTCTTTTATTTTGTTTGTTTACTTTTATGCAGTGCTGAGGATTGAACCCAGTGTCTCATGTCTGCCAGGCAAGCACTCCACCACTGAGCCACAATCCCAGTCCAAGCATAAAGGAGTTTAGGAGGACCTTACATTTACATAGGATAATGCTTATAGAATAATGGTTATCTGGTAAACCTGCCCATTACAAGTCAGAAAGTAAATCAGAAAGAAGTGATGGGTAAATTGTTGGAGAATTGGGTTTGGTAGCAAGTATCTTGTTTCATCATTTATAAGATTAAATCATGAATTTGTATCATTCATTTATGTATGTATAAAACATAAAAATGCTCTCAATTACATTTTCACATCCTACTAATTGTGAAGGGCATCCAGATTTCAGAGATACTATAATGTGGAGGATAAAGTCAATGGCAATCCTTTTTTTATGTCTAATTATTTATTACTTGTCTGACTTGGGCCAGGGACTTGAAAATGGGATAGTAAAAGGTCAAAGATTATTCTTTTTCCTTTCCTTTATACCTATCCTAACCCAAGGTTATATCTGAAGATATTACTGACTGGTTCCTATGTGATTGTGATTTGTAGAGATAGAACTTTTTAGAGAGTGCATTTTAAGAAAATTCCAATCCTTCTAAATTTCATTATTATGATTGAATTCTAATTATGCAGAATTTATTCTTTTTAAATAATGCCCAGTAAATATAGTATTAAGTAGCAAATTATCTTTTTAAACATAAGGTTGAATTTTGTAAAAAATTCCTGATTATATTCATCATATTACTCTTTTGAAGATTCCCAGAAAATGAAGTATAACATTGTTTTCATTAGAAGTAAAATATTGATAACTTTAATTTTGTCTTCATTCTTTCAGGATTTTTCAAGCTACATACAATTGATATGATAAAAAAGCTTAAGGGAAGGCTATCCCTCACTCTTTGAGCATAAAAGATTATTAATAAATTATTATCTGAATTAGCTGAACAAATTACAATTGAAGAAAACTGAATCAAGGACAATGGTAAATATTTGGAATGAAGGAGATGCTTTCCACATTTAATTACTTTATAAACAATGTGAATTTGCTGTCTAAATAAAAGTCATAATAAAGACCTTTATTTGTCTCTCATTCCCTGATTTTATAGGAAACAAAACTTTGTATAACTTTCTTGTGCTTACTTGAATATTCTTACACTCCAACACTGTTACTATGCCTGTCTCAAGCCATAATGAATTATTCCATCCCACACTTCTGTTTATTACTAGTTCATAAATAATAATATATTGCATAATATTATCCTACTTGTTAAATAACTATTTTTAAATTTACATTTAAATATTTTTCCTACTCTTATAGCCTAAATTAATACAGCTTAAAATGCATAGAACATTTGTGAAATTTGTTTGTGGTCTCAGCATAGTTTTTCAACATGCTATATTCACATCAACTCTACTAAATTCTAAGGTTCATTATAAGTAAATTTTACTGGTTTTCAATTTTCTGTTTGTCACAGACTCTATGTGTAATATTGAGAGCACATAGAGCAGGTAGGCATGTAATGTTTCATGTATGTGACAGTTTTCTTCACAAGTCAAATTAATAATACACAGATAATAGTATAAAAAAGAGCTTGTTAAAGTAAACGAATTAAAACATAAACTCAGTCACAGTTTTAGAACAAGTCTACATATTCAAAATGAAAATACCCAGAGGAATGTTATAATTACCAGAAAGGAGCTTACATGACTGGCTGCCAGTGTGTCATGACACACAGATTACCTGGCAAGCCTTCCCTCACTGTGCCAGAGATTCTACTGTACAGATTTGTGGCAGCAGGTAAAACATGGTCACCCTCATCCCTTGCATTGCATGTAGATGCTTGTGCTGTGAGAGAGGGAAAGGCATACTGGAAAGGGATGTGCATTTTAAGTCAGAAGTCATGGATTGGGATTTGATATGCTGAAACACTTGGTTGAATAACTCCAGGGAAGTCATTTATTCTACCAAGGCTTCAGATACCATATTTCCTTTTCTCTGAAGGTAACCTGTCTTGTTTATTTACTCAAGGATACCCATCTTGTTGGCAGAATGAATACTTTACAATCTAGGTTTCTTTGCTTCAAATGCTATAACATTTTATCTATTGTCCCAGACCTTCTACCTTCTACTGAGACTTCACTGAGAGCTGCTGTTTTGTTTTTAATGTGAGGCAGGAGAGATGGGCAAGTAGGAAATTTAAAATGATAATTTGGATATAGTTACATGGAGGAGGGAAAAATGTTGCCTTTGTATCAAATCCCAAAATTTATTTTATAATCTTCTGTTTTTCTTGCAAGATGGTATCTGCTAGATACCTGAAGCAAAATTCTAATTTTCTTTCAGAAACCCATTGTATAGTTGGTATTACTTAAATCTAGTATGTCCTGGGGTATTTTTTGTTTGTAAATTTTTTTGTTTGTTTTTTGATACCAGGGATTAATCCCAGTGATGTTTCACCACTGGGTCACATCTCTAGCCCTTTTTAAAACTTTGAGATGGGGTCTTGGTAATTGCTTAAGGTCTTGCTAAATTGCTGAGGTCTTTGCTACATTGCTGAGGCTACCTTTGAACTTGTGATCCTCCTTTGTCAGCATACCCAGCTCAGTGTTTTCCTTTTAATGATAGAAGGGTCATACCATTATGTTTGCCAGTGAGATTCAGAAATTAAATAAGCACAGTATGCATCTTCATGGGTGGTTTATGAGACATGTTTGTGTGTGTGGAAGTGGTACTGGGAATTGAACCCAGGGCTACTCTACTACTGGGATCTATACCTAGTTCTTTTCAGTTTTCATTTTGAAACAGTATTGGTAAATTGCTGAAGTTTGACTTGGTGATCCTCCTACTTCAATTTCCCAGGTAGCATGAGTCACTGCACCTGGCTAGGACACTTTTCCTTTTTTTTTTTTGGTACCAGAGATTGAACCCAAGGGAGTTTAAACACTGAGAAACATCCACCCAGCCCTTTTTATTTTTATTTTTATTTTCAGAAAGTTTCTTACTAAATTTTTCAGGACCTCACTAAGTAGCTGAGGCAAGTTTTGAATTCACAAACCTCCCAAACCTCTGGGATTGTAAGCATGTACCACAACATTTGACTAGGACATATTGTTTTTAAATAATTAGTTATTGATGGGCCTTTATTTTATATATTAATTTATAAGTTATTCTGAGAATTAAACCCAGTGCCTCAAACATGCAAGGCAAGTACTCTACCACTGAGCAACAACCTCAACCCCAGGACAAATTCTTAATGAATATTTGAGTATAAGACATGCCTCTTTTTTAAAAAAAAATTATGAATCAAAGAATATGAACCTACTTTTTTGAGAGTTAATATTTTAGGCTAATTGCATATTTTCTGAAATAGTTCAGTATTTTTTATTAAAAATTCTTAGTTTATAACCTGGTGAAATGTTTACAATATCTAATTGTTTTCAAGTAGTATATATTAGTTCCTTTAATAAAATTCCCTTTTACAATAGTAACTTTTACAGGTAGTAGAGAAGAAAAAATAGAAAGTGTTGAATTTCTTCCTCACCAGACTTACTTGAAATAATAATTGAGGGCATCATAATAGACATTGAAGAGATTACAGGTAGCAAGTTCTACCACAATCTGATATTGTATTTTCCCTTGCTTTCAATAATAACTTTACAGAAATTCTGCATCTTTTTGTTCAGTGCTGATAATTGCTTCCATCACATTCTTTCCTTATGGAGTATAGAATTTCTGTTAGCATAAAAATTATTTTACACTAAATAGAAGTGTAGAATATTTTTTCTAAAGTACCTGTAAGAATAGAGAATTCTGAGCACATCAAATTTTTAAAATGTTTAATTTTTTTAAAATTTGTCAAAAATTAATTTATATCACTTCCTCTGAAGTTTAAATATAAAATTATTATATGAGGCAGCAATTATATGTTCCTATGGTTATGCTCAAAAAGTTGAAACAAGATTTCTAAGTCTTGTTCACATTATTTTCCACTTATAACTAAAATATTTTTTTTGTACCAGGGATTAAACCCAGGGGCACTTAAACACTGAGCCACATACTCAGCCCTTTTATAATTTTATTTAAAGATAGGGTCTTGTTCAATTACTTAGAGCCTTGCTAGGTTGCTGTGGTTGGCTTCAAACTTGTGATCCTTCTACCTCAGACTTGAACTGCTGGTATCACAGCATGCACCAATGTACCTGGCCTAAATAACTTTAAAGTATTATATTTTAGTATTTATTTTATTATATTTCACATGCCCTTGATAATAGGCATGTGAATTTTTAAAGATTCTTTGTATTAAAATCTCAAATTTAGGGCAATGATTTCATAGTCTGTATAAATTATACTTAGTTCTTTTGTTTAATTCACTAATTGACACATTTCTAGATGTCTCTCAAATAGGAATATAGGTTCATTTAGGCAAGGATTATATCTTATATTCTATAACATGATTAATCATAAAGCACATACTAGGTAGTTAATCCATGAAGGAGTGAATATGAACATTGTTCAGATAAAGTCTGCAAATGGACATAATGTTTATTGTAGTTTTGTGATAATCAACTAATTTTTATTACAGGAGAAAGGAATAGATATTAACGAACTTAAAATATTTTAAATTTTTTTTTTTTGTGGCGTTGTGGGTCAAACCCAGGGCCCTGTGCTTGCAAGGCAAGCACTTTACCAACTGAGCTATCTCCCCAGCCCTTAAATATTTTTATAAATATTTTTTATAGAAATTATTTTCACTCTTTGGTTTTGTATGAATAGTCATAGACATGTGTTTATATGTAGTGATCTCTGTTACAACTTTTGATTTCTGCTTTGGCTTGCTTTCTCAGTCCTTCTCATGTGATCCTGAATCTTGGGCTAATGAAGGGAATTTTCAAATACTGTTAACCACAGACCCTGTGGTGAAGACTGGCAGGCCTCCACCATCTCACAGCATGCATTCCTCCCTCCACCAGTACACAGGGTTGTTCATTGTAGAGACCCCACAGTGTTATTGGAGGAAGCCTTGGCTCCATCATGGCAATGCCCACAAATGGAAGAAGATTTACTAATTTGTTCATTTGTTTATTTTATATAACTTTCTGCTTGTATAACATGCATGTTTTTAGGTTTTAATCAGACAGCATTTATTATCTGATTTCTCTTTGCCAGTTAAAAAACAAGTTAAGAGTAGGAAGAACATCAGAAAGATGGAAGGTTCTAGAGAGGATATTGTTGACATTACAGAGAAGTAATATTTGAATATGTGTCCATCAAAAAGGAAACAAATCCAATAAGAAGAACATGCAGAATTTCAAAATGATTGGCAGCTTAGGGTGGTGCTTAATTTAAGATCATACCTCACTAACGCTTGAAATAACCACTATAGACTAGTACAATAATTAGATTATCACCTCAGTTGTTACTCTTAGTACTGTGTCCTTTTAAATAGCCAGGAAAATACATATCTGAAAGTTGCTGTTTATTTTATATCTACTTCCCTTATCATTTTTGGGTGTGTCTATTTTTAAAGTTCTCAAAAAACTTTTTAGTTGCAGATTAGCCCAATGCCTTTATTGTTTTATTTTTAATGTGGTGGTAAGGAGTGAACCCAAGTGCCTCACATGTTACCCCTGAGCCACAACCACAACTCTGGTGTTTTTTTTAAATTCATGCTTGATTTGAGTTTTCAACATGTTATGTTTTTAAACATAACAATTCAAAATTTTTGAAATTGTTTTGGGTACCAGGATTGAACTCAGGGGCACTTGACCACTGAACCACATCTCCATCCCAATTTTATACTTTATTTAGAGACAGAGTCACCCTGAATTGTTTAGCAGTGTCTTGCTTTTGCTGAGACTGACTTTGAACTCACCATCCTGCTCCCTCAGCATTACAGGTGTGTGCTACCACATCCAGCTAAACATAAAAATTTTATTGTTTCATTAGATAATTATATTTACCAAAGTTTCTGAGTATTTTTCTACTTTTAGCATTCTTTCTTGCCATGGCAGATTATTTACTGATGTGTTTCATGAAGTTCGGAAATATGAACTCATGCACTTTTTATCAGTGTGTAATGTGTGTAGCCTTTATCTCTTTTGGTGTGACCCTACAGAATGGTGTGCTGTAGTCAGCTCAAAATGAGAGATGAATCTTAAATATTCGGCAATTTTGCCTGTTAAACATGGCTGTTATTATTTTTTAATATACGAACTTGTAATTAAGATAAATTTAAAAACAAAAGTATTCAATATGCAAGGGTCATTATTTCTGATAGTTCTAGTGCTTTTTCTCTTGTTATCTCTGTGATAAGAGTTACTTCTGTGGTATATTTATTGCAAAGTACTATGTAATGGTGTGCTACTGCATGTTCTTCCCATTTTTACACATTCAGTGTCGTGCCAGTAGCATGAAGTCTGCTATGGAGGAAATCAGAAAACACTACATGTCAGGGCTTTGAGTTAATGTTTTGATCTCTTAACTGCACACATGTATACTCAACTATAAAAGACTGTAACTCTCTCATTTTGTATGCTGGTTGTCTATATTTTACCTGCAATGATAATTAGCTACATAGTAGGATAAAATAAATATTCATTAAGTTAAATATAGTCTCATTTTCTGATATAGATATTGTTCACAAATATCTAAAAATGGAATCAGATGTTGAGAGTGACCAAGCTTCAGAGGTCATCTAATGAAGTTCAGTCACCTACAGGTGTTTTTTCTCAGAAATCATAAACATAGACAAATCTCAATGGAAGTAACACTTTAAAAATATATAAATATAACTTTGTATATTCATGCTTGATTTGACTTTTGCAACGTGCTATGTTTTTAAACACACACACACATACATCAAGCAAATACAGCAATTTGAAAATTTTCATTAAGGTAAATGACACCTGGAAGAGAGCTGTTATAATTATATTAATGAGTTGTATTCTAAATGTTTTCTTTTTTCTAATTATTATTCCAAGGCAAGTACACATTAATCATAGTATTCTATGTTCTACAGAATATTCATTTTTGTTTCCCTGTTGAGGAAAAGGAATGTTTTTTAACTCTAGAAATCTGGACTGACATCATTCTAGAGGGCATTAGCAAAGTCCTCTTTTCAGAAAATGTGATTTCAGTTATATCACTTTGAGATTCATTTGGATACTTTATATTCAGATTTTTTTTGCTTAACATATGTAAGAATTCCATGAAATTATTAGATCATATTTTATATATATACAACATATATATAATATATATACATACATATATATATATATATATAAATTCAGCATTCCTAGAAAATATAAAAACTGTTCTCCAAGGTAGTTGTACTCATTTATACTTTCAACATCAATGTATCATAGTTGTGATTGGTCTTCTGGCACATTTTTTAGATATTTTCTGTTTTAATTTTAACTTTTCTGGTAAAATAGTGGTCTCATTGAGGTTTTATTTTGCATTTCATTGTCTAAGTTGAACACTTTTAAATTTGTTTGTTAGTCAGTTAGGTCCTCTTTTGTAGATTAATTGCCAAAATCTATTGTCTATTTTTTACTGATTTTTCTACTTTTTTCTTACTGATTTATAGAAATTCTTTACATTCTACATAAAGGAACTTTGTCAGCTTTATGTTTATAAACATCTTCTAGAATGTAGCAGTTGTTATTGAAAGGACAGCTTTTCCTGGTGCACTTTGATATTTGATGTAAGTTCAGGTGATTGCATATTGTCTTTTGGATGACTAGAGTCCTCTACTAGGGATACATATAAAGTGTTGTAATGAATAAAATGGGCAACAAGTATGTGGTTTGCAAATCAAAATTCTTCAGAGAAGGGAGCACTTGAGATGATCCTTGAAAGATGGGTAGGAATTTGTCAATTTGAAAATAAGTCTGAATGAAGTGCATTCTAACAGAGGAAATTTCATGTAATAAACCCAGATCTAGGGATGTGTATGCTATATTAAGGAAATTATAACAGATAAGAAGGGTTGATATGTAATAATTTATTTTAAAAGTAGGATTTGAAAAGATAGGATGAACCAGAGTATGAAAAGCATGAGATATTAAGTCAAGGAATCTGAACATCCCATGTAATTAAAAGTGTTTATTTAAACAAGGGCTGACATGATGACATTTTTCTTTCAAATAATATCTTCAGGAAAAGTAGAGACAATGAACTAGAGGAAGAGACAGACAGAGGCATGTAGAGGAATTAGGAATTTATTCCAAATTAGGGATTTTGTGGCCATCATATGGAAATAGAAAGTAGAACACAGACCCTAGACATCATGTTGGGAGAAAATAGAAAAGATCTGGTACCCAGCTGAACTTTGTGTCTGAGGGAGGACTTATTGATGATGAGTTCTGAGTTTCTCACAGTTGTTTATCTCCTTTCCACATATTATAACATGGGATTATTTTAATTCATAAGAGCTTCTGTTTTGAAAAGATATTCTAAAGTGTATAATTACTTTATTCAGTATACACTTTGAACACATTGACAAAGAGTAACCAATATGATTTTGGTATCTGTCTGTGATTATCATAGTTTTGCACATCACTGCTCACAATATTTTAAAATATATTTTGTCAATTTATTTTCTGGTCAAATGTTTTCGTTGGCTATAATTTTTTATAAAAGATTTGTACTTAGATGAATTCTGAATTACATTTGCTCTGATTGAGATGGAAAGAATGATTTAATAACATGCGATATCTTTTGGGGGGGTTATCAAATCCAGGGTCTCCAGCATACTAAGTAGGTGCTCTAACAATGAGCTCCGTCCCCAACCCTTACTATGCAGATCTTAATGTTGTTACTTAAAAAGAGTTGCCTCCTGCAGTCTATGTGAAACCCTCTTGTGAATTCTTAGTGATTGGTGATTTTATTCTTGTTGTCTGTTCCTATTCATTTCCCATGCTATTTGATTTTGAAATGGCTTATAAGTTTCAGATTAATCATGCCAGCTATATTTTGGCTTCTATGCAGCATTCTTTTTGTTATCATTTCCATTATTATGCAGATTATTTTTAATGTATATTCAAAATTTATTCTTCAAAATGAAAAATATTTACCTTGTGTTTATACTTGAAGGTAGGAAGTAGGCAAAAGATTTGGCTAGAAGAAAAGGGATGGGAAAAGAAAATTATTTTTAACAACACTTAGAATTCAAGTTCACATATATGCTGCATTCATTATGTATCTAAAATTTGATTTTTTTTTCTTATTGAGGTCTGTTCTTCAATATAGAAATCTGAAACCTAGACTTTATGTATAAGGACCAAGGGTCAGGTTAGGAATGGATGGAAAGCAGTTGGGTAAAAACAAATATTCTTCTCATGTATTAATAGGTCAAGTTTCCATGGATAACATACCCTTCATCCTCGATGGGAATTAAGAAAATGAATCCTAGAATTTATTTTTGCTGGAGGGAGTGACAGGGAATCCTGATGGGATTTACTATAAATCCATGGTCATCTACTCAAGTGGACCCTCAGTTTTGCATATAGTACTGTGTTACTCTAAGTAAGGAGCTGATCTCTTCTACATATAGAAGAAACAAATGCTGTAAACCTGAACCTCCCCAATTTTCTGAATAACAATCATAAAAATCTGTCCGCACTTACTCTCTTCTTTTCAACCATGTTGCCATTTTTTCCCATCTCATCTGCTCAGGGTTATTGAAATATCTGTTATACCTATAAACTCTTTTGTATTTAGTCTACTTTTCTTAATTTCATCCTTCCCATTGACTTTCTATTTAAATAAACTGTTTTAACTTTAGATTAACAGAGAAATTACAAAAGTAGGCAGTGATTTTACCACCTACCCATTTCTTTTATTAGTAGAAGTTTACTTTAATACATTTTGTACAACTAAGCCACTAATATTGGTACATTACTACTTAGTAAACTCCACATTTTATTCAGATTTCACTAGCTTTTTACTACCAAGAATTTTTGTCCCAGAATCCCATCCAGAATATGATGTTATCTTTAGTAATCATGTCTCATATTAAAGATACTGATTACTGGATTGGGAAGTGTTATGTAATACTTATATATGGTGTATAATAAATGAAGTATTCTCTTAACAGAGTTAAATATTAAACTAAAGGAAAATGTTATATGCTGATCATAAGAATTCAACTGAGTTTTGTTGCATTTCCAATAATGGCATACCCAGTACAAGTTTTATGAGATTTTTAAGTGCAACATTAATAGAATGAATGTCTATATATGAACATTTGTGTCATTATATTAAAATTAGAGATTAGCATTTAAGAAGTGCTTATTTCTTCCCAATGTGTGGATTTCTCATCCCTATGTGGATAATTTTTGTAAGAAAAATATGGCCAGTAAAATTGAGGTTTTTAGTCTCTTTTCCATCCCCACATGTCAAGGAGCAAAATCCATTACTGTCAAACAGCAGTTCAGTAATTCTCACAGGGAGGGAAGTTGGTGTTTGAAGTAAACTTCTGCTGTCCACAATGTTTTTCAATATGTACTTACCTTTAACATGGCACCTGTAGAACCTCAGCGTATTCTTCACTTGTTCTAAAGCTAAACTGGAAATGCACCTCCAGCATATTAATACAGATTCATGATTGTGATGCAAGAATTATGTTTCTAGAAACAAAGCCAGCTAGACTCTTGGTACACTTGCTAATGCTTATAAAGTACACTGAAGTATAGGAGGAACTATTACAAGTTGTAATTTATCTTATGTATGTATTTTTTTAGTATTCATGTGCTTTTGCTGTAAGAGCTATCTAAATAGGAATTTGCTTCAGCTGCCAAAAGTGAAGAACTTTCTTAGAACAATGAACTATCAGAAAAATGATCGTCTTTTGTCCGGAAAGCAGAATTAAGGGAGTTCAATACTATATTAAAATATGAAGTTCACTGTACCTTTTTTAGCTGTTATTTCTGGTTTTATGCAAATTTTAAAGGTTTAAAATTTTCAAAATAAGGTGCAACTCATTCTAGATTTTGAACTCATAAAAGCAGGGATCATGTCTGTCTTTTTCAGTGTATGTCAGCACCTAACATTATCAGCACCTAACATTGTGCTTGGTAAATGTTAAATAAATGAGTTTTGTCTTCTTTCCTCTGAATAATTTCCCCTGGATAGCATGTAAATAAGCTAGTGATTATATCTATTTTTAATCTTGTTAATCAGCAGAAAAAATGCAATCAAATTTTTCTAAATATTACATTTAAAAATTTATTAATTGTAGTAATTACTATTCAGGTGTGATCATTAAATCCTTAAGGTTGGAAATTAATAAAATGGGTGAATATCACAGTATGCTTTACTTTTTGAATTAGGATATGATAGTTCACTAATGTAACTGCCTTTTTTGAATTCTCCACCTTCTTGATTGGGTGGAATTCAGTAATGCTGTTTATATTAGAGACTGATTATTCAAATTTAACTTCATAATTGCAATATGATAATTATGTTTTTATTTATATTTATAAATTTATTTTTAATTAACACATAATTTTATAGGTTTATTTGGCATTTTAACATTTCAATACATGTATAAATATGTGCTAATCAGATGAGATAAACTGGCATATCTATCACCTTAAATATTCATTAATTCTTTGTGTTGGTGGCATTCACAATTCTCTCTCCTAACTGAAATACACAGTTAATTATTGCCAACCAGTTAGTTTTTTTTAATGATTTTCAGTATATTCTAACATCATTAAATTTTATTCTCTGAAGAGTGCTTCTTTGTAGTCTTATATCTTTCATATATCCTTTTCAAGTTATTCCTTACTCTGTATAGTAGCTTTTCAATTTTCAAACCATTAATTTATACTCAATACACTTATGTAACCTATTTATTTCACTGGCATAATCTTTAAAGCAAACTCCATTTTTTTAGTCATGGTCACCACTAGACCAAAGTGTACTTTATATTAAGGGCATTCTCATATTCACTTAAGATACATGAGTGAGTAGAAAATTTTCCCTACTACTGAGAAGAAAAGGTTTCTAGGTCACAGTCATGTCTTCTCCTGTACTTCTCTTTGTTATAGATGATGACTTTATATATTTTTTATGGATACTTATTGTTTTGTTCATATTGGCTTATGTTTGTTTTCAATGTAGTGCTATTTACCCTCAGTAAAATTTGACCCAAAATTTAAAATTCAAGTTGAAAGTGCAGTAGGCCCATGTTTTTAAGTTTAAACATCTGAAGTCCACAGATAGGTATAAGAAAATAATGTCATTTTGTCATAGTTTGTTAACCTTGTAAACCTCACTTTTTATATAAAGTAAAAAATTATTGGAAACAGGCTATCATGTACCAGAGAGTGGGCTGTCAGCCACATTTTCCATATTGATGTAAAAATCTTCATTTTTTTCTGGAAATCGTTGTATCTTGAAGTTTTACTTCATTATTCTGCACAGCTATTGGTAGTAGAAAGCAAGAGCTTAGTAAACTATAAGTTACATAAAAGATAGTCCCTGGGCAGGTAGTATATGATGGTTCTAAAATTTCATTTTTCTAATTTAATGTTTTTCATAAAAAACATCATATACATAAAGCAAAAAGGTAACAATAAAAGCAAACAGATGTAGTAATATACTAACTATGACTAAAATTTTAGTTTATCAGATTTGAATTAAGAACTTCTTAGTTGAGTCTGCAGTTTTCTACATCATTTTAACTTGGAGTATGTCAAAAGGATAAAAACAATTTATCAATTGCAAACAATTCCTTTGTGAAGCCGCTTCTACCTTTGGTCATTCAACTTTGGAAAGTTCATTGTTTTGTCTAATGTAGTAAGTGATGCCAAGTCTAGTCATCAAGTATCAGTTTCATTTTATGTGACAGCTCCAGAAAAATTACAAATTTGATTCTCTAGGGTTGCAGTACAATGCAATATTTTAATAATTTAAAATGATTTATATACCTATGAAAATTTATTTCCTTTCACTAGCTTTTTATTTAAGGACATTAGCATCTTCTATGCAAGAAGTAAATACTTTTTTTAGATTATTACTGTATTTTCTATTTCAAAGGGATTCTAGAAAACAATTTTAAAGAAATTCTTATTCTTGATTTCTGTGTATTATTTTTTTTAATTTTGTTTTCTCAGTTCCTATTTTCCACCTATATATTATTTTTCCAAATCTTTGATGTTAAGTTTGCTTACTTTACTTTTTATTTTTTTAAATATATATTGGATATATTGGGTTTCTGTGACATATTTTGATATATTCCATCTACCCCATTTATTGACTCCATATAAAATAAGCAGTGAGTTTAAGGTTTAAAAGAAAGGGCTTAGGAACTCACTTTTAAAGCTATTTAAGAGGGAAAAGTGAGACTTACATTACTGGTTTTGTGTTTGCATGCTTCCTGATCTATAGTAGAATGTAAATGGGTTTTCTTTTTAATTGTGTTTTGATTGGGGAACCTGAAACAAATAGCATCTTTTTGGTCTCAAGTCTCCATAGCAATTGAAAGATTGGTCAGAAAATTATTTTGTGAATTTTGGGGGGAGTACTGGGGATTAAACCCAGGCCTCATGATTGCAAGGCAAGCACTCTACCAGATAAGCTGTATCCCAAGCCCTGCTATTTTGTGATTTCATTAAAAGGAAAATCAAATAGTAATTTTATAAGAATCTTTAGTACATTAAAATCAAAGTCTATTGCAGTTTAAAATTTGGGTTTTTAAAATAAAACAAGGTGTTCACAGCAGACCATTATCCAATCCATATGTAAGGTAGGTTGACTATTTCCATTATGAATACTGATGTTTTTGACCATTTCAGTATTCCAATGTCAACTATATTTTGAAACTTGAGAGATGTTCAACAATTTGACTGTAATCAACTGTTTCTATTCTTAAACATTGTAGATTTGGAGAGTTTTAGAATTTGAGGAAGAGATGAAATTTTAAGAATAAATGCTTAATTTATCAAAGTTTTGCTTGCAACAGAAATTGGGCTTGGGAAAGTGGAAACCTACATCAAATTAGAAAAACTTGGAAAGGTAAGTAAATTCTTATTTTAAGAATGTAAGACTTTCATGTTCATAATCTAAGTGAATGGCTTTGCCAACCTAAAAATTTGTGAATATGATTATCTAAAGGATTATATCTTGCTCTAAAAGGTAACAAAATTAGGAGAAATGAAGCTTTCCATTATGGAAAATATCTTAGCAATTTGAGAGGAAATGAGTATTTTTAGTAGGCTTAAAATCTTTTATTGAAACAAAAAATATTTTGCTTTCTTGGTAACACAATAGGTATCTGTTTGTTCAGTCTCCTAGCAGTCTCCTGTCTGTGTCATGGGAAATTGTGTGATTTAAAATTTCTTAAAAATACCAAAGAAATAAAAACATTTCATTGAGGGGTAAGAAATTCTTAAAGTATATTTTTTTCTTTAACTTGCCACTAACTGTAATGCTACTAATTTAGAAACATTCTATCTTCCACAGTAATAAAGTGAAAGAAAATAATAAGTAAAAGTAATAAATAGATTAGAAAAAGGAGGGGTTTTCAAGATGGTGGACTAGAGGGTGGCTGCATTTCATGTTGCTCCAGGACTCAGGATTCAAAAGAGGAGATATTGAGAGACTTGGGACCAACGTAAAGCAGCCGGGTGGGTCTCTCCCATTGGGGAGGCATCCCGGATGGGATGGTGGTCCCGGAGTGCAGGGAACTTTGTGGAGTGGAGCTGCCGGTGAGACACCCATCCCCCGCTGGAGCAGTGAACTTGGACAACTGGGAGCGTCCTAGAGGGGGCCGCTCAGCACAGCGCTGGGACTCAGAGCAACCACTGGGACTCCGGTGGCTGCCCAGGGGAGGGGCGGCGGGGAGAGCTGTGTGAACTCAGAGCACCTGGGCCTGCCCTGAGGAGGAGGAGGAGGAGGAGCGTGGCTGCTTGGATTCAGAATGACTGCACCAGAGCTACAGGCGGTTGCCAGAGGAGGAGCTGCGTGGTGAGTTCTTTGAACTCAGACCACTTTTGAACACCGGGGCCTGCCCTGAGGAGTAGGAGGAGAAAGAGGAGGAGCGCAGCAGGTCGTTTGGACTCACAGTGATTGCATTAGAGCTCCAGGCAGCTGCTCAGAGGAGGAGGTGACTGGTGAGTTGTTTGGACTTAAAGCGAACGCTCCTGAACACAGGGGGGCTGCCTGGAGGAGAAGCGCGGTGGGTCGCTTTGTCTCGAGTGGCTGCGCCAGAGCTCCAGGTGGCTGCCCAGAGGAGGCATGCAGCGGGTCACGTGGATTCAGTGCCACTCAGAGTGAGTGCTCCTGAACACCCGGGGGGTTACTTGGAGGAGGAAGAGGAACGGGGAGGGTCACTTGGACTCGGAGTGATTGATTGCCCAGGGCTACGGGTGGTTGGTGGGAGGAGGAGGCATGCAGTGAGTTGCTTGGACTCCTAGTGGCCTCACCGGAATACGGGGTGGCTGTCTGGAGGAAGAGGCATGTGGCGAGTCTCTGGGACTCAGAGCGATTGTACGGGGCCCCAGGTGGCTGCTCAGAGGAGGGGCCGCATAGCCAGGCGATTAGGTGCAGAGCAGGGTTCCAGGATCTGGGAGGCTTCTTGATGGAAGAGCCCCACAGAGACATGCTTATGGGAGGAGCGAAGGTTCCAGGACTGCGGGCAAATTCTCTGAGGAGGGGCAGCCTAAGGAGATTCATTTGTGAAGGGTGAGGCTCCCAGGCATAGGAGGTGGGGCCGGGCACCTGGGAACTTTGCAGAGGAAGGCAGCCCTGCCCAGGCGGAAGCTGTAAATTGAGGCGAACCTCTAGGAGGGAACTAACCAGTGAGACCTCCCCACCGGTTGAGTCTTCCCTGCCAGGTGAGGTTTCACCACAAGGATGGTAAAACCAGAGACTCAGGTCCAAACAGGCCTTGCCTCAGCCCGCAGCCTAGTTCCCCTTTGGATGACCATTGGTCAACAAGTGGAGGCACCTCTGCCACCTAGAATGGAATATACCCCACCTGAAGGCCACCACTCCTAGAGAGGCTGCTTCCTTGTGGAGCACTGCATTATCAACTTCCTCCAAGACTTCAGCCTAGTGAAGGCTAAGAGGGGATATATATAGAAATCTTCAGGGACATTGTAAGTCAATAGAGGAAATCTGCAATATCTCAGTGGTCCACTGATACATGAACAATATGAGAAAATAAGGAAAGAAAATGCTGCAAAAAATCTAGATGTTACATCAATAAAACTCAATGACAGCATGGCAGAAGAAATGACAGAAAAGGAGTTCAGAATGTACATAATTAAAATGATCAGAGAGTCAAACGATGAGATGATAGAGCAAATGCAGGCACTGAATGATCACACCAATTGACAATTAAAAGAGCAAATACAAGAAGCAAAAGATCATTTCAATAAAGAGTTAGAGATATTGAAAAAAAAAAAACCAAACAGAAATCCTTGGCATGAAGGAAACAATAAACCAAATTAAGAACTCCATAGAAAGCATATCCAGTAGTATAGAACACCTGAAAGACAGAAACTCAGACATTGAAGACAAAATATTTATCCTTGAAATCAAAGTTGAACAAACAGAGAAGATGGTAAGAAATCATGAACAGAATCTACAAGAACTATGGGATATCATGAAAAGGCCAAATTTAAGAATTATTGGGATTGAGGAAGTCCTAGAGAAACAAACCAAAGGAATGAACAATCTCTTCAATGAAATAATATCAGAAAATTTCCCAAATCTGAAGAATGAAATGGAAAATCAAGTTCCAGAGGCTTATAGGACTCCAAATACACAAAATTAAAACAGACCCACACCAAGGCACATTATAATGAAAACGCCTAACATATAAAATAAAGACAGAATTTTAAAGGCTGTGAAAGAAAAAACCAAATTATATTCAGGGGGAAACCAATACGGATATCAGCAGATTTTTCAATCCAGACCCTAAAAGCTAGAAGGGCCTGGAACAACATTTTTCAAGCCCTGAAAGCAAATGGATGCCAAACAAGAATCTTATACCCAGCAAAACTTACCTTCAAATTTGACGATGAAATAAAATCCTTCCATGATAAACAAAAGCTAAATGAATTTACAAAAAGAAAGCCAGCATTACAGAACATTCTCAGCAAAATATTTCATGAAGAAGAGATGAAAAACAAAGAAGCAAATCCGCAAAGAGAGGAATTATCCTAAAGGAATTCTCAAATAAAGGAGGAACCAAGTTGTGTGAAACAAACAAATAAATAAAATTTTAAAAATGAACCAAATGACCGGGAAACCAAACCATATCTCAATAATAACCCTGCCTACAAGAGACTCACCTCATAGAAAAAGATACCCATAGACTAAAGGTGACAGGATGGGGAAAAACATACCATGCACATGGACTCAGCAAAAAAGCTGGAGTATCCATCCTCATTTCAGATAATGTGGACTTCAAGCCAAAGTTAGTCAGAAGGGATAAAGATGGACATTTCATACTGCTTAAGGGAAGCATAAATCCGCAAGATACAACAATCATAAACATCTATGCCCCAAACAGTGGCTCATCCATGTATGTCAAACAAATCCTTCTCAATTTCCAAAACCAAATAGACCATAACACAATAATCCTAGGTGATTTTAACACGCCTCTCTCACCACTGGACAGATCTTCCAGAAAAAATTAACAAAGAAACCATAGATCTCAATAACACAATCAATAATTTCGGCTTAACAGAAAATTTATAGAATATACCATCCAACCAAGAGCGAATACACTTTCTTCTCAGCAGCACAGGGATCCTTCTTTAAAATAGACCATATATTATGCCACAAAGCTAATGTTAGCAAATACAAGAAGATAGAGACACTACCACGTATTCTATCAGATCATAATGGATTGAAGTTAGAAATAAATGAAAGAGTAAAACACAGAAACTATTCCAACATCTGGAGATTAAACAATATGCTATTATATGATGAATGGATAACAGAAGATATTAGGAAGGAAATTAAAAAATTCTTAGAGGTAAATGAGAACAAAGAAAATTCCTATGAAAATCTCTGGGACACTATGAAAGCAGTACTTAGAGAGAAATTTATTTCATGGAGCGCACTTAATAAAAGAAGTAAAACTCAACAAATAAACGACCTAACACTACAGCTCAAAGCCCTAGAAAAAGAAGAGCAGACCAGCGTGAAAAATAATAGAAGACAGGAAATACTTAAACTCAGAGCTGAAATCAATAAAATTGAAACAAAAGAAACAATACAAAAAATTGACAAAATAAATAGGTGGTTCTACGAAAAAATAAACAAAATTGATAAACCTTTACCCACACTAACAAAGAGAAGACGAGAGAAAACTCAAATCACTAAAATTCGGAATGAACAAGGAAATATCACAACAGACAGGATTGAAATACAAAACATAATTAGGAGTTATTTTGAAAATCTATATTCCAACAAAATAGAAAATTTCAAAGACATCAACAGGTTTCTAGAGACATATGAATTGCCTAAACTGAACGAGGAGGACATACACAATTTAAATAGACCAATTTCATGTACTGAAACAGAAGTCATCAAAAGCCTACCAACAAAGAAAAGTCCGGGACCAGATGGGTTCTCAGCCGAGTTCTGCAAAACCTTTAAAGAAGAGCTCATTCCAATACTTCTCAAAGTATTCCATAAAATAGAAGAGGAGGGAACCCACCCAAACTCATTCTATGAAGCCAATATCACACCGATACCTAAACCAGAAAGAGACTCATCAAAGAAAGAAAATTTCAGACCAATATCCTTAATGAATATAGATGCAAAAATTCTCAAGACAATTTTAGCAAATCACATACAAAAACATATTAAAATGATAGTGCACCATGATCAAGTGGGTTTCATCCCAGGGATGCAAGGTTGGTTCAACATCAGGAAATCAATAAATGTAATTCACCATATCAATAGACTTAAAGTCAAGAATCACATGATTATTTCAATAAATGCAGAAAAAGCATTTGATATAATACAGCACCACTTCATGCTCAAAACACTAGAAAAAATAGGGATAGTGGGAACATTCTGTAACATTGTAAAGGCCATTTATGCTAAGCCCATGGCTAATATCATTCTAAATGTTGAAAAACTGAAAGCATTCCCCCTAAAAACTGGAACAAGGCAGGGATGCCCTCTTTCACCACTTCTATTCAACATCGTTCTTGAGACTCTATCCAGAGCAATTAGACAAACCAAAGATATTAAAGGGATAGGAATTGGAAAAGAACTCAAACTATCCCTCTTCGCTGATGACATGATTATATATTTAGAGGAACCGGGAAATTCCACCAGAAAAATCTTAGAACTCATAAGTGAATTCAGTAAAGTAGCAGGTTACAAGAACAATGCTCATAAATCCAATGCATTTTTATACATAAGTGATGAATCTTCAGAAAGAGAAATTAGGAAATCTATGCCACTCACAATATCATCGAAAAAAATAAAATACTTGGGAATCAATCTCACAAAAGAGGTGAAAGACCTCTACAATGAGAACTATAGAACACTGAAGAAAGAAATTAAAGAAAACCTTAGAAGATGGAAAGATCTTCCATGTTCTTGCATAGGAAGAATTAATATTGTCAAAATGGCCATACTACCTACTGTGCTATAAAAATTCAATGCATTTCCAATTAAAATCAAAATGATTTACCTTACAGAAATAGAGCAAGCAATTATGAAATTCATCTGGAAGAAGAAGAAACCCAGAATAGCTAAAGCAATCCTTAGCAGGAAGAGTGAAACAGGTGGTATTGCAATACCAGATCTTCAACTCTACTACAAAGCAATAGTAACAAAAACGGCATGGTATTGGTACCAAAATAGAAAGGTAGATCAATGGTACTGAATAGACGACACGGACACAAGCCCAAATAAATGCAAATTTCTCATACTAGACAAAGGGGCCAAAAATATGCAATGGAGAAAACATAGTGTCTTCAACAAATGGTGCTGGGAAAACTGGAAATCCATATGCAACAGAATGAAACTAAACCCATATCTCTCACCATGCACAAAACTAAACTCAAAATTGATTAAAGACCTCGGAATCAGACCAGAGACTCTGCAGATTATAGAAGAAAAAGTAGGTCCAGATCTTCAACAGGTCAGCTTAAGACCAGACTTCCTTAACAGGACTCCCATAGCACAAGAAATAAAAGCAAGAATCAATAACTGAGATAGATTCAAACTAAAAATCTTTCTCTCAGTAAAGGAAACTATCAGCAATGCGAAGAAAGAGCCTACAGAGTGGGAGAATATCTCTGCCAATCATACTTCAGATAGAGCACTAATCTCCAGAATCTATAAAGAACTCAAAAAACTCTATTCCAAGAATTCAAATAATCCAGTCGACAAATGGGCTAAGAAATGAATAGGCACTTCACAGAAGAAGATCTACAAGCAATCAACAAACATATGAAAAAATGTTCAACATCTCTAGGAATAAGAGAATTGCAAATCAAAACCACACCTAAGATTCCATCTCACCCCAATTAGAATGGCAATTATCAAGAATACGAGCAACAACAGGTGTTGGCAAGGATGTGGGGAAAAAGGTGCACTCATACATTACTGATGGGGCTGCAAATTAGTGCAGCCACTCTGGAAAGCAGTATGGAGATTCCTTGGAAAACTTGGATGGACCCACCGTTTCACCCAGCTCTCCCACTCCTTGGCCTATACCCAAAGGATTTAAAATCAGCATACTACAGAGATACAGCCACATCAATGTTCACAGCTGCTCAATTCACAATAGCCAGACTGTGAGCCAAACTAGATGTCCTTCAATTGATGAATGGATAAAGAAACTGTGGTATATATATATACAATGGAATATTACTCAGCCATAAAGAATGATAAAATTATGGCACTTGCAGGCAAATGGATGAAATTGGAGAATATCATGCTAAATGAGATAAGCCAATCTCAAAAAGCCAAAGAATAAATGATATCGCTAATAAGTGGATGATGACACATAATGGGGGGAGGGAAGGTTTAGTGTTAAGGTTAGAGTTAGGGTTAAGGAGGGGGGCAAGTATGGAGGAAGGAAGCACTGTATAGAGGGAAAAGAGGGGTGGGAGGGGTAGGGGGAAGGAAAAAATAACAGAATGAATCAAACAACATTACTCTATGTAAATTTATGATTACACAAATGGTATGCCTTTCGCCATGAACATGTATCCCATTTGTTTACAATAAAATAAATAAAAAAGTAATAAATAAACAGTAAGAAATAAAAAAAGATAGAAGTAATAAAAAATAAACAGCAGAAAGGAATATAATAGACTTAGTTGTCAGGGAAACTTCTTTTCTTTTTCAAAAAATAATGTGCAAAGATTTTGAAAAATTTGGAAACCTGGGTTAAACCCTTTTTGATTTAACTGTATAATTATTTTTTCATTTAATTTGCTCAGCGCCATTTAGTCTTCATACACCATTACAGGGAATGCACCTTTGATTTTAATACTATTGATCCAAAACTTAATTTGAAATAAAGCAAGAAAAGTAATTTAGATTATTATTTTATTCTTTGGAGATACTTTTTAGTTTTAGAAAACCTGAAAGCTGTGTGTATGTAACTGAAATTTATCTATGTTGTAAGAAAGTCTAATACTGGACATTGTTGAGATTTTGTGCAAGATGGAATTCAAATGCTTAGAAATTAGAAATTCAGTTAGGTCTCTCTGTTGTTTTCTATTGTTACCCTGTTTTAATATTGTTGACTTGTTCTTCAAAAATATGTTTTATAGGGTACATATGTAACAGTTTATAAAGGAAGAAAAAAAACTGACAGAGAATTTGGTGGCATTAAAAGAGCTGTTTGGAACACAAAGAAGGCACACCTAGTACAGCTATAAGAGAAGGTATATTTATTTAGACTATTTTAAAACCAAAGCTGTGTAATAGTAATTTTAATAAATAAAAGCAGATAGAAATATTAGGTGCCTGGAAGATATCATTAGATCTTCAAAATTATTTCTAAAACTAACATATTCAGTAGAAAGACATTAATATTCTTAATGTATAGTGAAATACTGTGAAATCATTAAAAGTACTCACATACATAAATATCTGATTTGAAATTTTATATATTGGTACATGGGAATCATGGTGACTGTAAATTAGCTGCATATATTAAATATAAGGAATAAATGATTTGTGTATAAACATGTCATGACACCATTATATTTTAAAAGTGAATTATTCAAATTTGGTTTTAGTCAGTCATGGTGGAAAATGCCTTTAATCCCAGTGGCTCAGGATGCAAGGCCAGATAGCACGTTTGAAACCAGCCTCAGCAATGTAGCGAGGACCTAAGCAACATAGCTAGACCCTGCCTAAAATGAAAAATTAAAGAAAAAGCAGAGGGACTGGAGATGTGACTCAGGTTTAATCTCTGGTACCAAAATAAATAAATAAATAGGTAAGTGATGCTTGAGGCAACTGATTAGCAGCATGGTGGAAGAAAACATACCTTGTACTGTATCTAAATTAATCTCAGAGGCTCAAAAATTAACATTTAAGAAAAAAGCAGAAGATGCAGAGTCATAATATTATAGATGACTTTAGGTACTACAATATCAAACTCAAAGACATAAAATGGAAAAAGTTGATACCTTTAGTTTTTCTACCACAAATCCCCTTGCCAAATTACTGTTTTTAAATTAAGAGAATATCATATGCAGTTGGTTTATATGTTAAATGTACATGTTTTTAAAAAATCTTACCTTCCACAGAGTAAAAAATTGGTTTTCATTTCTGTTTTACAGTTTCACTCTTAAAGGATTTAAAACATGCAAACATAGTAACCTTACAAGACGTTGTTCACACAGATAGATCTTTGACTCTGGTACTTGAGTATCTGGTAAGCATTTAATAAAACTCAGTATTTTATTGAGAAGTCTTTTAAGTCAGGTCTAAATAGTTGGAAAATATTTTATTGTTTGTTAAAAGTTCATTTAATGTTTTCCAAATGTAAAATTTAACAGGAATATATTGAAAGGTAGCTGTGTTCATCACTGTAACCCCAATGCCACTCACCAGGAGTATATAAAAGTGGTAATTTTAGAGTTTACAAAACACATAAATAAATATGTGGAGTCTGAAGATTTCACAGCTTACAATTTATTCAAACCAGGCATAGTGATGCATGCCCACAACCCAGCTACTTAGGGAATTGAGGAAGGAGGATCACAAATTTGAGGTCAGCCTGAGCATTTTAATGAGACCCTGTCTCAGAATTAAAACCAAAAGAGTTGGGGGCATAGCTCTGATCTAGAGTGCTCCTGAGTTCAATTCCTACTACACCCCCTCCAAAATACCACCAGAGGCATTCCTGCCATTAATCACATGCTACCTTGTCTTATTCTTGGTATTCAGATAACATTTTTCATCTACAAGTGAACCAAAGGAACCTTTTGAATCTTCAGTCCTTAAAGTTCTTTTTGGTAACCCCAGAAATTTAAGATGTGTTCCACATCTCTCTTTTTACCACAATCCACAGCAAAACTTCTACCATTAGCCTTATAGGAATTGATTTTTTCAGAGCACTATAGTGCATTACCCCTTTTTGAACCACAGCTGATTTTGAAACTGAGTAGGAGTTGCTAAATGTAAAGTATCCAGGAGGTAGGTTTTTAAAGCTGATTGATTTATTTTTATAACTGGTAATTTGCCAGGGTATGCAGCCCCATTCTCTCAGATACCTGAGAATTTACATAAAGACACCATGTCCAATGCCATATTTAAAGGTACTGAACCATATCAGAAGATTTATTTTTTTAAGGAAGGGAGTAAGCACCTGTGTTTGATTGACATACTGGAATTTTATAATCAAACTATTACCTTTAGTTCCTCAGAAAACTTGGAGTGGAACCACCATTTGACCCAGTTATCCCAATCCTTGATTTACACCCAAAGGACTTAAAATCAGCAGACTACAGTGACACAGCCACATCAATGGCTATAGCACTCAATTCATGATAGCAAAGCTATGGAACCAACATAGGTGCCCTTCAAAAGTTGAATACATAAAGAAAATGTTATTACGTGGCCATAAAGAAGAATGAAATTATGGCATTTGCCAGTAATGGATGGAACTGGAGAATATCATGCTAAGTGAAATAAATCAGGAGTAGAGTTGTGAGTCAATGTTTGAGTGTTTGGTTAGAATGTGTGAGATCCTGAGTTTGATCCTCAACACCACATAAAAAATGAATAATATAAAGGCATTATGTCCTTCTACACCAAAAAAATATTTTAAAAAAGAAATTAACCAGTTTCAAGAAATAAAAGGCCAAAGTACTCTCTGATATGTGGATGATAACTCATAACAGGGGAGGGGAGGGAGGAAAAGTATGGATGTCCCTGGATTAGACAAAGTGGAATGAAGAGAAAGGAGCAGATATGAGAATGGGAAAGACAGTGGGATAAATTAGACATAACATTCCTATGCTTATATATGAATATAAGACCAGTGTAACTCCACATCATGTTCAACCACAAGAATGAGATCCAAATTGGAATGGGTTGCACTCCATGTATGTATAATATGTCAAAATATACCTTACTGTCATGTATATCTAAAAACAACAAATTAAGAATAAAACTTTATATGGACAAAAAAAGAAAAGGTCTTGATTTTTTTTTTTAATTTTAAGCTGATATTATGCAACCCTCAAGATTTCACTCCTTGGTTTTAGTTTGACTCTTTGCCCTACTAAGTAGGTTATTCCTTCAAATATTTGAAGGGAACTCTCAGATCTCCACCAGATCTTAACTTCTTTTGCCTAAACTTCTCCAGCAAATTCATCTGTATTTCAAATGATATGTTTTCACATCCCTTAAGTCATTATTTATTATAATGTATTTTTTATTGGAAACAAATGGGATACATGTTGTTTCTCTGTTTGTACATGGTGTAAAGGCATACCATTTGTGTAATCATAAATTTACATAGGGTAATGTTGTTTAATTCATTATGTTATTTTTTCCTTCCCCCCACCCCTCCCACCCCTCTTTTCCCTCTATACAGTGCTTCCTTCCTCCATACTTGCCCCCTCCCTAACACTAACTCTAACCCTAACACTAACCATTCCCTCCCCCCATTATGTGTCATCATCCACTTACTAGCAATATCATTTGTCCTTTGGATTTTTGAGATTGGCTTATCTCACTTAGCATGATATTCTCCAATTTCATCCATTTGCCTGCAAATGCCATAATTTTATCATTCTTTATGGCTGAGTAATATTCCATTGTATATATATACCACAGTTTCTTTATCCATTCATCAATTGAAGGACATCTACGTTGGTTCCATAGTCTGGCTATTGTGAATTGAGCAGCTATGAACATTGATGTGGCTGTATCTCTGTAGTATGCTGATTTTAAGTCCTTTGGGTATAGGCCAAGGAGTGGGAAGGTGGGTCAAATAGTGGTTCCATTTCAAGTTTCTAAGGAATCTTCACACTGTTTTCCATAGAGGCTGCACTAATTTGCAGCCCCACCAGCAATGTATGAGAGGACATTTCTCCCCACATCCTCGCCAACACCTGTTGTTGCTTGTATTCTTGATAATCGCCATTCTAATAGGGGTGAGATGGAATCTTAGGGTGGTTTTGATTTGCATTTCTCTTATTACTAGAGATATTGAACATTTTTTTATATGTTTGTTGATTGCTTGTAGATCTTCTTCTGTGAAGTGTCTATTCATTTCATTAGCCCATTTTTCAACTGGATTATTTGAATTCTTGGAATAGAGTTTTTTGAGTTCTTTATAGATTCTGGAAATTAGTGCTGTATCTGAAGTATGATTGGCAAAGATTTTCTCCCACTCTGTAGGCCCTTTCTTCACATTGCTGGTAGTTTTCTTTACTGAGAGAAAGCTTTTTAGTTTGAATCTATCCCAGTTATTGATCCTTACTTTCATTTCTTGTGCTGGGGGAGTCCTGTTAAGGAAGTCTGGTCCTAAGCCGACCTGTTGAAGATCTGGACCTACTTTTTCTTCTACAATCTGCAGGGTCTCC